>NC_090655.1:229116733-229422775 GCF_040937935.1 Hyperolius riggenbachi | reverse complement strand
CATCTTATTTACCAAATTCTGGAACCCGATTGATTTCAAAGTCTGAAGAGTGTAGAAGGTGAAACAGATGGAATAGCGGTTCTCAGTCAGATGAAAAAAAATACCAATATATTAAAAAGGGTTGGCACTATATACATAAAGTAGAACCTAAAGGGTTACCAAACTATATAAAAAGGATAATTAACCCATTAAAGGTTTAAGATATGGGGGAACACAACACAGGATAGAGCAAGATGGGAAAAGGATTCTCTTGATAAAATACTACTCGGAGGGGGAAGAGGTCCTGTCCCATCAGTCTTAAGGTGCGTACACACATGCGACTATAGTCGTTTGTAACGATCGTTCCCCGATCTTTACCAACGACGATCGTTACAAAAAACGAACCACCGACTATTAAGGCAAACAACGAACGAGCCAAATCGCTACAAAAGAAAGTTCTGTCTCGGCGGATTTTAACCAATGACGATCGTTTGCAAAGTAGTACATCGTTGGAGAACGGTCGTTAGTACTAGGCTTGACATGCGCATTTCACTATTTCTCCCTGAAACTTCTCATTTTTATGCGCAAGCGCAATAGTTGCTTTACGTGATGTAACGTTCGTTCTAACGATCAGATCGTTACACACATTTTAAAACTAACTTTACTTAGGTCGTTCTTTCATCAATTAAAAGTTTGTTCGTCGTTCTCAACGAACGATCGTTGTCGCATGTGTGTACGTAGCATTACAGGTGTAAGGCAACACAAGATAGAGTAGGATGTGAAAATGACTCTACCCACCAGGCTTTTAATCTACAAAGTGGGGCAAGCATAAGGTATAGTAGGAATGGAAAAGCACCTGCCTTATTAGGCTTACATTCTTAAGGTGCCCATACACTGTGAGATGGTCCTCGGCAGATTCTATCACCAGCAGGATTCGGCCGACATTACCAACCAGACAGGAATTTTTTTTTAGGGATGGATTAGGGGCAGGGCAGAGGTGCAGCGGTATCTATGCGGGGAAGGGACGGGGTTTTGAGCCGATGACTTGTTCCCCTTGTTAATGCTGCTCCCTGGTGCCCCATGCAGAGTATTAGCTCAGCGAAGCACTCTCACCTCTCCAACTACTGCACTCCTTCCTCTGTGCTGCCATCATCTCCCAGTGTAGTGACCTGGCAGCATGTACGATCACTGCCAGGACACGGTGTATTGGCATGACAACAGAACAGAGGAAGGAGTGTGAGAGTGCTTCACTGCACTAATAATCCACATGGGGTCCCGAGGAGAGGCATTAGCAAGGGGGGGGGGGGGGGACATGAGGGAGCAGTGGTTTTATTGATTTTTTAATAGATTTCATGCTGAAATCTGTAAAAAAAAAAATCAATGTGCAGTGTGTGGCAGCGATATAGCGCTTCTCCAATCAGGTGTCGATCAGAGAGGGATATACCTTTTGGACAAATCAGTAGAAAGTCTACCATTGTAAGGCATGCTTTAGAGTACAGATAGCATATGATATAATAGGAGGGGAGAGGACTCTGTCCCATTAGGCTTTCATACCAGAGGTGGGGAACACTAGATACACCAGGAGAGGAAGAGGACCCTGCCCCACCTGGTTTACAATGTAGATGGTGGGAGAACAGAAGATGCAGTAGAAGTGGGCTATGGTCTATCAGGCTTCCAATCTAATCACTAGGATGACAAAGGATTGGAGGGGAGGAGGATTCCCCCCCCCCCCTACAGTTCACCGTTTGGAATGGCCCTCCTTTTGCAGGAGGCTTGGTCTTTAAAGTAGGTGAGGCTGTTTATTTCACTACCCCCTATTACACTGCCACGCAATTACGGTATTGCAGTAATTGCACATATAATTTTGTACGCGCCGGGTGTAATTAAATTACTCAGTGTATGTAATTAAATTAGTCTATTGTTTGTATATATTGAGCCATTTGTGTTTTTTTTTTCTTTGCATTTTAACTTAGGTGGCAATGGAGGTGCAGGAACCGAGGCGTAGCCTGCGGACTCAAGACAGAGGCCAACCACCTGGGTTCAGCCTCCAGACAACAAATACAAGTCAGCCTGTCACCCAGAAGAGTTCACAGTCCAGGCCCACTCAGGGACACAGTTTCCAGAGGACCCAGGTCCGCATGCCCATCCGCCATCCCTCTCTGGGCACTTATAGGAGCAGCATGGTCAGCCGCAGTCCCCGTATTTCCCGCAGCCGCAGTCCCCGGAGGTCATATCATAGCCGCAGATCACGCAGTCACTCACAAGGGAGAATCAGGGCACAGTGGTTCTCGGAACAGGAAAATTTAGTATTGGTCCAGGAGATGTTGCCCTATTATGACCAGCTGTACGGGTGTCTGTCTTCAAAGACAGATGCTCGTACAAAAAACCGTCTGTGGCAGACTATCACAAATGCGGTTATGGCTGTGGGAGGGGTGCGGAGGACTTTAGCACAGTGTAAGAAGCGGCTGCAGGACATCAGGTGGAGACTCCGCAAAAAGCTTACTAAGCTAGACCAATCTGTGTGAGTATCTTATATCTGAGTCAAATAGATATCTATTTGTTTTACCCTAAAAATGAGTATTGCATTATGCCATTATTTAAGGTGTGTGTGTGTACTCTTTAATCCGTGTTACTTCTTTTTTGTTGCATTGTAATGTTGTGTTGCAACATTGTGCACAGAACATGCCTCTGTATCTTATTAAGATTTAAAAAATCCGCCTCAGGTTCTCTTGAAGCAGTACAAATCTAGGTCCAGCAGGTGTTGCTTCGGCTCTGACTGGATGTAGATTCGTACTGCTTCGGCACTCCGCGTTACCGCCGATCTCGCCGCTCTTTACCTGCCGCAATTCACTCTCTCTGCTGTCTACAAGACAACAGAGCTTTGTGAGCTTTCATTGGCTCCTGACCGTGTGATCACTGTGAGCCAATCACATTGGCTTTCATTGATAGACAGCGTGAGGAGCCAATGAAAGCAGCTCCTGACCGGCTGACAGCACTCTACCGTCATAGAGACGGCAGAGAGAGGAGCATGTGGCAATGGAACAGCGTCGTGATTGGCGGGTATGTGTGGCAATTTGTCGGGAGGCGGCGTTTTACAGTACCAGCAGTCTCTGGTCCTTAAGGGGGCAGAGACTGCTGGTACAGAAATGGTTAATATAGGAACACTTACAGTATATTTATATAGAGGGGGTCCTTTTGTGCCTATGTTGATTCAGATTCGCGTGACTTGTGGCATGTGATTGACATGAGTATTAATACAATAAGTTGCATCACGCAAGTAGCTAAAATATTGAAGCAAGGCTTGTGTAGCAGAAGCTGTGTTATTTACACAATGCATGGTACTGAGCTGGTGGTATTAAAGGTAATATTGCTTGTGCAAATCATTTTTTTTTATCAGTGCTACAGGTGGAGCCCCTCCAGAACCATCTGACCTGTATGAATTTGAGGAAATTCTTCTGCCATATTTGTCAACACAGACTATTTCTGGCCTTCAAGGGGCATATGAGGTGGACGTCTCAAGATCCCCACCTACAGTACCTGGTAAATATTTTTTAGGGGTGTTTATATCCCACAGAATTGTTGTGACATAAAGGTCTAGGATGCCTGTAACACCACAGAAAATCCTGTATCTGCTAAGCTATTTAACGTGTAACAAAAAAAAAACCTCTGGGGATACTTTCCTCAGGAGGGGGAAGCCTCGGGGTCCCAATGAGGCTTCCCGGACCTCTGAAGCTTAGAGGAATTCCAAGGCTCCCCCGAAACCTCACCCGACTAGCTTGACACGCGGTGATATATTTACCTACCGCGATCCTGCGCAGGCGCACTAGTGGCTCTTCCCTCGGGCTAGGCGGAAATAGACAAGGCCGATGGTATCCGCTGTACCGCGCTGGCGCAAAGGACTCGCGTCTGCACAGTAGAGCAGATCAATTGGGTTTGGCTATTTATGCCTCACCGGAACAAAGAGCTGGTAGTGCGCCTGCACAGGATCGCGGTAGGTAAATATTTACCACTCTGCACTATGGGGGGTCCCGGCGCTTGAACGGAGGGACGGAGGAGGACGGGGGAAGCCTCATTAGAATCCAGAGGGTTCCCCCTACAGAGGTAAGTATCCCCCAGAGGTTTTTTTTTCAGTTACTCGATACTTGATAATAATAGTAAAAAAAAAAAAAATGAAAATAAAATAAAAACCAAGTATATTAATAATAATTGACAGGTCAGCACTTGGGGTGAGCACTTTCCAATGATCTATGTGAAGAGTAACATGTAAAAATAATGATTATGATATTGGGCTGCAGATACTTCTGTATTCTTCCTTTTGTCATGCTTTCTATAAATGACACAGGTAGAAGGAAAGTCCACTGGCCAAATAACATAAAAGTCCAATATTTAGTGGCAAATTGTTCTGGACAGAGACATATCAGCTAATATGAACATAAAGACCGGAACAGGAACACCCCAGGTCCTCTCTGCGCATGCGCTGGCTAGACAAGCCTGTAAGCCTGCGCAAGCACAGAGAGGACCCGCAGTATTCCTGTTCCAGGTCACAACGCGACTTTAGTTCAGAGTCGCCAATTACAATGTCATTTATAGCGGCCAGCCCAGGAGCAGTAGCGGTTAGATAAGGGGTCGGTGAGTATATGCATATCCACGACATCTGCTCAGGGTCCCTTTAACTGTTGTCCTTGAACTCTTATTTATAGGTGAGGGTGCGCCAGCTGCTGATGAGGAGGCAGCAGCACCAGATGTCGAGGATGCAGCAGCACCGTATATCGTGGATGCGGCAGCACAAGATTTCGAGGATGCAGCAGATGTGGAGGATGAGCTTCAGCTAGATCTCACTGATGACTCTGAAAACAGTTCAGACAGGCACACTTCCACCAGACACTCTAACACCAGACAAAACAGTGCCAGCAATGAAGCTAACAGGTGGCGTTCTGCAGAAAGTGTGCGTTCACAAAGACTGTCTCGGCTACACGCTAGCAGGCAAATGAGCCAGATCCATGAAGATCTGGCTCTTATACATCAGGAATTTGCACAGCAAAATGCCAATGGTTCTGAAATGGCCAGAAGTCTGGCCAGATTGGCCGATGCAGCGGAAGCTCAAAATCAACTGCTTGCCCAGCTGGTGCAACACTTGACAAAATAATTTTTTCCTACTCCTGACTGAGAAAAGTCTGATTTGAGTTATATATTTGATGTTGTTTTTTGAATTACATTAAAATTTTGAAAATATTGCACTGTTACCCATTATTAAAAGCAATAAGTTAAAAATCTGGATGATAACTTAAGAGAGTAAGCTTTTGGCTAATAATTTATACATATTCTGAAGACCATTATCCAAATTTTCACTCTTCTGTGAATTTGGTCAATAAATTATTATTATTATTATTATTTTTTGTATTTATAAAGCGCCAACATATTACGCAGCGCTGGACATTAGTTTAGGTTACAGACAATATTTAGGATTTACATACAGCAATACGACAATACAGGAATACAAGAAAACCAGATGCAGCTCAGTATGAGTACAAGGTAATGCTTAGTCAGTCACTGGATGGGAGCATGGGGACTAGGCAAGTTAGGTTCACTCAAATGCATAGCATGGGTGCACAGTAATGGAGGTGCATGATCAGGTAGGACACAAAAGGAGGAGGACCCTGCCCAAAGGCTTACAATCTAGAGGCTGACAGTATTATGCTGTAGACAAATGACAGTTAGGTCATTTGTCTGTTCTAATTTGATTGGGAGATATCCGCACATCTGTAGTGCTTCCCAATCAATCATAATTGTGTGTTAAATTATTAGAGGTATCCAATCATCAAAAAAGTCGCCATATCACATAGACAAACCCAGCTCAGTTTGTACAAACTGTACCTATGAAATCAAGTTTCAAAAGTCTATGTCTATAATAGAAACTCAGAGCCCGTATCTCTAAAATCAAAGGACCTTCAATTTAGAGCTGATAATATCCAACACCGCATGAGTCCGCCTTTCTTGGATATCCATATGCAAACAACCTTGGTGATAATTAGGATCATTACTCACTCGGCATGTGCCTGTCCCAGGAGGACTGCCAGCTTACAAGCGAGATAGGCCCCGCTTTGGAGGGGGGGCCTCGCTCTTCGCTGGCGGCCTGCCCTGTGCAGCCCCCGCAACTTACATGCCAGCGTTCCATCGGCGACTCCTCTCATCACGCTCTCCTTGCTCTCTCCTGTCGCCGGGCCTGGCTACGCATCTTGGCGGCGCCTCTCATGGCGTTGAAGGTGCCTGCGGGAAGTAACCACAATGGTAGGAGCGAACCCAGGCCCACCGTCGGGAGAGAGCAAGGAGTGCAGTGAGAGGAGTCCATGATGGAACGCTGGCATGTAAGTTTATAGGCGTGGCCTGTATCTGGCTAGCTATACTGGGCACCTATAGCTTGCTACCTATACTGGGATCCGACCTGTACCTGGCTACCTATACTGGGCACTTATAGCTCACTATCTCTACTGTGGGCACCACTTGTACCTGGCTACCTATACTGGGCACCTATAGCTTCGTATCTATACTGGGGGCACCAACTGTACCTGTCTACCTATACTGGGGCACCTATAGCTCACTACTTATACTGAGGGCACCACTTGTACCTGGCTACCTATACTGTGGGCACCTATGCCTGGCTACCTGTACTGGGGGGATCTATGCCTGGATACCTATACTGGGGGCACCTATACCTGGCTAGGACAGAGCAGGGGGACAAAAACTGACACATTGGGGGATAAGAGGTTACATAGAGCGGGAGAAAGGAGGCACGGGGGAAGAGAGGAAGACAAAAGAGGCACAAACTAAGGTGACATAGAGGGAAACAAAAGAGGCACAGGGAGAACAGAGAGGGACAAAAGAGAAAGGATTCAGGTTAAGAACGGACCTACAGTCCCTATGCTACCTGCATTTTGCTCCACCCACATCATGTCATGGCCTTGCCCACTTTTCACCACAGTGCACTGCTTTCTTCAGTGTTCAGGCCACACCCATTTTTGACGCTGCACACTCCGCACCCCGCTTGTCGCGGAGAGGGGGGCCACAAATTTTGTCCTGCTTGGAGCCAACAAAGCCTTAGCTGCACCCCTGGTCAGTCCCTCACTCTTCTGAGGAATTCCCGGTTCCGACGTTTCATGTTAGACCACCTCCTCTGGTCTGAATCTGTATGTCTCCTCCGGAACTTCTCCCAGAATTCTGGTGCCAGCAGCTCTACAGTGGCCCTCTTCTGGAAGAGTTCCCGGAGGTTGTCGTAGTTTGTCTCCAGCATTTTCTATAATAAAAAAAGCAAAGAAAAAAAATAGTTTTAGACCTATGTGTAAGTAAACACCGGGGGTGTCGCAATAGCCATTGCAGCTAGCATGGGTAGTGATGCTCGGATGTCCCTATCCACGAATTCGGCAACCACGGCCGTTGCCGAAAAGAAAATTATTGGCTCCGGATTTAGATATGTGTCCATGCCACAACGCAGATTTTCGGTTGTGAATGATGCAATCACGGCCAGATCCACGACATGCTACAATCCCCAAAATTGCATGGATTATCAAGGTGATAAGGGGCTACAACTTAAACAAATACAATTCCAAACATAATTTTTCGTTTTTGAGAAAATGGATTTTAAAGTGAAATGAACACTTTAAATGGGGCTATTAATTGGTAATAAGTGGTTTTAAATAGGGAAATACACTTTAAGCAATCACAGAGGTGAAGGTGAGTTCCAATGGCACTTGGAGGTGATGGTACCACTAGAGGAGGATGAGTGGCCGACGCCAAAAATACCCAGAGAGGTTACATAGTTATTTTGGTTGAAAAAAGACGTACGTCCATCGAGTTCAACCAGTATAATTTTTTTTTTTTGCAGTGATAGCAATAACATGACAGCAGAGTTGTCAGTGGACTAGGGCTGTGTGAACGCAGACTGTAGTAGCGAATGAGTCAGGAGGACTAAGCAGCTGGTGAGTGCGGCCGCACAGAAGGACCATGGCAACTCACTGGTAGTACCACAGTTTGATAGTGCTGCCCAAAAAATTAGATGCATCCGTGAACCCGGGCAGTGGGAACACAGACTTTATTACCTAAACACACGATACAACATGTTTTCAGGGGTCTGAGGCACATACAGATGGTCCCGATCATCATCATCATAGTACTCTTCTCCCCCCCCCCCACCACCACCCCCCCCCCCCCACCACCACCTCTGCCGCTCCAACATCCTCAGGCACAGACCCCTCAACGTCCTCGACATAAACTTTGGATGCTGGCCTGAGCCCAACCTCCTCCTCCACATCAGACCCCATCATCTCCTCAACGGCAGCCCTCAATACTCGCCCAGACGCCGGACTGAGGAACACAACGCTCTCGTCCAGGGAGGGCTGCTTACCATTGGCTGCTAGGGTGGATGTCACAACTTGGGTGGGGCGTTGGCTGTTGCTGCTGCTGGGAGTGCTGCTCACAGCGGAGGTCTGTGAGAAACTCATGATGGGCTGCTCCTCCGTCATCATGTCCATCAATGCCTGTGAGTCAAGCTTGCGAACGACCACACGGCGTCGAGCCAAGGTGCTGAAAATGGGTGACAACGCTGTTGGCTGACTCAGCCCAGGCATTGCTTTGGATAGACGCCTTTCTGCTGCACCCGCCGCTACAGCTGAGCACCCTCTCCCTGGCCGTGGACCAGTCCCAGAACTTTCGGAAACAATGGCACTCTCTCTCCTGCTACCCCCACGACCCCTGCCAGACATGTTGGATGACAAATATTTCAAGGTGGAGAAAGTGTGCTGATTTTTACAGTCAAAACCTGTGTGGGCCTGGGGACAGACGGAATATAACGGAGCTTTTATTGATTTTTCAGTAAAGGGGAAAAAAATGAATACAGTAATAGAACACGAAAATCGGGCTGAATAATTCAAGTGAGCAGTACAACGCCACTCACAAAACTTAGTAAACGAACTGCAGTGGCAGTCTGACTGTCTGTAAGTAGTAACTGAAGTGTATCACTGGCTAATAAGCTGAATACAAGTGAGCAGCCAGAGAGCAGTACAACGTCACTCACAAAACTAACTGAATCAACTGCAGTGGTAACTGAAGTGTATCACTGGCTAACACGAGTGAGCAGTCAGTGAGCAGTACAATCAGTCTGAACCTGCCTGCCTGCACTAAACACACTAATCAACAGTAAACTCTGCCTACACTGACTACAACTAACTTCAGCAATGACTCACTGGCTTGCTAGCTGAATACAAGGGTAGTGTACAGTATAAGGGCACTGTTAGGTGTAAAAAAAATTGTTTACAACCAAAAATTCGCTTGCTTTAGCAACAAATGGCCTGGAGATGATTCTCTCAGTGCCACAGTCTTAGCAAGCACGGAGCTTTTCATGATGGCCGCCAATTTATATACAGGAGGGGAGGGCATAGCCTTCCCTCCTATGATTCGTTGCTAGGGCCTGGCTGGGGGCCTCTGATTGGTCCAGGCAGAGCCGGGACAAGGTCCTCCAGCACCCAAGGCTGAGATACCAAAGTGTGCCCCCCCCCATCCCTCCCACCCCAGCTGTCACACACTGATTGCTATTAGACTAAGAGGCTCCCCAGGGCTCCAACCCCCCCAACACCTTAATCTCTAGTCATATGGCTTGCAGGCACTGCTGTGTACCCCCGTTTCTTATTTCTCTCGCTTCAACTCAATGGGGAAATCATAGTTGAGGGAGTTTTGTGCCCCCTCCTACACTGTGCCCTGAGGCTGGAGCTTCTCGCTCCTCTGCCTTGGCCCAGCACTGGGTCCAGGCAGGGAAGTCACATTCGCCTACTTCCGCTAATCACAACCTAACCATGGCTTCTGTGCCGTTTTCACGAGTGTGAATGCGATCGGATTTTCGCATTCACTGTCTGCCGAAGCGAATTTTAGTGATTGAAAATGTATCCACGGAGTTGAATACCGGAGGCGAATAGTGAAAAAATGGTCGTGATCCACGGCAATTCGTGATCACGAATCCACATCCGAGCATCACTGGCTATGGGGCCCTGGAGCAGAGCGAACCCAGTGGGTACTTAATGTCTTCATGATTAACTTTCTTGTCTTTCTCCACCCTCTGACTTTGTCTCTGTGCCCATGAACTATGTGCAGGTTTCATTGTATGAGAATGTAATTTGCCCAATTAACTCATATCCATAGGGTAGGGGCAGGTGGCATTGCTTAAAGAGACTCTGAAGTCTCATAAAAATCATGTTTTTATATTAAAAACCTCTTTAACATGATAGGCTTACTAAAATGCCACATCCCTGCGGCTGAACACTAACTAAATACCCCCAAACTCCCCGGGGCACACTGCGGGGAGCGCTTCCTTGAGAGGCAGAGCTTTCGGCTGCAGCTCTTCCTCTACACGCATCTATCAGCGCAGATTGACGCCTCTCCCCGCCCCTCTAAGTCTTCTTTCACTCTGTTGGGCGGGGGAGAGGCGGAGATACGCGCTGATTGACGCACATGGAGGCAGAGCTGCAGCTGAAAGCTCTGCCTCCTGAGGCAGCAAAATTCACGACCAAGAAAGTTGTGGATTTTGCAGGGGGGGTTAGGGGGGATTTAGTTAGAGTTCAGCCATGGAGATGCAGCGTTTTAGTTAGGGCAATCATGTTAAGATTTTTAATATAAAAACATGATTTTTTTTTATGAGACTTCAGAGTCTCTTTAAAGGACCTGTGTCGCGAAAATCTTAACATTTAAAACACATGTTAATACATACAAATTATAAGTATGATTTTTCCAGAGTTAAATGAGCCATAAATTACTTTTCTCCTATGTTGTTGTCACTTACAGTAAGTAGTAGAAATCTGACATTACTGACAGGTTTTGGACTAGCCCATCTTCTCATAGGGGTTTTTTAGGGTTTTCTTTATTTTTAAAAGCACTTAGTGAATGGCAGTTGCTTCGTCCACCTGCCAATAAAGTGTACGGTGAGCAGGGAGGTTGTCCAGCATCTTTGTATAAATCCTTTTCAGGGAATGTCTTTATAAAGAATAAAGGCCATGCTGAGAATCCCCCATGAAGAGATGGACTAACCCAAAACCTGGCGGCAATGTCAGATTTCTACTACCCACTGTAAGTGACAGCAACATAGGAGAAAAGTAATTTTTGGCTCATTTTACTCTGGAAGAAATGTACTTCTTATTTGTATGTGTTTTAAATTTTAAGATTTTCGTGACAGTTCCTCTTTAAGAGTGCCTACATCTGAGGGCCCTATGAAAATTCTATGGGGCCCCATGATCTCTAGCTACGCTACTGGTAACCACTTATTTAAATACACAAACTGAACACACGTGTATTCTGGGAAATTTTAAAATATTCCAATTGTATGACAGATTCATGTTTTTGTGTGTTTTGACAAATGAAAAATCAAAGGCCTCACCATTTTCATTTGACTGGTCTATTGACCAACCTGATTTAAGTAACACACCATTATTAGTCGTTAGTAAGTTTAACTTTTAATTAAAGGATACATGAGGTGACCAAAGCAACGTTTGAGTCACCTGGGGCTTCTTCCAGCCCTTGATGTCTATCAGTGACTGATGTCTATCAACTGACCATGCCACTGTTCTGCTCTTCTCCAGGATACCAAAATGTCCCCTCTGTAAGATTGACACCAGCGCCTGAGTGGGGATATTCTGAACATGCACCTCCGTGCCGCATGCCCCTTGTGATGGTGTCCGATGGATGCGAGTGTTCTGCGCATAGCGCTGCCAGCCTCGGTAGCACAATCAAGAGAATAATATCAAAATTAATTTTTGATGGAATTTTCACTTGAAAACCAAATTTAACCTCCTTACGCCGCTCAGGAGGTTAATACAGTTTTAGAGTCCCCCATGAATAATTTGTGATCCAATGGGTGCAACATCTTTAGCTAGCACTAAGCTAGCTAGTATAGTTAGCCGGCACCTGCCGCTTAATACATTACCCAACCTGGATCCAGCGATCAGTGCAGCCTCCCCGCACAGCTCTGCTCTTCTGCTGTAAGCAGAGTTGTGCAGTGAAGCGCCGGTCCTGCATTTAGTCATCTCACCCCATCTGGCTACTTTTTCATGCCACCCGGTTGGAAAAAAATTCTAGGGAGAACACTGCATCAGTGAGACATTTATTATAAGGAGAGGAGGGAATATGCTGGTCTGCGAGTCTCGTGTGCTGGCGATTAGTACCTGTTGGCTGGAGTAACATATTTGGTTTACAAATATAATGTGTACAGTTCTGTTAGTCCTCTCAGTTTTGTAATGTATCATTTTTCTATCATGTTCTATTCCTGACTGATACAAAACTGTACACAATGTATGTGTGAACCCAGCCTTAGGCTACATTACAGGATGCTGTTGGTCGGGCCACCTATGACCACGCCCACTTTCTCGCTCCATGGCCATGCCCATTGCTTCTTGCGCCGCACATTGACTCTCCCTTGGTGCTCAGGGGTGCCCCGGATCTCCCAGGATCCTAGCAACGCCCCTGGTGTATGCTGAAGGCTGGCTGCACACAGGTCTCTCTTCCAGCTGAAGGGGGACACATGCTGGCTGCAGCAGATTTAGAAAGCCTGAGGGAGGGGGGAGGCGAGTCACATGACTGTGTGATGGAGGCTGTCAGAGCAAGACAGCCTCCCAAAAAGTGTCCTCAGTGCACGGAGGCTGTGGCCCTCCTTGCCATAGACAATGCATACAAAGCCGGGCTACAAAAACATAGCTGCCGCTGCTGATAATAGCAGTCCAGGCAGATTGCTCTCTAGTGACAGGAGTTCACTGTGCAGTCCTGTCATGTCAAGTCTGCCTGGGATAGAGGCTAGAACGACCTGTGGGGCGCCTCTCCTGGCTGGGCGGCTGGCATCAGGAAAAGAACTGTCATTCAGCATGTTCCCTGTAAGTGCTAGCCAGCCGCTTGTATTGCGCGGTTGATGTCTGTCGCCCTAGGCCACGCCTACAACCTCGGAAAACGCATTTGAAATTCGGCCATAACTGCGCTAGGGTTGCCAGGTGTCCGGTTTTAGACCGGACAGTCCGGTTTTTGGCCGCTGTGTCCGGTGCAAAAAGGCATGCTAAACCAGACAATTAAGATGTCTGGTTTTATGCCTTTTCCGGCGGCTGTCAGTATTGACAGCCGCCTGTAGCAGGAGGAGAGCAGCGCAGTGGAGGGAAAGCGGTGGGCAGCGGCGGAGAAGGGGGCCATCTCCCCCCCTTCTCTCACCTTAGATGCTTTCCGTCCCTCGCTGTCTCCTCCGATCTGTGTGTGGCTGACTGGCGGTGGCGCTTGGCAGCGGGCGGGACTTTCCTTCCGTGTCGCTCCATGCGCCGGCCGGAAGTTCTGGTGCCGCAGCCGCTGCTCTGGTCTGCATCAGACCAGAGTAGTGGCAACTCATCCCGCGCGGCGCCTGCGACGAGACCAGTCACCAGACGGAGGAGACACGGAAGGTAAGTTCCGCCCCTCTGCCAGCCACCGCACACACCGATCGGAGGAGACAGCGAGGGAGGGAGAGGACCCTAAGGTGAGCGAAGGGGGGGAGATGGCCCCCTTCTTCACCGCTCTCCCTCTTCTCTGCGCTGACTGCTTCCCTCCTGGGGGGGGGGGACACACACCTGCCTACATATACTGGGCCCATATACACCCTGGCTACATATACTGGGCCCATATACACCCTGGCTACATATACTGGGCCCATATACACCCTGGCTACATATACTGGGCCCATACACACCCTGGCTACATATACTGGGCCCATATACACCCTGGCTACATATACTGGGCCCATATACACCCTGGCTACATATACTGGGCCCATATACACCCTGGCTAAATATACTGGGCCCATATACACCCTGGCTACATATACTGGGCCCATATACACCCTGGCTACATATACTGAGCCCATATACACCCTGGCTACATATACTGGGCCCATATACACCCTGGCTACATATACTGGGCCCATATACACCCTGGCTAAATATACTGGGCCCATATACACCCTGGCTACATATACTGGGCCCATATACACCCTGGCTACATATACTGGGCATATATACCCCCTGACTACATATACTGGGCCCATATACACCCTGGCTACATATACTGGGCCCATATACACCCTGGCTACATATACTGGGCCCATATACACCCTGGCTACATATACTGGGCCCATATACACCCTGGCTAAATATACTGGGCCCATATACACCCTGGCTACATATACTGGGCCCATATACACCCTGGCTACATATACTGAGCCCATATACCACTGGCTATATATACTGGGGACATATTCCCCTGCCTACATATACTGGGGACATATACCTCTGGCTACATATACTGGGCACATATATCCCTGGCTACATATACTGGGGACAACTGGCTATTTGTCATTATGTGCAGTTACTGGTGAAAAGCTGTCTCTTATTATGTGCATTTACTGGTGAAAAGCTGTCTCTTATGTGCATTTACTGGTGAAAAGCTGTCTCTTATGTGCATTTAGTGGTGAAAAGATGTCTCTTATGTGCATTTACTGGTGAAAAGATGTCTCTTATGTGCATTTACTGGTGAAAAGCTGTCTCTTATTATGTGCATTTACTGGTGAAAAGCGGTCTCTTATTATGTGCATTTACTGGTGAAAAGTGGTCTCTTATGTGCATGTACTGGTGAGGACAGTTAGTGACATGGCTATGTACTCTGTAATGTGCTGCAGAAGATGTCAGTGCGATATAAATACTGTAAAAAACATTTTTTAAAAAGCCCATTGCTTAGCCCCACTCTACATAAAAGTGCGCTTCTGACTCCGCCCCTAACTCCACCCCCTGTCCGGTTTTCTCCATCAGCCGACCTGGCAACCCTAAACTGCGCCCACCTCCCTCACAGCACTCAGGGGGTTGCACGCCCCTAGAAATGGGGCTGGAGGGGCACACTTTGGTGTCCCAGCCTTGGGTGCTGGTCTGGAGGACCTTGTCCTGACTCTGATGAGGAGAAAGGAAGCAGATGCCATAGACTGTACTGTAACAGAAATCAAATTGGAAGCCGCAGTTCTTATTTTCTCCACAAGGTGGCACTTGCAACATGTTCACACGTGGAACGCACAGAGAATAGGGCTGGAACGCATTGGCCGGAAGCTGTTGGGGTAGCAAGCGAGAAGAGACGGACAGGCAGCGGAGGAGGTAATAATAAGATACTATTATTGTAGTAGTATAATATATAGCATGTAATCCTCCTAGGCACCCTTCCATCTCAGCACTGGCTTACACACGAGGAATATCTGCAACACCTTTTATATTATGATGCTGAATGTGATCTTTTTTCTAGGAGGGCAGACAATGTGGTGCTCCCATCATCCCTTTCCCCGTAAATGCCTTCTATCATTATTGTCCCTCACGTACCTGTCACTGCGCTCCTCATCCTCATTCACCTTACCACTAGAGATGTCGCGAACCTCCGATTTTCGGTTCGAACTTCAGCGGAAGGTTCGGTTCGCGTAAAAGTTTGCGAACCGCAATAGACTTCAATGGGGAGGCGAACTTTGCAAAATAGAAAAAATTATGCTGGCCACAAAAGTGATGGAAAAGATGTTTCAAGGGGTCTAACACCTGGAGGGGGGCATGGCGGAGTGGGATACATGCTCAAAGTCCCGGGGAAAAATCTGGATGTGACACAAAGCAGCGTTTTAAGGGCAGAAATCACATTGAATGCTAAATTGCAGGCCTAAAGTGCTTTCAAACATCTTGCATGTGTATACATCAATCAGGGAGTGTAATTAGAGTTCTGCTTCACACTGACACACCAATCTCACTGTGTAACGCACCGCAAACAGCCGTGCTGGACTGATGCGCAACATGGCCAGAGTGCAGGCCGTGGCAGTTTTCCAGCCCATATGGTCGCCGGGCTGTGGTAGCTCAATGATAGAACAACAGTGACTGTCCAGCTGATCAAATTTGGTCTGTCCACAATGAAGCAACGACCTTATTATCTTCTTGTATGTAGGTAGGCATAGGTAGGAGTCCCAGTATAGGTAGGTAGGCATAGGTAGGTGCCTCAGTAGTTAGCTAGGCATAGGTAGGAGACCCAGTATAGGTAGGTAGGCATAGGTAGGTGCCTCAGTAGTTAGCTAGGCATAGGTAGGAGACCCAGCATAGGTAGGAGTCCCAGTATAGGTAGGTAGGCATAGGTAGGTGTCCCAGTAGTTAGCTATTCATAGGTAGAAGTCCCAGTATAGGTAGGTAGGCATAGGTAGGTGCCTCAGTAGTTAGCTAGGCATAGGTAGGAGACCCAGTATAGGTAGGTAGGCATAGGTAGGTGTCCCTGTAGTTAGCTATTCATAGGTAGGAGTCCCAGTATGGGTAGGTAGGCATAGGTAGGTGCCTCAGTAGTTAGCTAGGCATAGGTAGGTGTCCCAGTGGTTAGCTAGGCATAGGTAGGAGTCCCAGTATAGGTAGGTAGGCATTGGTAGGTGCCTCAGTAGTTAGCTAGGCATAGGTAGGAGTCCCAGTATAGGTAGGTAGGCATAGGTAGGTGCCTCAGTAGTTAGCTAGACATAGGTAGGAGACACAGTATAGGTAGGTAGGCATAGGTAGGTGCCTCAGTAGTTAGCTAGGCATAGGTAGGAGACCCAGTATAGGTAGATAGGCATAGGTAGGTGTCCCAGTAGTTATCTAGGCGTAGGTAGGAGTCCCAGTATAGGTAGGTAGGCATAGGTAGGTGCCTCAGTAGTTAGCTAGGCATAGGTAGGAGTCCCAGTATAGGTAGGTAGGCATAGGTAGGTGCCTCAGTAGTTAGCTAGGCATAGGTAGGAGACCCAGTATAGGTAGGTAGGCATAGGTAGGTGTCCCAGTAAATAGCTATTCATAGGTAGGAGACCCACTATAGGTAGGTAGGCATAGGTAGGTTTCCTAGTATAGGTAGGTAGATGGGTGTCACCGTATAGGTAAGTAGGTGCCCCAGTAGTTAGGTAGGCATAGGTAGGTGTCCCAGTATAGATAGTTAGGCAGGGCCTGGCTGGCACAGTAATAACAATTACCAAGGTCCAGCTGCAACAGATAGGACTGTATAATGTCAGTGTCAGTGAGCAACACACAAAGAAAAAAACACATCAGGAAAACATTAGCTCTCAAAAGAGCTGTTGAGGGGTGCTATTTTAGCAATAACAATCAGCCAGGAGCAAGCCAAGAGCCTAACTAATCTTTCCCTAGGAGAAAAAAATCTGCAGCAGCTCTCCCTAGTCTGCCTATTTGCAGCAGGCACACGAGTGAGTGCCATGGCCAGCGAGCCTGCCTTATATAAGAAGGGGGGGGGGGGGGGGGGGGGGGCTCCAGGGCTTAGTGTAGCCTGAATGGCTACAATGTGCCTGCAGACTGTGATGCAGAGGGTCAAAGTTGACCCTCATAGTGCATTATGGGGCGAATCGAACTTCTGCAAAAGTTCGCATGGTGCAGGCGAACGCGAACCACCAAAGTTCGCCTGGAACCGTTCGCAGGCGAACCGTTCGCGACATCTCTACTTATCACTGAAAAACAAACCAAAATTGACCATACTGGAATTCTGACTATGTTCAGATGGGACTGTATGTTAAAACGTTTAGTTTAATATAATGACCTCCATGGTAAACTTAGAGGACACCTGAAGTGAGAGGGGTAAGGAGAATGCAATTTTTTTTTCTTTTGAGGTTTCCTGCTGGATCCCCTAAATTAGACTAGTGCCGGAGGAGTAGCAGCATGCTAGGGTACTTGTGATTGGTTATAGCTTTCCTGTGCCACAGGTTGACATTCCCGCTGTTCAAGGGGAACTGAAGTGAGAGGGATATGGTGGCTGCCATATTTATCTCTTTTTAAACAACACCAGTTGCCTGGCTGTCCTGCAGTTAAATTATGCAAGCTTTCTGGGACCTAGTCCCCTTTTTCACACTGTATGCAAGTAAGTAAGAAAAATGAAGATGACAGTTGTGCTGGGTACTATTTAGCAGTTAGGTGTCAGGTGCTATACACTGCATAGAGTGGCTTACTTCAGCTAACATATGGAAATATGCCTGAAGAAGGAGACTAGATCCCTTGAGGGCTCAAGGTGGGCTCCATTTTTTTTTCTAAAATAGGCTACCTGATCCGGAGCACTGAGTGGATCAGGTAAGCGCAAAGATCGCCGCTCCCTGTCACTCCTGTGGGCCATACAGGCCCACTTTCACTTTCGTGACCTAAAAGTCGCGACGCTGGGATGAGAGATTCACTCTCTCACCAGTGTGCAGGGAGGCGGGGGGAGCGGCACAGGGCGCAGCCAGGGAGAGAGAACTGCCCAATGGCAGCTCTGGAAACCCTGAAGGAAATCCCCCTAGCGGGCGTTTTGAACAGGGAAACCCTCTCCCTTTGTTTACCTCTGAGACGGCGACAACTAATGTCGCCAATCTTGGGGTTTCGGGGGGGAGGGGCAGAGACCAGCGATGTGGGGACACAGATGCATGTTATGAGGCAGAGAACATGCCTTTGAAAAAGTGATACCTTTTAAAATGGCTAACTGATAAAGTTAAATTATGCAAGCTTTCTGGGATCTAGTCCCCTTCTTCACACTGTATGCAAATAAGTAAGAAAAAATAAGCTGACAGTTGTGCTGGGTACTATTTAGCAGTTAGGTGTCAGGTGCTATACACTGCATAGAGTGGCTTACTTCAGCTAACATATGGAAATATGCCTGAAGATGGAGACTAGATCCCTGAAAGCTTGCATGATGTAACTTTATCAGTTAGCCATTAAAAGGTATTACTTGTACAAAACTTAGTTTTTTTCTCCCTACATAATTTGTTTGGCTAACACAGTACTGAAACTCTTTTGCTACTATCTTTTATGATTGGAAATTCAAACATCTCTGTCACTTGGTTAACTTAGAGAGAGAGAGATAATTGTGGGTAACCACAAATGTTCACTTATAGCTGAATTATTGCACATTTCCTTCTGTTTTAAAGGGGAACTGAAGCAAGAGGTATACGGAGGCTGCCATATTTATTTCCTTTTAATCAATACCAGTTGCCTGGCAGCCCTGCTGGTCTATTTCTCTGCAGTAGTATCTGAATAACACCAGAAACAAGCATGCAGCTAGTCTTGTCAGATCTGACATTAATGTCAGAAACACCTGATATGCTGCATGCTTGTTCAGGGGCTATGGCTAATAGTATTAGAGGCAGAGGATCAGCAGGAGGAACTGGCATTGCTTAGATGGAAATAAATATGGCAGCCTCCATATCCCTCTCACTTCAGTTGTCCAAATCACATCAAGCATTGGTTAACATAGGAACACATTTAAATATAGTGTGAGGAGTGTCTATGATAGCCACCTCTTTATAAAGACCAAATCACCAGTCAGGGCTTGTTCACACTGTGAGCGGTTTTTTTTTTTTTTTTAATGCACTGGCGATTTTTAAAATCTCCATAAAAGAGCTTCTGCAATGATGCGCTATGTGAGTGTTCTCACATGAGCGATGAGCTTTCTTTCCAATTGCAAATGCGGCTCCTGCATCATTTCCTGAGCGTTTGCGCTTCAGTACAAAGTATAGAGAAAGCAAAGCACTTGACAAAAAGCGATTGGCACAGCACTTTCAAGAATAAATACATGGGGCTTGATTCACAAAGCGGTGCTAACCTAGTTAGCATGCCTAAAGACTTTTGGGCGTGATAAGCATTGCACTAAGTAGGTTAGCACCGCTTTGAGGGCAAAACTCGTGCGGAAAGTATTGCGTGCGCAAAGTCCGGTGCGCGCGAAAAGTCGCATAGGGCTTAATGGCATTGCGCGCGTAAACTTTGCGCGTGTAAAACTTTACGCGTAAAAATTTGTGCACGAGTTTATTTTGTCACGCCTAAACTGAGTTTAGGCGTGATAATGGGCTTTTCACCAGCGTGCTAACTGTTAGCACCGCTTTGTGAATCAAGCCCATTGTATTTATTTAGATTCAGGTCAAAGAGTTCACTTCCTGAGTGTTGTCAGGAAGAAAAAACAAAATTGCCGGACAAAAGCGCTTAGAAAAGCGCTTACCAAAGCATAAATCGCTCTGAAAGTGAAGGGAAAATCTCTTTCAAAAGTGCTCCCAAAAGTGCTTAGCGCTTGCGATTGCGCTAGATATTTATAATGTGAACAAGGCCTTAAGCTCTTTAGCCAGTGCACTGATTGCAGTTAGAAGTGAGCTGTGATGGGAATTTTTGGACATATTTCAAGTGGTGTTTTTGGATGGTGACTGTATCCTTGTGTGTGTCAGGTTCCTATAACGTATCAGGATGTTACTGTCTGTTTAGAATGACACAGGGACCTCTACAAGGACAAGATGGTGGATCAGCCACCCCTCACATCACCAGGTAAAACGAGACTTTCATTTATTGTAAAGGAGAGAGCAGTAGGGAGGGTCCACATAGATCACCCCTTACATCTGATAGACACATAGAAACAATGTATTCAGTCAGTGTGTGTGTTTTCTACAGATGAATCCAGTAACAGAAACCCACCAGAGAGATGTACAGGTCCTCTTTATTCCCAGGATTGTCCACAGGAAGCTCTCACCATCCCCCACCATTATCAGGTAGGTGGCTGTAACGATCGGTGTCAGCACACAGAGAGAATCTGATTATTGATGATCTGCAGAATCATCAACAATACAGATGTATACCTGATTATGGATGATCTTCAGAATCACCAATAATACAAGTATGACTAACCTCTGGACACCTAATAAAATGTAAGTGTTTGGTGTAACTGTAGGCTATCTCCCGTGAGGCGGGAGATACAGGCAGCTTGGCCAAGGACCACCTGAGGGGCAGGTGGCCCTGGGAGGTACAGGGACTATCTCCTAGAGAGAGGACCTGGCAACCAGGGATATCTGGAGATCAGATATAGACTATACTGCAGCCAGGGGACTCCAGGAGTAGAGGCCACTGGCTGCTAACAGGCCGGACTCTCTGAGGAACAGGAGTCCTAGTTACAACTGACACTTGGTGGAATTGTGTCACTGCTAGTACAGATAGATTGAGCACTCAAGGGGTGAGTGACAGCCTGGAAGGTCGGGCAGGCCAGATCGGCAACACACGAGCAGATAAGGTACAGAGACAGAAGGCTGATTCGGTAACCGGGTACAGGCAGGGTCTGGCAACAGGTAGGCAGATATGCAGAGGTACCGAATTAGAAAGCAATAGAGAGATCGACAGAGCAAATAGTCATAACAGAAATAGAGCAGAGTCCTAGTCTGGGGTGTGAGGTCCGTGGTCTCGACACCCAGGAACTAGTCTAAAGTATAACACAGCAATGACACAGTAATCCTAAGCTTGGGTGTGAGGTCCTTGGTCACAACACCCCGGAACTGGTCTAAAGTATAACACAGCAATGACACAGTAATCCTAAGCTTGGGTGTGAGGTCCTTGGTCACAACACCCCGGAACTGGTCTAAAGTATAACACAGCAATGACACAGTAATCCTAAGCTTGGGTTTGAGGTCCTTGGTCACAACACCCTGGAACTGGTCTAAAGTATAACACAAGCGTAATCTGGCTAAGTGTGAATTCCCAGGTCCACCTGGTTCTAACACACTGTGGGATCTGACTGTGGTCTGAGTGCTTACACGTAAGTATTCGCAACGGCAGACAACCTGAGACTGTCCAGCGAGATCTATATATAGTGCAGCGCTCCTCAGCGCCGCCCAGCGCCACTCAGCCAATCAAAGACTGCGCTGGGATCAGCTGATCAACCTGATCAGCTGATCCGTCTCCTACTGGCATAAAGGTCCTGCCTCCCAGCGCATGCGTAGCTCTCCATCTGTGTGCACTAGAAGGCTCAGACAAACCAGACGCATGCTGCTGTGCGGAAACCGCCGGTCTGGACACGGAGACAGCCGCCCCGCTGCCAGACCGCACGGCGGCATCTCCGCAATCCATTACAGTGGCTTAGAATTAATATATGTGTCCAAAGTCTGTGAGATGAAATTCCTATGTAGTTTCACTTACACTATAATTATTTTGGGTTTAGCATGAAGAAGATACTTATGTGAAAGTCGAGGTTACAGAGGAAGAAAAATGGATGTATTTGGCAGATGATCAGCAGTGTCTGGAAAAAGGTGTAACTGAGAAGATAATGAAAGAAGAAGGAGAGAAGTATGTGAGGGATGACCAGCAGTCTATGGAGGAGGATGAAATGTTAAGGATAATTAAAGAGGAAGAAGAAGAGACGTATGTGACTGATGAACAGCAATCAATAGAGGAGGGTAAAATAAGGATTATTAAAGTGGAGGATTCCGCTATAGACACCAGCACTGGTAAGTTATAAAGCAAGAATGCTTCACCATGTCATTTGCCTACTATAGTGAAGCATATAGGGTTACTGATCGTATACAAGAGGCTGGATTGTAGATATGATACAATCTTTCAACAGCAAAATTCAAAGTATTATAGTAAGAAAGGTGTAAGGGAGCCTCACCATGTAACCTTACTAGCAGAAACCCAGTGCCTCTTCCAGTAAGCAGTCAGCTAAGTTGATAAAACCACACTTAACATGATTACATTTAACCACTTGCCGACCGTCCACAGCAGATGGGCGGCGGCAAAGTGGACGCAGAAATGACCGCAATACGCCATTCGGCGGCGGCTCCTTTCGGCTCTGCCGGGCAGCGATCGCGTCACTGGTGACGCGCACTGCCCCTGGCAACAGGCTCCGCCCACCCGCAACGTCATCCCGCCGGCCGTAAGCGCCGGCGGAATGTAAATACTCGATCGCCGCATACAAAGTGTATAATAATAAGTAAATGACAATTTTTTGATTTTTTGATTTTTTTCACACACAATTGTCCATTTACAGAGATATTTCTCCCACCCAGCATGGGTATGTGTAAAAATACACCCAAAAACACATTATACTACTTCTCCTGAGTACGGCGATACCACATGTGTGACACTTTTTTGCAGCCTAGGTGCGCTAAGGGACCCAACGTCCTATTCACAGGTCATTTTGAGGCATTTGGTTTCTAGACTACTCCTTACGGTTTAGGGCCCCTAAAATGCCAGGGCAGTGTCCCCACAAGTGACCCCATTTTAGAAATAAGACACCCCAAGGTATTCCGTTAGTAGTATGGTGAGTTCATAGAAGTTTTTATTTTTTTGTCACAAGTTAGTGGAAAATGACACTTTGTAAAAAAAAAAAATCAATTTCCGGCTAACTTGTGACAAAAAATAAAATCTTCTATGAACCCATCATACTACTAACGGAATACCTTGGGGTGTCTTCTTTCTAAAATGGGGTCACTTGTGGGGTTCCTATACTGCCCTGGCATTTTAGGGGCCCTAAACCGTGAGGAGTAGTCTAGAAACCAAATTCCTCAAAATGACCTGTGAAATCCTAAAGGTACTCATAGGACTTTGGGCCCCTTAGCGCAGTTAGGGTGCAAAAAAGTGCCACACATGCAGGGCTGTGGAGTCGGTCCAAAAATTCACCGACTCCGACTCCTCAGTTTAGGATTCCTCCGACTCCGACTCCTCGACTCCGACTCCTCTAATTTGCATATTACAATTTTGTTGATTAAAAGTATGTAACATGAAATTCGTCTCTTAACTGCCAACGCTTAGGAATTTTACAAGACAACTGAAGTGAGAAGGATATGTAGACTACTATATTTATTCCCTTTAGACTAAAACTAGTCCTTGGTAAGAGTACTTGTAAAAGGTACAAACCGGAACAAAGAACATCTATCAGGCCCTAGGCAATGTAAGTGTGGGTACATGTAAGAATGATGTGCAGGTACTCTGCAGGGGAATGAGGAGATTGTAAACAGACAACACCTCTGTGTTCAATGTGCACAGCATTCTCAGTGGATTCCCTGCAGCTCTGTGGGGAGTACATATGTAGAGTATAGTACTACTGTGTAACAAAGTAAACCTGAGACAGATGAAATTTAAGTTTTATACATACCTGGGGCTTCCTCCAGCCACCTTCAGGATAATCAGTCCCTTGTTGTCCTCCTCCACCACCTGGATCTTCTGCTATGAGTCCAGGTACTTGAGCCAGTCGGGCGTAGTGCGCATGCACACACTCCGCCGCCAGGAGCATACTACACCTGTGCAGCACTATTGCGCAGGTGCAGAATGTTCCTGGCTGTGGGAGCGGCATGCGGCCGGACAGCGCTGACTGGCTGAATTACCAGGACTCATATCAGAAGATCCGGGTGGTGGAGGACAGCGAGGGACTGATTAGCCTGAAGGGGGCTGGAGGAAGCCCCAGTTATGTATAAAACTTTACTTTTCATCCGTCTCAGGTACCCTTTAATTTGTAGTCACCAAACCAAATTTTAACAACATATCAAATGATTTGATTACATCAGCAAAGAGAGTGCATACATTTGCATAAATCAGCATCAGTGCAGAATTATTTCCATCTCGTTGACCATCTCTATTAGTGACACAGCTACACATCAGGCTTTATTCTTACAGCATAGATGTTATTTAGTATATATAAGAGATTCCTGTGTACACATCATATATACAGTCACAATCAGATATGTATATCGGACCTTAAAAATACGGGGACTGCTTTATTGAAGCAGCACAAGTAACTAATTTTGATTGGTTTATTTCATGTTTGTGGACTAAGCACAGCTATTACTGTATATATACTGTATATATACATTATTTTTAATGACTATTATCTGAGAAATAGAACATTTTATCATATTTTCTATTTTAATTACAGTTACAAATTCATTAGGAGTTGGAGTCGGTGCATTTTTTCCCGACTCCGACTCCAGGCACCCAAAATTGCCCGACTCCACGACTCCGACTTCACGACTCCGACTCCGACTCCACAGCCCTGCACACATGTGGTATCGCCGTACTCAGGAGAAGTAGTATAATGTGTTTTGTGGTTTATTTTTACACATACCCATGCTGGGTGGGAGAAATATCTCTGTAAATAGACAATTGTGTGTAAAAAAATCAAAACATTGTAATTTACAGAGATATTTCTCCCACCCAGCATGGGTATATGTAAAAAAATACACCCCAAAACACATTATACTAATTCTCCTGAGTACGGCGGTACCACGCGTGTGGCACTTTTTTGCACCCTAACTGTGCTAAGGGGCCCAAAGTCCAATGAGTACCTTTAGGATTTCACAGGTCATTTTAAGAAATTTGGTTTCAAGACTACTACTCACGGTTTAGGGCCCCTAAAATGCCAGGGCAGTATAGGAACCCCACAAGTGACCCCATTTTTAGAAAGAAGACACCCCAAGGTATTCCGTTAGGGGTATGGTGAGTTCCTAGAAGATTTTATTTTTTGTCACAAGTTAGCGGAAATTGATTTTTATTTTTTTTTTCCACAAAGTGTCAATTTCCGCTAACTTGTGACAAAAAAAATCTTCTATGAACTCTCCATACTCCTAACAGAATACCTTGTGGTGTTGTCTTTCTAAAATGGGGTCACTTGTGGGGTTCCTAAACTGTCTGGCATTTTAGGGGCCCTAAACCGTGAGGCGTAGTCTTGAAACCAAATGTCTCAAAACGACCTGTGAAATCCTAAAGGTACTCATTGGACTTTGGGCCCCTTAGCGCAGTTAGGGTGCAAAAAAGTGCCATACATGTGGTATCGCTGTACTCAGGAGAAGTAGTATAATGTGTTTTGGGGTGTATTTTTACACATACCCATGCTGGGTGGGAGAAATCTCTCTGTAAATGAACAATTGTGTGTAAAAAAAAATCAAAACATTGTCATTTACAGAGATATTTCTCCCACCCAGCATGGGTATGTGTAAAAATACACCCCAAAACACATTATACTACTTCTCCTGAGTACAGCGATACCACATGTATGGCACTTTTTTGCACCCTAACTGCGCTAAGGGGCCCAAAGTCCAATGAGTACCTTTAGGCTTTACAGGGGTGCTTACAATTTAGCAACCCCCAAAATGCCAGGACAGTAAACACACCCCACAAATGACCCCATTTTTGAAAGTAGACACTTCAAGGTATTTAGAGAGGGGCATGGTGAATCCATGGCAGATTCCATTTTTTTTGTCACAAGTTAGCAGAAATGGAAACTTTTTTTTTTTTTGTCTCAAAGTGTCATTTGCCGCTAACTTGTGACAAAAAAAATAAAATCTTCTATGAACTCACCATGCCTCTCAGTGAATACTTTGGGATGTCTTCTTTCCAAAATGGGGTCATTTGGGGGGTATTTATACTATCCTGGAATTTTAGCACCTCATGAAACATGACAGGTGCTCAGAAAAGTCGGAGATGCTTCAAAATGGGAAAATTCACTTTTTGCACCATAGTTTGTAAACGCTATAACTTTTACCCAAACCAATAAATATACACTGAATGTTGTGTCTTTGATAAAAAAAAAAAAAGAAAAAACAATAAATTTGGACAAAAATGTATACAGAAATTTTACTTTATTTGACAAATTTTATCACAGAAAGTTAAAAACATTTTTTTGACAAAATTCATATCTTTTTTGATGAATATAATAAAAACAAAAAATAGCAGCAGCAATCAAATAGCACCAAAAGAAAGCTGTATTAGTGACAAGAAAAGGAGGGAAAATTCATGTAGATAGTAGGTTGTATGACCGAGCAATAAACCGTTAAATCTGCAGTGGTCTGAATGGAAAAAAAGGCTCTGGTCCTTAAGGGGTAGAAAGACTGTGGTCCTCAAGTGGTTAAAGCGGAATGTAACCCTGCATTTCAACTTTGCTCTAAAACATTATTTACAGTATATAATATGCAACCAGCATTTTTTTTTTTACTAGACCAGCATTGGAAGGGTTACACAGGGCTTTAAAGTTCCTGGAGATTTCTGCAGACGCATCGGAAGCTGAGATAGATACATTTTGTTTACATAAATGTATCTAAGTGTTGAATGTGACTCACTCTCTCTCACTGAGAAGGAGCTTGGAGGACAGCCAAAGAGTGTGTAACATTTATCAATAGATGTATGTGTAATTTATCAATAGATACATCTAACTAAATAAAATGTAACAATCTGAACTTCTGCATATCTCTCCACGGAACTTGAAACCTCTGTGTTTAACCCTTCCAATGCTGGTCTAGTAAAAATGCAGGGTTATATTCCGCTTTAAGTCAAAGAACATAAGTAGTACAGCAATCCTGGACTGGACTCCTGAAAATAAGTGTATTAACTCTCCAAACTTCACTTGACCAGTTAATCAACTGTTGTCTAATATTACTAAATCAACTTTGTGTAATGAGCTGTCATCTGATCCAGGGGAGCCTGACAGGACAGGCAGTACAAGCAACCGCCTGGGGCGCATTGGTTGCCAAGGGCGATGCTGCTGGACCCTGTAGTGCACCTCTCCTGGACTCTGAAGTGCGCCTGTCAATCACACGCACTTTCGTTACAATGCTGGCTGCAGCTGCATTGCTGTTATGGACACTCACGCCCCCTGCTGAGGCCCACCCCCAGGGCCAATAAATACAAAGCACATGTGCTCTGCTTCTTCTAAATGGCCACGACTTCCCCCAACACGGCCAGTGTGGGGCTGCAATCGGTCTCTGCCTTTAACACCGCCCCCTTCCCCGCCGGCCAGAAGCAGAAGCATAGCTTGGGGAGCATGGAGGGACATCTGTCCCCGGGGCATGGGCACAGCATCTGGGGGATTGCAGCACTGGAGGGCCACTTTTGTAAGCAACTCCAACAAAGTATCAATAGAGCAGCCAGTTTCATATGTGCAGGCAGTTCAGGGCACTCAGCAGCTTCCTGCTGAGCTTAATGAATGTGGCGCTCCGCCCCCTTCCTCTCCTGGTGACATGGCGGAAGATTCAGTTTGTCTCTGTCTGACTGTGACAGCCTCACAAACCAGCAATCTGCAGAGCAGCTAGTCAGCAGGGTGAGTGTAGAGACTAGAGTCTCACAGCATATCCTACAATACAACAAAATAAGAGAACAGCAGGAGAAGCACACCAGAGCTATTGTCAGATAGCAAACACTGACACCTTTCTCTGCCTGTGTGATAAGAGTCTCACCAAGTCTCAATTTGTATATTATTGAGGGTCTTGTGAGTAGCTAACATGCCTGTGATCTGCCTTTAGTTCTTTTCTAGCTGTTCAACTCAGCAGAGGCAACACATTAGCAGCAGGCAATTCAAAAAAGTTTTGTTAAAGTGACAAGCCTGAAAAAAAAAGTTTTACTCACCCGGGGCTTCTACCAGCCCTCTTCAGCTATCCTGTGCCTTCACAGTCTCGATCGGACGCTCGTGTCCCCTGCTATTGCGGACAGGAACGCAAAGAAGCAGATGCGTCGCCAGGCCTGTTGCCGAAAACTGAAGTAGCTGCCAGTGGCGGAGAGGAGGATTTGAGTAAAACTGTGTGGGCGCAGGATGGCTGCAGGGGGCTGGTAGAAGCCCCAGGTGACTGTCACAGGAGCCCTTGTGGCTGACCGCACTTAGCCTTCTAAACGATGCCAGCGCACAGATCGTGCGAACTCTGGTCGCCGTCAATGCGCAGGAACCGTTAAGAATTGGCCGCGGACAAACCAGGAGGGCGCCTGTGAGATACGGGTGATTACAACGTCACCTACTGGTTCAGAGTAAACTGCCACCACCGCGGTTACTATGGGACCGTGGGGCCCACTAACTGACTGACTAATCCTGCGAATAAAACGGTTAAACACACGATATTCTGTCTAGCCAACAACAAACAAACAGTAGCGTATCTTCAGAGACCCGGGATCAGTTCTGTGTGTGCTGATAAGCAGGGTAGCGGAAAGTGAATGACTTGGAGAAAGTCGTTTATTCACGCAATATAAATAATTAATATATACAGACAATTTATTAAAAATCACGATTATTAAGACAGTAATAGCCAGTATGAAAAATAAAAGAAGGGAGAAAAATACTTAGTTCCTGGAAAGATGTCCTTATTGTGGGAAGAATCATAAGGTTCTTGGTTTCAAAGTCCAGAGTTCAGACCAGGTGGATGCCAGCATATCCTCAAGCTGGCATCTCATGAGTTCAAGATGTTTCAGTGTGGAGGACCCTGAGTTTGGCTCCTCTGCCATTCTTATGCCCCTGATTCAGTAGGAGGAAGTGAGGGCGGGCCCACACACCCCCTTAGAACATGAGATGAGTCCTGCCCTTGTCCTGGAGACCAGAAATCATGCCTTAACCATATATGGGCTCTATCTCACAGAACCGTACAGGTCAGGGCAGATTTACTAATATTTTCAGGTCTGCCTCGATGTACCCAGCAGTCTGATACCAAACATGAGGGGTGGGACCCCTGTGGTACCATTAGGGCACTGTTGAACTGCTGAAGATCAAGAGAGATAGGAAAAAGGAGGGGAAGAGTCGGCACTACATGGATTACTTTCCGCTTGTTGGGAGGGTCTGTAGGATCATGGCAGATGTGACCCCATTGGTGCGGGCAGCGTGCTCTGACTGGGTTAGGTGAAAGTCAGGCAAGTAATAAAGATGCAGAGTCGGCACTACTGCTCCTAGTGCATTTATTGCCAGTGGGTATACATCAGATGGCGTGCAGTGTACAAAAATATTTCTTCACATACCGTGCATTTGAAGACTTAAAGGTGGAGAGCTGATGGTGGGCGCTAGGTGCAGGAGTAGCCTGACGGCCGTTTCGCGCTGTCCTAGCGCTTCTACGGAGGCTGAGTTTCTGAGTGTCTGAGTTTCCTCACTCTAAATTGGTTCTGTCATGGTGTTTGTCACCTTATACCTGATGGATGGGCCATCAGCACAGCTTGAAGCCAGGGACTCTCTGGGCCCAGGCTCATTAGCATATCAAAAGGGCCAACCAGCATTTAGGCTGGGGCTCTCTCTCTGCTGAGAAAAGACTGCAGCTGCCTCTACACACTCAACCCGGATTGTATCGATTTGAAGCGCAATCGATGCAGAGAATCGAGTGCGATCGCTTTTCTTCACGGGTGGTTACAGGATGCGCCTGCGGCCCCGCAACCGTCCGTGACAGCCCTCCCTGGGGAGAAGGCAGATAGACATGCATCAGCAAGATGTGTGTCGTTGCCGCTAACCTGCGATATCTGATCTAGTTCCCCGTTGCAACGGGATAGCCCGTCGGCGTTCTGGTGTCGGCTGCCTGCCTTGTGTTGAATCGTGAAGTCATACTGCTGTAATGACAGGCTCCAACGTAAGAGCTTGCCATTGGTCCCAGCAGTGCGGTTCAGCCAACTCAGGGGATTATGGTCGGTAATGATCGTGAAGGAGCGGCCGTACAGATACGATTGTAGTTTCTGTAGGGCCCACACGATCGCTAGGCACTCCTTTTTAGTTGTGGAGTAGGCTACCTCTCGGGGCAGGAGCTTCCGGCTCAGGTAGAGGATAGGGTGTTCATCTCCTTTTCCATCCACCTGGCTGAGGACTGCGCCGAGACCGTAGTCAGAGGCATCGGTTTGCACAACAAACCGACGACTAAAGTCCGGGGCCTGAAGCACAGGGGCACTCGCGAGTGCCTGCTTCAACGCTTGGAAGGCGTTCTCGCAAGCGGGGGTCCAGCTAACAACCTTGGGGTGTTTCTTGCTAGTGGCATCGGTCAGGGGCTTCGCCAGGGTACTATAGGCTGGAACAAATTTCCTATAGTAGCCGGCGGTCCCCAGGAATACCTGGACCTGCTTTTTCGTGATAGGCCGAGGCCATGCCAGGATGGCGTCAACCTTTCCCGTGTCAGGTTTCAGGGTGTTACCCCCCACCCGGTGACCTAAGTACTGCACCTCGGTCATACCAATCTGACACTTACTCGGCTTAACTGTCAGATTGGCTGCGGCCAGCCTCTCTAGTACCTGGGACAGGTGTTTGAGGTGTTCCTCCCAGGTGGGGCTGAACACCGCAATGTCATCCAAGTACGCTACAGCGAACCCTTGCAGCCCCTCCAGCAGGTCGTTTACGGCCCGCTGAAACGTGGCAGGAGCGTTCTTCATCCCAAAGGGCATCATCGTGAACTCGAAGAGGCCAAAAGGGGTGATGAAGGCCGACTTCTGCCTCGCGTCAGGTGCAAGTGGTATCTGCCAGTACCCCCGGCTCAGATCCATGATTGATAGGTACCTGGCGGACGCCAGCGTATCCAACAACTCATCGATGCGAGGCATGGGGTAGGCGTCTGTAGTGGTGATGGCGTTCAACTTCCTGTAGTCCACGCAGAACCGAGTTGTCTGGTCCTTCTTGGGGACCAGGACAACAGGGGCTGCCCAGGCACTACAGGACTTTTGAACCACCCCTAGCTCCAGCATCTCCCTCACCTCTTTCTGCATGTCCGCTTGCACCTCTGGGGAGACGCGGTAAGCGGATTGCCTGATGGGGGGATGGGTGCCCGTATCTACCCTATGCACTGCCAGACTGGTACGCCCCGGGACACCGGAGAAGGTGTGCTGGTACGGACCCAGCACCTCCTGCAACTGCTCTTGCTGGGACGAGGAGAGTTGTGGGTTGACGCTTAGGTCGCTGTCCACATCTCGTATGTCAGCCAGCAGGTCTAATAGGGGGTCTGCCTCTCCCTGCTCTAACCGGCTGCACACTGGCAGCACATACTTGGTCCTGTCATGGTGGGCCTTCAGCATGTTGACATGAAAGCTTTTCTGTTTCCTGCCTCCCATGTTCACCAGGTATGTCAGAGGGTTTAACCGTTGCACTATAGTGTAGGGTCCCTCCCAGGCCGCTTGCAGCTTGTTCTGCCTCACTGGAAGAAGGGCATACACTTTGTCACCTACTTCAAATGACCTCTCTCCAGCAGTGCGGTCATACCAGAGTTTTTGTTTGGCCTGAGCCTGGGCCATGTTTTCCGTTACCATTTCCGTGAGGGACTCCATCTTGTCCCTGAACCTGAGAACATAATCAACTACAGAGACATCTGTGGGGTCCCCCTTGCCCTCCCACGTCTCCCGCATCAATTGTAGTGGTCCTCGGACATTCCTACCATACAGGAGCTCGAACGGGGAGAACCCGGTAGATTCCTGCGGCACCTCCCTGTAGGCAAACAACAGATGAGGCAGGTATCGTTCCCAGTCCCCACCTTGCGACTCAACAAACGTGGTCAGCATTTGCTTCAGCGACCCGTTGAACCTTTCACACAGTCCATTGGTCTGCGGGTGGTAGGGACTGGAGACAATGTGCGTCATCTGTATCTTTTTGCACAGGGCCTCCATGAGTCCGGACATAAACTGGGTTCCCTGATCAGAGAGCATCTCCGCAGGGAACCCGACTCGGGAGAAAATGTTAAGTAGCGCGTCGGCTACCTTGTCCGCCCTCAGGGAGGAAAGTGCCATGGCCTCAGGATAGCGGGTGGCGTAATCCACCACCGTCAGGATGTACCTTTTGCCACTGCTGCTGGGAGTGGGCAACGGTCCAATTATGTCGACTGCCACTCTGTGAAAGGGCTCACCTATGATTGGCAGTGGACACAAGGGAGCTTTGCGGGGATTCCCAGCCCTTTTTACCTTTTGGCAAATGGTACATGAGCGGCAGTAGTTCGTCACATCTATCCGCATTCGAGGCCAGTAGAAATGTCCCCGGATACGATCAAGTGTCCTGTGGATCCCCAAGTGCCCGGCCAGGGGAATGTCATGTGCGGACTTCAGCACATGCCCCCGGAAGGCACTAGGTACCACAAGCAACTTGGTACCCATCCCCATTTCACCTTCGGTGGGGTGTACAGGCTCACTGTACAACTTCCCACCTTCCCAGTATACCTTGAATGTAGCCTCGTCTGTGAGGGGCTCAGAAGCCTGTTTTCTGAGGGCCTCGAGGCTAGGGTCAGTCTGGAGCGCTTGCACAAATGCAGCACTCTCACTCTCAGCCAGCTGGCCCGTGGCGTATGAGGTTAGTGGCTGAAGGGTACCATCCCTGTGGTCAGAGGAGGGGGAGGAGGCCGGGACCTCCTCTACCTGTTCTGAGCTCAGGGTCTGAGCAGTATGGCTGCGTGTTACCGCTAGCACAGGTATCCCTTCAGAATGGCACATATTGGCATTACCTACATCATTGTCACAAGCATTAATAACAGTAACAGGAACATTTTCATCACAGACAGTTGGTACATCAAACACAGGTACCCGTGAACTAGGCACGTTCAACCCACCTCCCCCCTGTTCTTGCCCCTGGGTGCAAAGTACCTGGGTGTGGGCAGAGAGTCCGTCTCTGTCCTGGCATTCCACAGGGCTTGGTGCAGGTTCATAGTACGACACCAGCGTGCCCAAGTCGGTCCCCAGCAAAACAGGGACCGGCAGTTGGTCCAGGATCCCAACAACCTTCTCGTGGACCCCCACCCCCCAGTCGATGGACACCCGAGCTTGGGGAATGTGAGAAAGAGTGCCCCCCACTCCAGTGAGGGTGAGGTACTGGTCAGGAATGATGGCCTCTGCGGGGACAAGGTGTGCACGCACCAGAGTGACATCTGCTCCGGTGTCACGGAAACCCGCGACAAGCTGGTCATTCACAGTAACCAGCTGGTGATTGCTGGTGATGGGGGAGTTCCCTGCCCCCTTGGCAAACATCAGGTTGGATGCGGCTCCTGGTTGGGGTACACTGGCGGGTGGTGTCTGCCGCGGGCGAGGTGCAAGTGGTCCAGGTGCTGGGGTGGTCTGCCTCCGCTCCGGACAGGTGAACTTCATGTGTCCCGTCTTGTGGCAGTAGTGACAGGTGACCTCTCCAGAGGCTGCAGCCCTGGGTGCAGAAGCTGTGCTGGGTGGCCTCTGTGGCTGACGGCTCACAGGGGCAGGAGAGTCTGCCGAGGTATTGGGCTGACCTCCTCTCCAGCTGGATGGGACAGTTCTGCGTGTATCAGCCACCCGGGTAGTTGCAAAAGTCTCAGCAAGGTCTGCAGCGACAGTTGCTGAAGCCGGCTTGCGTTCTAACACAAATTGTCGTACATCAGCAGGGCAAATGTTCAGAAATTGCTCGAGGACTATCAAGTCCTCCAGGACGCCATAAGACCCTTTGGTGAGGCCTAGAGTCCACTGGCGGAGTGTGGTGAGCAAGCTGCTGACCACATCTCGGTACGAATCAGAAGACTTTTTCTGCCAGGCCCTGAACTTTTTGCGATAGCCTTCTGGCGTCAGCTGGTACTTAGTAATGATAGCGTCTTTTATAGCAGCATAATCATTATCCTTCTCCGCAGGCAATTCTGCGAAGGCATCAAGCGCTTTGTAGCGCAGCAAAGGTGTCAGATGTCTGGCCCACTGGTCTTGGGACAGACGATACTGACGGCATGCTTTTTCAAAAGACCGCAAAAACAAGTCAATGTCTGTGTCTTTTTCAATATTAGCAAACTTAAATTTTGCACTTACGGGTGCTGCAGCTCCTTCAGCAGGGAGGCTGGGCGGTGAACTCCGGCTGGCCTGTTGAACCTTTGCCATGTTGAGCTCATGCTGTCGTTGGCGCTCCCGCTCAGCGGCATCCCTCTCCGCGTGGCGTTCTGCAGCAGCAGCAGCATTGCGTTCCGCAGATTGGCGCTCCTCACGCATGTACTGCAGGTACTTGTCCAGGTCAGTGTCCATCAGCTTTTGTAATGCCTGCTGCATTAGTGGATCAGTACAAACGGACAGTCCAGTACTGGCCGGTTCCAGGCGAGTACTTTCAGAAACTCTGGGATTGGGGTCCACACTGACATTCTCCTGCGTAACTGTTGCAGCAGGGCCCGCAGGATGCTCAACCTCCGTATGCGCAGAATCTTCAGTCTCTGGTTCCCCTTGACTTGGGTCAGATGGGCTGGTATCCACTTCAGCGGACACCCCCGGCTCCCGCAGTTGCTGGGTATCCCATTGAAACAATTCCGTTACCAGGTCCCGTTGTGTCTTGCGGCCGACATCAATGCCTCTCTCTTGGCAAAGATTTTGCAGGTCCGCCAGGCACATTTTCTTGTAGTTCCCGGACATTTCCATGCCAAATAAAATAAAACTTTTGGGGAGGGGTACAGGCTACACAGTCTCTCTGTATATATAAAAAATATATTGCCTTCCAGCTACACCAACGAATTAGTTCGTTTCTCGATAGCGCTAGCGCTATCGTAGATACTTTCAGCACAACACAGGTCTCACCGCTGCCTACCACTGTCACAGGAGCCCTTGTGGCTGACCGCACTTAGCCTTCTAAACGATGCCAGCGCACAGATCGTGCGAACTCTGGTCGCCGTCAATGCGCAGGAACCGTTAAGAATTGGCCGCGGACAAACCAGGAGGGCGCCTGTGAGATACGGGTGATTACAACGTCACCTACTGGTTCAGAGTAAACTGCCACCACCGCGGTTACTATGGGACCGTGGGGCCCACTAACTGACTGACTAATCCTGCGAATAAAACGGTTAAACACACGATATTCTGTCTAGCCAACAACAAACAAACAGTAGCGTATCTTCAGAGACCCGGGATCAGTTCTGTGTGTGCTGATAAGCAGGGTAGCGGAAAGTGAATGACTTGGAGAAAGTCGTTTATTCACGCAATATAAATAATTAATATATACAGACAATTTATTAAAAATCACAATTATTAAGACAGTAATAGCCAGTATGAAAAATAAAAGAAGGGAGAAAAATACTTAGTTCCTGGAAAGATGTCCTTATTGTGGGAAGAAGCATAAGGTTCTTGGTTTCAAAGTCCAGAGTTCAGACCAGGTGGATGCCAGCATATCCTCAAGCTGGCATCTCATGAGTTCAAGATGTTTCAGTGTGGAGGACCCTGAGTTTGGCTCCTCTGCCATTCTTATGCCCCTGATTCAGTAGGAGGAAGTGAGGGCGGGCCCACACACCCCCTTAGAACATGAGATGAGTCCTGCCCTTGTCCTGGAGACCAGAAATCATGCCTTAACCATATATGGGCTCTATCTCACAGAACCGTACAGGTCAGGGCAGATTTACTAATATTTTCAGGTCTGCCTCGATGTACCCAGCAGTCTGATACCAAACATGAGGGGTGGGACCCCTGTGGTACCATTAGGGCACTGTTGAACTGCCTAACGGGCAGTCTTTACCTCAGAAGGTTCTGAAATGTTCTCAGAACCAACGCCAGGCAGGGCCCTACCTGCTCTGTTAGTTTGGAGGGTCTGCCAGCCTGGCAACACAGAAAATATGATACATATAGCAGTTTATGGAATATGAGAGACCCCTGGGATTTATACCAGGTCATTCCCAGGCAAAGGTTCTTTGAAGTTGGCAGCAGCAAGCCACATGTCGGCTCCCTGCTGGGAAAAGGAGTCAGAGTGTCTGAGTTTCCTCACTCTAAATTGGTTCTGTCATGGTGTTTGTCACCTTATACCTGATGGATGGGCCATCAGCACAGCTTGAAGCCAGGGACTCTCTGGGCCCAGGCTCATTAGCATATCAAAAGGGCCAACCAGCATTTAGGCTGGGGCTCTCTCTCTGCTGAGAAAAGACTGCAGCTGCCCCTACACACTCAACCCGGATTGTATCGATTTGAAGCGCAATCGATGCAGAGAATCGAGTGCGATCGCTTTTCTTCACGGGTGGTTACAGGATGCGCCTGCGGCCCCGCAACCGTCCGTGACAGTGACTAAACTGATTTTTTTTTTCAGGCTTAAGCATCCCTTTAAATCCTTATCACCAAGCATTTTAAGGTAAACAACAGATGTGTTTTCAAGGTGATGTTTGGCTTACATGCTGGGAACATACACTAGGCAGAAAACCTGGCCTTGTGGAAAACGTTAGCATTTTTGCGGATGAAAGTCTGGGCGCATGTAATAAACAGCCATGCTCTCACGGGTAATAAGTAACGAGTGCTTAAAGAGTAACTGTTAGCCCCCAAATTGAAATTTAAAACACTATTGCAATGTTTTATTTATTCAGATACTGTAGCATGCAGAGCATGCCTATGTCTGGCCGACCCCCCTCTCCCCCCCAGGACCAGGTGCCAATATATTCTCCCCACCGCAGCTGACCGCTCTGACACGGAGACAGAGCGGCAGCACTTCCAGCACCGTCACCGCAGAGCAGCCGCCGCCGAGTCAGAGTGGGTGAGAGAATCACATGTGAGAGATGCACGGCGGCGGCTGCTCTGCGGTGCTGCTCTGGAAGTGCTGCCGCTCTGTCTCCGTGTCAGAGCGGTCAGCTGCGGTGGGTAGAATATATTGACACCTGGTCCTGGGGGGGAGAGGGGGGTCGGCCAGACATAGGCATGCTCTGCATGCTACAGTATCTGATATGCGGCTTGCGTCCGGAGCTGGGGGAAAAGGTTACATAGTAACAAAATTAGATTGATTTTTAACTTGTGCATTGGCTTTTTGGCTCACTTATATAATAAATAAAACATTGCAATAGTGTTTTAAATTTCAATTTGGGGGCTAACAGTTACTCTTTAAGCACTTGAATTTGTAATTTAAATGAGCTTTAATGAGCTCACGTGTGCGGCAGGGAGTGAAGGAGTTATTTACCCATAAGTGCGCATCCTCCCTGTGCTCCAACTAGCTTGCAGGAGGAAGTGCGAGCAGTGAGGCTTGCAACGCATCCAATAGGATGCATGCAAGCTAATTGGAGCGCAGGGAGGACGCGCACTTATGGGTAAATAACTCCTTCACTCCCTGCCGCACACCTCAGCTAATTAATGCTCATTTAAATTACGAATTTGAGTGCTTAAGCACTCTATTATTACTTGTGAGAGCATCACTAGTAATAAACATATATTCATTTGTATGTTTGTGCATTATGCACAAATTTTCTGTTGCTATGCAGCTGGGTCATAGTGTGCAGCTGGGTGCTAGGTGATGGTATGTGTGCGGCTGGTTGCTAGGTAGTGGTACGCGTGCGGCTGATTGCTAGGTATTGGTACGTGTGTGGCTGGGTGCTACGTGGTGGTATGTGTGTGGCTGGTTGCTAGGTGGTGGTACGTGTGTGGGTAGTTGCTAGGTGGTGGTACGTGTGCAGCTGAGTGCTAGGTGGTGGTAAATCTTCAGCTGAGTGCTAGGTGGTGGTGAATCTGCAGCTAGGTGGTGGTACGTGTGCGGCTAGGTGGTGGTACGTGTGCGGCTAGGTGGTGGTGAATCTGCAGCTAGGTGGTGGTGAATCTGCAGCTGAGTGCTAGGTGGTGGTGAATCTGCAGCTAGGTGGTGGTACGTGTGCGACTAGGTGGTGGTGAATCTGCAGCTAGGTGGTGGTGAATCTGCAGCTGAGTGCTAGGTGGTGGTGAATCTGCAGCTGAGTGCTAGGTGGTGGTGAATCTGCAGCTGAGTGCTAGGTGGTGGTGAATCTGCAGCTGAGTACTAGGTGGTGGTGAATCTGCAGCTAGGTGGTGGTACGTGTGCAGCTGGGTTCTAAGATGTGGTACGTGTGCAGCTGGGTGCTAGGATCCAGAACCTTTGCTCCTTGCTTCAGGTTCACTTTAACTATGAAAGTACTGGTGGTGTTTTGAAAATGTCAATAAATAAATGTAATGGTGTCCTCCTGGGATCTGAATTTTATCTGTACACCATATGAAAGGCCCATCTCCATTCCTCAGTATAACATCATAGTACCAACAAATGAGGAGGAGATACTGTACTGTACACCATATGGAAGGCCCATCTCCATTCCTCAGTATAACATCATAGTACCAACAAATGAGGAGGATACTGTACACCATATGAAAGGCCCATCTCCATTCCTCAGTATAACATCATAGTATCAACAAATGAGGAGGAGATGCTGTACACCATATGAAAGGCCCATCTCCATTCCTCAGTATAACATCATAGTACCAACAAATGAGGAGATACTGTACACCATATGAAAGGCCCATCTCCATTCCTCAGTATAACATCATGTTCCCAACAAATGGGGAGGAGATACTGTACACTATATGAAAGGCCCATCTCCATTCCTCAGTGTAACATCATAGTACCAACAAATGAGGAGGAGATACAGTACACCATATGAAAGGCCCATCTGAATTCCTCAGTATAACATCATAGTACCAACAAATGAGCAGGAGATACTGTACACCATATGAAAGGCCCTTCTCCATTCCTCAGTATAACATCATATTCCCAACAAATGAGGAGAAGATACTGTACACCATATGAAAGGCCCATCTCCATTCCTCAGTATAACATCATAGCGCCAACAAATGAGGAGGAGATACAGTACACTATATGGAAGGTCCATCTCCATTCCTCAGTATATTATGATGCTCCCAAATTCATATCCATTTTTCCATATAATACTAAACATGACACAGGATTAAAAAACAGCAAAGGAAATGTCTTTTTAACATCACTTTTCTCTCAACAGATGGACATGATGTTATGAACATGCTCGACTCTGACAGAAGAGGTCAGCCAGGCGACCGTCCATTTTCATGTTCAGTGTGTGGGAAGTCCTTCAGTCAAAAAGGAAGCCTTCTCAGACACCAGAGAATTCACACAGGCGAGCGTCCTTTTTCATGTTCAGAGTGTGGGAAGGCATTTACTCAGAAAGGCGATCTTGTTAAACATCAGAGAAGTCACACTGGAGAGCGCCCTTTTTCATGTTCAGATTGTGGAAAAGGTTTCATTCAGAAAGGAGATCTTGTAAAACACCAGAGAATTCACACAGGTGAATGTCCCTATTCATGTCCAGTGTGTGGAGTATCTTTCATGGATAAAAGAAGACTAGTTAAACACCAGGAGAGTCATACAGATCAGTACCCATTTTCTTGTTCAGAGTGTGGGGAAGGTTTCACTAAGAAAAAAGGCCTTGCTAAACATCAGAAATGTCACACAACAGGCGTTCCTTATTCTTGTTCAGAGTGTGGGGTAACTTTTCTTGATAAAAGAAGCATTCTTAAACACCAGCACAGCCATACAGGCGACTACCCATTTTCATGTCCTGAGTGTGGAAAAGGTTTTTTGCGAAAACAAGACTTAGTTAGTCACCAGACAAGCCACACGGGTGAGCGTCCTTTCTCATGTTCAGAGTGTGGGAAAGCCTTCCGTTTGAAATCGAGCCTTCTTGCACACAAGAGAATTCATACAAGTGAGCGCCCTTTCCCGTGTTCAGAGTGTGAGAAAATGTTCATTCGAAAAGGAGACCTTCTTAGGCACCAAAGTAGTCACACAGGGGAATATCCATTTCCTTGCTCAGAGTGTGAGAAGGGTTTCACCTCCAATGCAGATCTTCTGAAACATTTGAGGTGTCACACAGGAGAGCGGCCATTTTCATGTCCAGAGTGCGGAAAAAGTTTTGCTCAGAAAGGTGAGCTTCTACTTCACCAGATAAGACATACCGGCAAGTACCCCTTTTCATGTACAGAGTGTGGGAAAGGTTTCACACAGAAAGGAGACTTTGTTAAACACCAAAGAAGTCACACAGGGGAGCGTCCTTTTATATGTACAGAGTGTGGGAAAGGTTTTGCTGAAAAAAAGACACTGAATGCTCACCAGAGGAGGCACGCAGGTGAGACTCCTTTCTCATGCTCAAAGTGTGCAAAATATTTCATTTATAAAAAGGACTTTATCGAGCATCAGAAAGTCCACTCTGCTGAGCGTCCGTTCTCGTGTGCAGTGTGTGGGAAAAGCTTCTTTCATAGTAAACGTCTTCACAAACACCAAAAAATCCACACAGATGAGCGTCTTTCATGTTCAGAGTGTGGGAAAAGCTTCATTCATGAACAGGCCCTTCTTGTACACCAAAGAGTCCACACCGGTGAGCGGCCTTTTTCATGTTCAGAGTGCGGGAAAAGTTTTCACCACGATAAACTCCTTCGTAAACACCAGAAAATCCACACTGTTGAGCGACCTTATGCGTGTTCAGATTGCGGAAAAGGTTTTATCCGTAAACAGTCACTCCTAGTGCACCAGAGAATTCACACTGGCGAGCGGCCTTATTCCTGCCCAGATTGTGGGAAATATTTCAATCAGAAAGGAAACCTCCGTCAGCATCTGATAATTCACATAGCCGAGTGCCCTTTTTCATGTTCAGAGTGTGGGAAAAGTTTCCGTCATAATGAACTACTGCTCACACACCAGAAAATTCACACAGGAGAACGTCCATTTTCATGTTCAGAGTGTGGGAAGGGTTTCATTCACAAACAGTCTCTTCTTGTGCATCAGAGAACTCATACAGGTGAGCGCCCCTTTTCATGCTCAGAGTGTGGGAAAAGTTTCCTTCTCGGTAAACTCCTTCGCGCTCACCTAAAAATTCACACAGGTGAGCGCCCTTTTTCGTGTTCAGAGTGTGGAAAGGATTTTATACACAAGCAGGCCCTTCTTGTGCATCAGAGGACTCACACAGGCGAGCATCCTTTTTCATGTTCAACATGTGGGAAGTCTTTTAGGCTGAAAGGAAATTTGATTACACATCAGAAAAAGTACTCTCACTGATTTACGAGGATATACAGTGGCATTTCTCAGGGTAACAATTATAGCACACAAATGGTAAAGGTCATGGCACAGCCTCTAAAGACAGTGCTCTTCTAGTTATGTTGCTTGTCTGTCCATGGTAGTGGATGTTGAATGAGTATTTGTCAGCCAATATCCTACAACCGAGACTGGGGTGTCTTTAAAGGATACCCGAAGTGACATGTGACATAATGAGATAGACATGGGAAAGTACAGTGCCAAGCACACTAAAAACTATGCTGTGTTCCTTTTTTTCTTTCTCTGCCTGAAAGAGTTAAATATCAGGTATGCAAGTGGCTGACTCAGTCCTGACTCAGACAGGAAGTGACTACAGTATGACCCTCACTGATACAAAAATTCCAACTTTAAAACACTTTTATAGCACAAAATGGCTTCTGAGAGCAGGAAAGAGATAAAAAATGGTCAATAGTTCATAGATTTTAGCTCTGGCATAGTTCAATTAATGTATCATTGAGCAAAAATAATAAAACAGTTAAAACTTAAAAAGTAGATTTAGGGCCCGTTCTCACCTGAGCGGGAATCGCGCGATTCCCGCTCATGGCAAACCGCTAGCGGTTTTGCAAATGTAGCAAGTGGCAGTGTTCTCACGGTTGCGGTTAGCGATAACCACAACCGTGTTGCATGCAGCAGTTTGCCGGCGACGAGCGTTCCGCGATTAGCGATCGTGATTAGCGTGCAAAGCACGCTAATCGTGATCGCTCCAAGACCGCCGCAGTGTCCAGTGATTTTTTTCCGGGTTAAATGGGAACTTCAGCCTAAACAAGCATACTGTCATCAAGTTACATTAGTTATGTTAATTAGAATAGATAGGTAATATAATCTCTTACCCACCCTGTTTTAAAAGAACAGGCAAATGTTTGTGATTCATGGGGGCTGCCATCTTTGTCATGGGGGCAGCCATCTTTTTGGTTGAAAGAAGGCGACAAGGAGCAGGAGACACAGTTCCAACTGCCCTGTGTCCTGATAACCCCTCCCAGCTGCACGCGCTAGGCTTCAAATGTCAAATTCAAAATGTAAAAAAAAAAAATTGCACCAAAACAGCAGGACGAGAACAACAAATTCAGAAATCCCATCATTCTTTGCACAGCATCAGGGGGAAAAAGCCCGGGCAGTTTTCTTCTGTGCAGCTAAAAATGAGGCTTGTATAAGAGAAACAAAGTTCTGATGTTGTGAAACTGTTAAAGAAACACAAGGGGCTTGATTCACAAAGCAGTGCTAACCTACTTAGCACGTCTAAAGTCTTTAGACGTGCTAACCAGGGTGGTAAGTAGGTTAGCACTGGATTTCTCAATCAGATCGCGCGCTAAGTTTACGCGCATAAAGTTTTGCGCACGAAAAACTCGTTTAGACATGCTAAGGGGGTTTTGACAGGCGTGCTAACAGTTAGCACCGCTTTGTGAATCAAGCCCAAAGCCTTTTCAGTGCTGCTGAGTCGATTTTTAGTCCGGAGGTTCACTTTAATCGCGGGAAAATCACTCCCGCAAAGCGCCGGCTTTTTGCGATTATAAGTGTGAACGGGCCCTAAAACATAAAATAAAACTGTGGAATATCATTTTTAGTAGAAGGAAGATAGATACAATTGTTTATTTTATTGATTTATTTTCGCTTTGTGTGTCCTTTAAGGGGACAGTATAAATCCCCACCATAGGATCACAGGAAAAATCCTGCTACCACCTGCAAACAGTCCCCCAGCTTGGAAACCCAGAATTACAGTGCTGTGCCCATCACACACCCACACTCCACCTCCTGCATGAAGGACAGTGGGGGACCCTCTGTGTATTCGAACACAGCTGAAATTCCTTTTTACAAGTTATTGTAATGAAAGCAGACAATCAATAACCCTCTTCCCTCAAGACAGCAAGCTGGAACAAGGGACGGCATGCAGCAGCTTTCTGTTCTACACCCTTTCACCAGAATTGAGTTTTCCTCTGCAGAAATATTCCGTTTTCCCCTTAAAAATCTTAGTCTCGAAGCAGGAAGAGCATAGCTCTTATTTCTTGTGTCTATATTTTAACAGCCATTATGCTTTGACTGAAGGCTGTAGCTCTCTTTTGCCATATGCCAGCACAGCCCATTTATTTAATGGTGTAAGTAGTACAGTTTGTCGCTCCCTGGAGATTTGTTTTATGTGCATATATGTGTTCCCTACAATGGTAAAAACCTGACAGGCCTCAGCATGAATCCCAGGTTTTAAAGCATGAAATGTTAGCTGTCTTGCTGACTGGTGTAGGTAGAATAGGGACTTTCTGTAGAGGAAACCTCAATGCTGGTGAAAGGATCTAGCACAGAATGCTGTTGCTTGCAATCCATTTTGGAAGCTAATATACTCTATTCCTTTGCTACCTGTGTTCTAGTATCCTATATTTTATCGCTACTAGTGTTCCAGCTTGGTGTGAGTGTCTAGTCTTGAATTGTATGTTAATTGACCACTCCCCTCAGCACCTGGTTTTACTTGAAAATCATAGTTTCTAAGCACAATGTGCATAGCTCCCCTTACTTGAGTGTATAATAAAAGCAACACACTCACTTTCTGGTAATAATCTGTATGGAAGGTTAAAGGGGCACTATGGCGAAAAATTTTAAATATGTGCAAACATATACAAATAACAAGTACGTTTTTTGCAGAATAAAATGAGCCATAAATTACTTTTCTCCTATGTTGCTGTCACTTAAAGTAGGTAGTAGAAATCTAACAGAAGTGACAGGTTTTGGATTAGCCCATCTCTTCATAGGGGAATCTCAGGGATTTATTTATTTTCAAAAGCACTTAGTGAATGGCAGTTGCTCTGTCCAACTGCCAAATAACTGTATAGCGAGCAGGGAAGTCGGCCAGCATCATTGTTTAAATCCTTTTTAGGGAATATCTTTATAAGAATGAAAGCCTTGCTGAGAATCCCCTATAAAGAGATGAACTAGTCCAAAACCTGTCACTTCTGTCAGATTTCTAATACCTACTGTAAGTGACAGCAACATGGGAGAAAAGTAATTTATGGCTCATTTTACTCTGGAAAAATGTAATTCTTATTTGTATATGTTTGCACATATTTTGAAATTTTACAATTTCTCGCCATAGTGCCCCTTTAAAGAGGAACCAGTGAAAATAATGTAATCAAAAAAAGTGCTTCAAATTTACAATAACTACGTATAAATGATTTAGTCAGTGTTTGCCCATTGTAAAATATTTCCTTTCCCTGATTTACATTCTGACGTTTATCACATGGTGACATTTTTACTGCGGGCAGGTGATGTCAGTGGAAGGAGATGCTGCTTGTTTTTTTTGGTAGTCAGACCCAGCTGTAAACAGTTGTTATGTCCCACAATGCAATGAGGTTCACAGACAGGAAGCTGCCAGGACCATGGTCCTGACATCACACTGTGGGAGGGGTAACACCACAATATCAGCCATACAGCGCCCCCTGATGGTCTGTTTGTGAAAAGGAATAGATTTCTCATGTAAAAGGGGGTATCAGCTACTGATTGGGATGAAGTTCAATTCTTGGTCATAGTTTCTCTTTAAAGGTGTCCATTTTGTTAAAGATTCCATAGTAAGAAGTAACTTCTCTCCCATCTGGCTCATCACTGCACGGCTCTCTACTCATTGTTAAAGTGGACCTGAAATCTTGCACAGGACAGAAAGAAAACTTAGAGAAATGGACCCTGTATGTATTTAGAGATGTAAGCCTGTTTAATTCCCCCTCATTTGTGTCTAATCACAAGTTGTAATTAGATCCCTCAGCTGTGTCAGCTGGCTGCCTTGGCAGAGCAGCTCATTTGTAAACCCAGGATGTTGACATACTGCAGATTTATTGCAGGATATGTAACAGCTATAACAAAGAAATGTTTTTCTTTAACCTTCCTGGCAGTAACGTTCGGGGTAAGCCACGCAGGAGGAGTTCTCAGGCCCTGCTGGGCCGATGTGCATAATTTGCTAGCTGCATGTGCATACCAATCGCCGCTGCTCCGCGACAAATCGCTGCTATCCGCCGCGCCACCCCCCACCCCCCTCAGACCCCTTGCGCAGCCTGGTCTATCAACGCCAGGCAGCGCTGAGGGGTGGATCGGTGACGTCATCCCACCCATCGCCATGGCGACGGGGAAGCCCTTCAGGAAATCCTGTTCTTTGAACGGGATTTCCTGATTGCAGATCGCCGGAGGTGATCGAAGCGGGTGGGGGGATGCCGCTGCACAGCGGCTATCATGTAGCGAACCCTAGGCTCGCTACATGATTTAAAAAAAAACTGCTGCGCTGCCCCCTGGTGGTTTTTAATAGACCGCCAGGAGGGTTAAAGGTTATTATGCTGTTGCTTATTAGGTTCTGAGTTCAGGTCTGCTTTAAGGTGCACATTACCGGTATGATCCCATCAATCTGATCGAATAGGTTAGTGTTTATGGCAGGACCAATTGTTTTTGATCGTTTACCACGGAAGGGATCGAACGGCCACGGGAACATATGTTAATGGGCACCTGGACAATGACTAGAGAGCCCTGCAGAAAAGAGGCAGATGAGGGAGGAGTTACTTGTTCCCATGGAAACTTTATCACAATGGACTTTAGCCAAGAAATATTTGTTTATCTGAAGTGCTTCATTGCTGCCCCCTGATGGTCAATGATATGCTAGCATTCCTTGCATGCAAATTGTATGCAGCCAATCAAAAATGGCTTTTGGTTGGCCCAGTTCTGAGATGTCTACAAGTTGCATTAAAGTACCAAGCCTGCTGGAATTATACATCTCATGGATAAACTCTAGTCATTAAATCCAATGTGTCCAATGGGCAGCTTCATCACGGTTGCCTGGAAACATTCATTTCCTGTTCTTGCAAGCTGTGCGATTGTTTGTTTGTTTTTTCTTTATTATTATGCTTTGTTTTTCTAATGTATGCAGATGATGACATGATAATAAAAGAACTTATCTAGACCTATTTCCTCAGTCTGATCTGTGTCATTACCATTGCTCTGCTCGCTCCTCTGTGAAGTATGGACACCAATCCCTTCAGATAAGTCCCGGCGGCTCCGAGTTCAGTCGGTTGTGAAATATAAAATGAGGCATATTTTGTGACCGCCAAGGAAAAGAAAGATGGCAGTTTGATGAGAGAACACAGAAGGGAAAATGGCTGTTTTGGGGCAATAGGTTAAATCACAGCAGGACGAATTTGATCACAGTAAAAATGACTTTCACCATGATGGTTCTTACTGTAGTTATTTTCCTAGTGAAATTTTGTGACAGTAAGAAAGTGACAGTACATGTAAAAAAAAAAAAAAAAAAAGTTCCAACAGATTCCAGCCAGCCTGGTGAAGAGGGATTCTGGCAGAGGGGCAGTGACCACAGTATAGACCCACTACGTCCAATCAGTGGCCACAGTAACCCCCCTCCTTCCTTTCTCAACCTGTCAGTGGTCGCAGTAACTCCCACTTTTACAACCTGTCAGTGGTCGCTGTAAAACCCCTTTCTACAACCTGTCAGTGTTCGCAGTGACTCCCCCTTCTACATCCTGTCAGTGGTCGCAGTAACACCCCCTTGTACAGCCTTTCAGTGGTCTCAGTAACACCCCCTTCTACAACCTGTCAGTGGTCGCAGTGACTCCCCCTTCTACATCCTGTCAGTGGTCGCAGTAACTCCCCCTTCTACATCCTGTCAGTGGTCTCAGTAACACCCCCTTCTACAACCTTTCAGTGGTCTCAGTAACACCCCCTTCTACAACCTGTCAGTGGTCGCAGTAACACCCCCTTCTACAACCAGTCAGTGGTCGCAATATCCCCCCTTTTTACAACCTGTCAGTGGTCACACTACTCCTCCTTCAACCAGTCAATGGTCAGAGTACCCCCCCCTCCCCCTTCTACAACCTGTCAGTGGTCACATTACCCCCCTTCCCCCACCACACACAAACACACACACACACACACAACCTGTCAGTGGTCACAGTACCTTCCTCCCCCCTTCTACAACCTGTAAGTGGCCACAGTGCACACCCTTTACATCTACACAGTGATCATAGTAAAATCCTATAAAGCCTATAAGGATCTTGGGGTTAGGCACCACCTGGAGGGGGGGGGGGGGTCTTAGGGTTAGGCATCCAAACATTTTTTAAAAAATCAATAACTGCAAAGTGGGGTGTGAGTCAATACTTTGTAGAACCACCTTTTGCTGCAATTACAGCTGCCAGTCTTTTAGGGTATGTCTCTACCAGCTTTGCACATCTAGAGACTGAAATCCTTGCCCATTCTTCTTTGCAAAACAGCTCCAGCTCAGTCAGATTAGATGGACAGCGTTTGTGAACAGCAGTTTTCAGATCTTGCCACAGATTCTCGATTGGATTTAGATCTGGACTTTGACTGGGCCATTCTAACACATTGGATATGTTTTGTTTTAAACCATTCCATTGTTGCCCTGGCTTTATGTTTAGGGTCATTGTCCTGCTGGAAGGTGAACCTCCGCCCCAGTCTCAGGTCTTTTGCAGTCTCCAAGAGGTTTTCTTCCAAGTTTGCCCTGTATTTGGCTCCATACATCTTCCCATCAACTCTGACCAGCTTCCCTGTCCCTGCTGAAGAGAAGCACCCCCAGAGCATGATGCTGCCACCACCATATATGACAGTGGGGATGGTGTGTTTAGAGTGATGTGCAGTGTTAGTTTTCCGCCACACATAGCGTTTTGCATTTTGGCCAAAAAGTTCAATTTTGGTCTCATCTGACCAGAGCACCTTCTTCCACATGTTTGCTGTGTCCCCCACATGGCTTGTGGCAAACTGCAAACGGGATTTCCTATGCTTTTCTGTTCACAATTGCTTTCTTCTTGCCACTCTTCCATAAAGGCCAACTTTGTGCAGTGCACGACTAATAGTTGTCCTATGGACAGATTCCCCCACCTGAGCTGTAGATCTCTGCAGCTCATCCAGAGTCACCATGAGCCTCCTGACTGCATTTCTGATCAGCGTTCTCCTTGTTCGGCCTGTGAGTTTAAGTGGACGGCCTTGTCTTGGTAGGTTTACAGTTGTGCCATACTACTTCCATTTCTGAATGATCGCTTGAACAGTGCTCCGTGGGATGTTCAAGGCTTTGGGAATCTTTTTGTAGCCTAAGCCTGCTTTAAATTTCTCAATAACTTTATCCCTGACCTGTCTGGTGTGTTCTTTGGACTTCATGGTGTTGTTGCTCCCAAGATTCTCTTAGACAACCTCTGAGGCCGTGACAGAGCAGCTGTATTTGTACTGACATTAGATTACACACATGTGCACTCTATTTAGTCATTAGCACTCATCAGGCAATGTCTATGGGCAACTGACTGTACTCAGACCAAAGGGGGCTGAATAATTACGCGCACCCCACTTTGCAGTTATTGATTTGTAAAAAATGTTTGGAATCATGTATGATTTTTATTCCACTTCTCACGTGTACACCACTTTGTATTGGTCTTTCATGTGGAATTCCAATAAAATTGAAGGGGGCCGAATACTTTTGCAAGCCACTGTATAAGATACTTTTTATCCCCATAACCAAAAAGTGGGCAGAGACAAATACAAATTTCACTGGGAAAATGTAAACTGCAGCCATTCTTACACTGTTAATGGCAGGGTTCTCAAACTTTGCACAGTTTGTCACTGGGTGACTGGGATTAATATTCAGGAAAGTGGGTGGGGCCTACAAAAGCCAATCAAAATTCACCTATTGATTTTCAAGGGGACTATTTCATTGCTGCCATTCTTGCAATGTTAATGGCACAAGCCTCAAACCTAGTACAGTTGGTCATTGGGTGACTGGGGTTCAAATTCAGAAAAGGGGGTGGGGCCACAAACAGCCAATCAAATTTGTTTAATTTCAATGCAAATTATTGATGCCAAAGACCGCAAAGCTCACAAACTTGGTCATTGAGTAATTGTGTGTTAGTGTTAGAAAAAGTGGGTGCAGCCAACACCAGCCAAATACATACCCGGGCAATGCCGGGCCATCAGCTAGTACTAAATAATAATACATTGTTTGGTGTACAGAATGTTTCTATAGTTTCTTTCTTGCGCTTTCTTATTACTGTAAGCTGTCTGTGTTTCTCCTGTATAATTTTGCTTTGTTGCTGTACTGTTGTAGAAAGATAAAATAATAATAAAAGAGCAGATGAGTGTTTTCCCTTTGTGCCTGAATTATATCATTGCTTAGTGTGATGGTTTTACCCTCTGCCTTTCCTGCACAAATAACGGAGATATTGAAAAGAGAGAGACTGGCACTAGTGGTGGGTGACAGGATGCTGGGTTCCCCGGATTGCGTACTCCATGCTTCAACGTGCTGCTCAGAGACAGTCAATGCAGTTATCAATAGAGAAGAAAAGGAGGCACTGTTGTTGCAAAAAGAGGTACCTTTTAATCCACGGTGCAAAGACACATCAGGGTGTACAGTGGGAGTGAGGGAAGGCCTGACAGCTGTTTCACTTAAAACAAAAGCTTCTTCAGAGGCCAATCAGAGGAACAACTTGACCCAAGTACTGTTTAGCAATAAATAGACCTACCGCTCACCTATTAGTTCGAGCAGCATGTACGTCACTTCCGGAGGGCGGAGCCTATACGCCAGAACTCTGCAGCCGCCGAATGTGGGTGTTGTACACTGCCGGGATGGCGGTAAGTGAAACTATTTATTGCTAAACAGTACTTGGGTCAAGTTGTTCCTCTGAAGAAGCTTTTGTTTTAAGCAAAACAGCTGTCAGGCCTCCCCTCACCCGCACTGTACACCCTGATGTGTCTTTGCACCATGGATTAAAAGGTACCTCTTTTTGCAACAACAGTGCCTCCTTTTCTTCTCTATTGATAACAAATAACGGAGAGTTGTATACTTACCTGATAATAATTTTCCTTTCCATTGCAGCACCGCCCTAATTTAGAGGACAGGTAAGTTAGGTAACAGGACACATTTAATAGGCCTAGGCTTAGGCTCCCCCCTTTGTCTGCACCTCTTTCAGACTTACCTCTGTTATGGGTGTGTGGGGATCCTGGAGGTCAGAAAGTGCGTTCCAGAAATGGAAACAAAAAGCAGAAAGACACCAGGAGCCCTATATAGTGTAGTATGTCAGGTAAGTTGGACAATTGTAGTAAAAAAAATACAAATCCGGTCTGTAACAACAGCAACCATGGTGATGCGTCAAGAGAACAGACGGTCATCCTAGGATCCAGGTGGTCGCTCTCCAAAAATAAAAACGTGATCAAATATATACTAAGTTACTAGTTACTATTGCCACTGCCCCCCGTAGGGGTAAGGACATATAGGGGTTGGAGGAGGCACGATTAAAAGAAGGAGAATTTATAGATCACACGCCCACCATAAATATACCAAAATCATCTTTATTAACAAAATGCAATGTGTTTAAAACACTGTCCCCCCCTAAATACGCAAGATAAATGCAAGAAATGATCCCACTCAATTTAAAAACAAGTTACAGTTGCGGAGTACACACCCCAGATATTTTACAATTTATAAAATCGGTTTAAAATAAATACAGTAGCTTACCTCAAAGTCAATAGTAACCTAGCTGAAGAAAGCAATGCTTAGGAGCACTACAGATGACGCTTCTCAGGTCCAAAATTAGTTTCTTTATAAGGCAGCTTGGGAAGCCATATGAGGAAGAGAGGCAGGAATCAATAGACCACAATTGAACATATATGGAGTATGGATTGGGAACCACTAGACCACCAGGTAAGCCATATGGGGTCAGGAGGGGACGACGACAATCAGACACCAGGGATTGGTGTATGGTGGAGAAAAGGATGAACCAGTAGAACATGAGAAAAGCTATATGGGGGTAGGGAGGGGGGTAACCAATAAGCACCAGTGAATTCTGGATACTGTACTGGTTAAGGGCTATTTCTCTGACACAGGAGACCAGGGGTTGAATCTTTGCTCTTCCTGTTTAGTAATTACCTATTCAGTAGGGAGACTCCCTAACACTGCTGCTGCCCATTGAACGTGCCTTAGTGGCTGCAGCTCTGGTGCTGTGAGTCCTCCATGCAAAAAGTATGATACAAATGACCTGTGTCTTGTCTATATGGGGGGAGGGGGGGAGAACCACTAGACTATCAGGGAAGCCATATGGGTGAGGGAAGGACCACTAAACCACCAGGAAATACTTTAAGGGGAACCACTAGACCACCAGGGAAGCCATACGGGGGTGGGAGGAGGGAACCATTAGACACCAGTGAAGCTATATGGTGGAGGGAAGGAGGAACCACTAGACCACCAGGGAAGCTATATGGTGGAGGGATGAACCATTAGATCTCCAGGTAAAGCTTTAGGAGGGGGGGGGGGGCATAGGAAGAGTAGCAGCACTTGTGCTTGTCTATACTCCCCCCGGGCATCTAGAGCCCATCCTTTTTAAAGGGGGTGATTGAGGTTTCAAAACTGGAGAGTGATGAAGTGGCAATCTGTAACACCGATTTTCAATCATAAATAATTCTTCCACTGTTTATCAACTAGCATTTATATTGTGCCATTTGGACCCCTTTTGTAATCAGTCTAACTACTTGCAGCAAACTGATACTGCAAAATACATGTGTTAGCAGTCACAGTGAAGCATACTTATGCAACACAACACGTGTGTAACTTGTGACTTTTCCATTCTTTTGTGTTACTGCATTTACAGGGAACTCAACACAAGGCCCACTTTGAACCTACCCTAAAAATAGTGCTAATCTAAACATTATTCAATAAATCTAACATTTCTTAAAGTGGAACTGAAGTATCCCTAAAAAAAAGAGTTTCACTTATCTGGGGCTTCTGCCAGCCCTCTGCAGCCAACTTGTGCCCATGCCATTTCAAAATGATCCTCCATTCCCCTGTTGCTACTCACTTTCACTTCACATAGATAGTGGGTGTCCCTAGCCATGCACGCCCTCGATCACTGCGCAGGCGCAGTAGAGATTTTCTCATACTGCGCCCGCACACCTCCTGGCTACGGGAACGCATGCGAGGATACGCATCGCCAGGGCGCAGTGGACGTCGACTTAGAAGTCGGCTTCCACTGCATGAAAAAAAGTGATCCGTGGTGGGGGAGTTGAGGATCGTTTTGAAACGCCTTGGGCACAGGTCAGCTGCAGGGGGCTGGCAGAAGCACCAAGGAAGTGTTTTTAGGGATATTTCAGTTCTGCTTTAAAGTGTACCAGAGATGGGAAAAAAAAGTTTTATACATGCCAGGGGCTTTCTCCAGCCCCATGTGCACGGATTGCTCCACGCCGCCGTCCTCCACTGCCTACAGCTCCGGTCCCGGGCCGCCAGAGAGATACCTAGAGATCGCACTTCCTCTTGCGCAGACTGGCCGCGACTGGAGGAAGTTAAAGGTGCCGGCATTGCAGAAAACTGAGGTCGGCGGCGTGGGAGCAATCCATGCGCATCGGCCTGGAGGAAGCCTCAGCTGACAGTACTAAAGATGTCACCACCCTTGATAGATTTCAGAATGTAAATAACGGTGAGGAAAGATTTTACAGTGGGCAAGCGCTGACTAGTAATTAATTTATTAAGTGGTATTGTAAAAAATAAATAAATAAATGAGGTGCATTATTTTCAGTACAGTCCCTCTGTAATATAATAACAGCACACGAGAGCATGTGATTGCAGCTATGACCATTTCACAAAACCTATAAGGGAGGGTGAGTCTTTGAATTTTTGAAATGATAAATGAAGATGAAGGTCTCATACTGGCCTCAAGGTGGCGCTGTCGCTGGTTCCAACATGGTGCTGAAATGGAACGCAGAAACCGGAAACTGTGCAGGAAAGGGAATGAAGTAGAGAGGAGACATTGCTGGGAGTTGTGGTTGCGGTAAGATTTACGTTTTAAATCTTGTGTTCCATTTTTTTCCAGCTGGGAATAGCAGATATTTGTGCTGGTGTGATAGTTCGTGCTGGTTGGGTTAAAATGATAGAAATTGTAGACATACAATAATGGTCGTTCAGATTGACATACATTGAGCGTCTGCATGTCAGTTGATTTGCATAATATATTATTATTTTTATTTGAAGGGGTTTTTATTGTTGATTTATGGAGCTGCATATAGATGTATTATCTAAAGATTGCAGCTCCTGCTGTCTCCTCGCTCTCCTGTGTCCTCATGTATCCTGTCCGGAGCAGTGCTTTTCTATCCTGTCTGCCTTGCATGTGCAAGTTTAGGGGGGCGGATTACTGGTGCCCAGAATCTACACTGACCATATAGGGGGACACAGGAACTGACATTGCATCAGAACAAGAAATACTAGGAGGAGGTCCCTGCCCTTGTGAGCCTACAATCTAGAGGGTAGTCTGTTGGAGACATGAGGAAGTAAGCCTCCACTGCTATCCAGGGCCAGATTTGTACTTTTTGCCTCCCAAGGCCCACAGCTGCCCCCGTACCGAGAGCATCCTAAACCCCCCGCCTTTGCGTACATTTGAATACGGCGCTGGTAGACTTGGGCGCAGGATCCAGCTGTTAAATGGCTGGTCCTGCTTCTGCACAAGTCCGGGGCGTTTTAATTACTATTCCCCCTCCAGGCCGACATGGATAGTGGGGGAATGAAATAATTCGGCTTCCAGCGATTGCTGGAGGCCGAATTATTGTGTTTTTTAAACAACTTCGGCTCCGTCTTCTGACGGAGCCGACCTTCCTCACTGAGCGCCGCTATAGACTGATTCCTATTACAGTCTATGGCGGCGCTGGCTGCGCCCAAAGCTAGCAGCGCTGAAAAGCACTGCTCCGCCGCCTTTCCCCAGCAGGTATTAGATTGTAGGCTCCTCTGAGGACGGTTAGTGAAGTGATGGCAAGGATTATATTATAAAATATATATATATATTATATTATATTATATAGTGAAATGATGGCAGGTATTAGACTGTAAGCTCCTTGGTGAGCAGCACATTCGGTGAGTGACAGGCAGCTCAGCGATCAAGGTAAGTGCCAGTCCGCTGCCCCTACATCCCTTGAGTGCCAGATCCGGCTGATGGTAGCTGTTCACCGCTATGTGCAAACTCTGTGTAGCAGGATGAATGTTCGGCAGGCTAACTGCTACTGCCACCCTGCTGCCCACAGCCTGCCCCTTTCCTGGTGCACTAGGCCATGGCCTTTTTGGCCTTGCCTGAAATCCGGCCATGCTGCTACCTATAGCAAATTATAGGCTTGTTTGAACAGGTGTATTTTGAGAGAACATTTGAAGGTTTCCAGGCTCGAGCATGACAGACAGGCAGTGAAAGAGCATTCCAAAGGAGAGGTGATGCTCATGAGAAGACTTGATGTGGAAGTGAGAGATGGTGACCAAGCTAGAGGACAAGACAGTCTCCTGGGAGGAGCGAAGGTTCCGAGTGGGATGGTATCTGGGGACTAGTGAGGAAATGTAAGGAGGTGACAACTTATGAAGAGCTTTGTATGATAGGATGAGGAGTTTAAACTAGGTCATTTGTGTAATAGCAGATGGAGAGACTGGCAGAGAGGGACTGCCTCAGATGAGCAGGAGGAGAGGCTGATCATGCTATGTAACATACCAACCGGAACCTGATCCATCCACCTGCAGACTGACAGGGAGGAGGTGAGGACACAGCCACGGAGGAAGGGCTTGTTAGTGCAAAACAGTCATCGGGCTTCCCACTGATGCCCATACCCACTGTTAATGTGTACCTGAGCAAGAGAAAAAAAAGAATGTATACATATCTGGGACTTTCTCCAGCCCCCTTCAGGACGTTGGTTCCCTCGCCGTCCTTCTGGGCAACCTCGATCCTCTGCTAGCTGGTTCGGTAAATGCTTTAGTCAATGCATGTGCAGTAAGGCTGCGCTTGTGCCTCCATCACCCTCCTGATGCTGGGAGCATTGTATGCTTGCACAGTAGTACTGTGCAGACACAGAATGCTCTTGATGTGGTGTATACATGGCTGGGCCATGCATGCACTGTACGTGACAACTACAGGAATTAATGAGCCAGCTAGTGGAGGATCAATGCAGCCCAGGAGGAGGGCGCAGGAACCAAGTGCCTGAAAGAGGCTGGAGGAAACCCCCGGTATGTATGTATACTTTTTTGTTTTTCTTGTCTTGGGTTTCCTTTAAAGGGGAACTGAAGTAAGTATATGGAGGCTGCCTTATTTATTTCCTTTTAATCAATACCAGTTGCCTGGCAGCCCTGCTGGTTTATTTCTCTGCAGTAGTATCTGAATAACACCAGAAACAAGCATGCAGCTAGTCTTGTCAGATCTGACTTTAAAGTCTGAAACGCCTGATCTGCTGCATGCTTGTTCAGGGGCTATGGCTAATAGTATTAGAGGCAGAGGATCAGCAGGGCTGCCAGGCAACTGGTATTGCTTAAAAGGAAACAAACATGGCAGCCTCCATATACCTCTCTCTTCAGTTCCCCATTTTAAGGCTCTATTCTAACATGTGGACTGTTTTAATCTGCACTAACTTACTTGCTCATATGTCTGATGTAATAAACAGAATTCACAACTGCAGCAGTGCCAAGTACTCTTTTGATCTCTTGATATATAGGGAGGCAGACAGACAGGGAGGAGGTGAGCCTGGGTGAGACATGGCTCTGTGTATGCTCTGCTCCCCACTGTATGCTGTCCTGTTACCAGGCCTGCCTGTTGTCTGAGCCCTGTGTCCCCTGACACTGCTCCATGCTTTATCCATCTGCATGGCCTATTCCCAAGCAGGTCTGAGATGTGATCAGTGAGTAAAGCAGGTAATTTGGGAGCCACTTTAGTAAACTGGGTGCCACTTTGACACAAGGGGATAATTTGGGTGAATGTGGTGTCACAAGCAGGGCTGTGGAGTCGGTACAAAAATCTTCCGACTCCTCAGTTTATGAAACCACGACTCTGACTCCTCAGTTTATGAAACCACGACTCCAACTCCGGGTGCCCAAAATTGCTCCGACTCCACAGCCCTGGTCACAAGGCCGATCAGGAAACAGCCTGCAGTGTATGGGCAGCCAACAGATTTCTCTCTTAACAGATTTGATCAGAGAGAGATTTGTCTCTTGGTCGATCTGCTCATACATTGTGAGATGTATGGGCAACTTAAAGGTGTTAGTAAATGGCAGCCAGTGATTACTGAGCACCAGGCAGCTGGTAAGGAGGCCTCAGTAATGGACTTTGGACTGTATTCTGCATCAGACAGATAGCTAGTGACACCCCCCTGTTTTGTGACTCCTCCCCCTCGGCAGCTCTGTGCTACGAGCTGAATTAACCCCATCCCTCCCTTCTGTCCACTGCTGGAGAGGATAAGCTGAGGAAGTTATCACAGGTGTGTGGATTGCAGTGACAAGTCTGATGTTCAGCATGCAGCCCCAGAGCCGTATGTGGCCCTCCAGTACTTACTGTACTTACTGTGTGGTCCAGGAAGGCTTTGCACTATAGTCCATGAATAAGGTAATGTCCAGCTGTTGTAGCATCATGATTGTTATATGCACTTCTATGGCACCGTTTTATCTGCAGAGCTTCTCATGCTCTATTCTATGATTTGCAGATCCTTTGTTTTCAGAATGGACTTAGGTTACACAATATGCAAGTAATCCCTATAAGGTTCAGCCAGTATCCAGAGTCCAGCCTGCCAGTATAACTGCACACTCCTATCACTGTTTAGACCATTCTCCACATTAGAAGCATTGATTATTAGGGATGTGATCAGATAAAACATTAGCTATAATATGTACTCTTGCACACATCATGTATTTACATTTTTCCAAAGATGTGAGTGTTTTGTCCAATCAGGCCTGGTGCACACCAGAGGAGTTTTTCTGAGCGTTTTGAGTTTTTAAATCTGCTGCTAATGTTATCCTATGTGTCTGTGCACACTGGAGCAATGAGGTTTTGTAAAAAAAACCCATAGCATTACATTGGGAAGAGCTTTTAGGCCTAGTGCACACCGAGCGGTTTTTGGAGCGATCCGCCGGCCGCATCCGCCTGGAAAAACGCTTGGCTAATGTATTGCAATGGGATGGTGCACACCGGCGGTTTGAGGTTTTTGCCAAGCCGCAAACGCGCCTCCTGCTGCGCGTTTGCGGTTTTCGAAAGCGTTTCGTCCTCAATGTAAAGTATAGGAAAACCGCAAACCGCTCTGAAAAACGCTACTTTAGAGCGGTTTTCCAGGCATTTTTGTTACAGAAGCTGTTCAGTAACAGCTTTTACTGTAACAATATGTGTAATCTGCTACACAAAAACGCACCCAAAACCGCTAGGTATGTTTAGAAAACCTCTCTAAACATGCCTAGAATCGCTCTGAAATCAGCTCCCAAAACCGCTAGCATATTGCGGATCTGCTAGCGGTTTTGGTGTGCACTGGGCCTTAGAGGTTTCAAAAGCTCTTCCCAATGTAATGCTATGGGGTTTTTTACAAAACCTCATTGCTCCAGTGTGCACAGACACATAGGATAACATTAGCAGCAGATTTAAAAACTCAAAACGCTCAGAAAAACTCCTCTGGTGTGCACCAGGCCTCAGGCCCAGTGCACACCAAAACTGCTAGCAGATCCGCAATATGCTAGCTGTTTTGGGAGCTGATTTCAGAGCGATTCTAGGCATGTTTAGAGAGGTTTTCTAAACATACCTAGCAGTTTTGGGTGCGTTTTTGTGTATCAGATTACACATATTGTAACAGTAAAAGCTGTTACAGAACTCCTTCTGTAACAAAAACGCCTGGCAAACCGCTCTGAAGTAGCGTTTTTTCAGAGCGGTTTGCGTTTTTCCTATACTTTACATTGAGGACGAAACGCTTCCGAAAACCGCAAACGTGCAACAGGAGGCGCGTTTGCGGCTTGTCAAAAACCTCAAACCGCCAGTGTGCACCATCCCATTGCAATACATTAGCCAAGCGTTTTTACAGGCGGATGCGGCCGGCGGATCGCTCCAAAAACCGCTCGGTGTGCACTAGGCCTCAGTGTGATTTAGTTCTGCTGTTTCTTTTTATTCTTTTAACTGCAAGTTTAATTAGTGACTTGCAAGTGCTTTAGTCCGGTTTATATTAGATAACTGTATATCATTGCATCATACTGTCACAGTTGCAAAACCACACTCTGTCTTTTAAGCTATAAAGCAAAGCAGAAATAATGACCCTTTGAACCTTCCTGCAGTAAACCCTTATCTCAAGCTGTCTCTCAGTGTCTCTTGGCTGTTGAAGCTCTCCAGAAAACAGGACTATATTTGATCTAGTTGGTGGAATAGATCAGAGAAGCTCTATTGCATAGATAACTAAAGCTTTTTTTTTTTTTTTTTAACTCTTTCTGTACTGAAAACAATATGAGACTAAATTTCTCTGCTACTAATGTTCTATTTCTTAGCTGTACTACACATACAGTTCTTTATCTCATAAGTTTATTTTTGCTTCAGGTTTGCGTTAACCTCTTGAGCACCACAGTGTTAAACCCCCCTAAAGACCAGGCCATTTTTTTAAAAATAGGCCACTGCAGCTTTAAGGCCAAGTTGTAGGGCCGCACAACACAGCACACAAGTGATTCACCCCCCTTCTTCCCCCACCAACAGAGCTCTCTATTGGTGGGGTCTGATCACTCCCCGTGTTTGTTTGTTTTTTGATATATTTTTGTTATTTATTTTTTAATAAATATGCCTATTTCTTTTTTTTTTTCCCCCTCCCTCCCGGCGGTCAGCCAATCATGGCGATCGGCTGTCATAGGCTTCTGCCTTTGAGAGCCAATCTCTCTCTAGTGCCCCAGGGGGACAGCCATGGCACATGGCTTTCCCCAGTACAGCGCTACTGCAGATCACAGCGCTGTACAAGGTAATTAGACAGAGGTTTCGCTGTCTTACAGTCTCTAGAGCGGTGATCGCTGTTTGGAGACTGAAGGCAGAGCTCTGCTCTGACTACCAGCAGGAAATGCGCACGCAGCCTGCGCGCGATCTCCTGCACTGCGAGCCCCAAGGACCTTACCCTGATCGGCGGTAGGTGGTCCTGGGGCTGCCGCGCGCCCTTGCTCATTGGCGTGACGTAGTTAAAGCAGGAGCATTAGCCATACTATGCCAGGAAATAAACACATTTATAAGTAGATAACTACTTGTTCCACTTACATAACATCAACAGCTTCACACTGAACTGCACTCAGTGAGGAGCAGCAATGTGGGAGGGGTGATAACAAGCTTCCCCTCTCTCAATGTCTTTGGCGATGGCAAGAATAAAGCCAGTCTGACTGAGATAAGATTTATTACAGCAGAAACATTTCTGAATAGATTGGAGAGCTTGCACTGCAGGGTGAGGTTCCTGGCTGCACAATGTACAAAGAGCAGTGGGTAAGTGGAATTAGATTTTGTGGCTGGCAATCCCTCTTTAACCTCTCTGCAACCACTTAACGCCGATTGGCGGGCCGCAGAGTAGCTCCATTGTTCCTCCAGGATGCCATATGGCGTCACCTAGCGAGGAGCAAGATTGCAAGGGAGCTCGCGCTGAAATAGATGGCCGCAGTGATCAGCCTGCCAGCGGCTGATTAGTGCTGGCAGGCTGTGTTTTGTATTTCTAAAAAAATTAATAAATAATAATTCTAAATATCTATAGCGCTGTACAGAGTATATTGTCTTGTCACCAACTGTCCCTCTGATGGGTTCACAATCTAATCCCTGCCATAGCCATATATAAGTAAGGTAGTGTAGGGTCATTTTAGGAGGGGGGCAGGGGGGAGAGAGGGGGAGATAAAAGCATGTAAACAATATTAGGTCTTTTTTAACTAACCAAAAAAAAAGCAGAAATCAGATACCACCAAAAGAAAGGTCTATTAGTGAGAAGAAATGGAGGTAAAATTCATTTGGGTGCTAAGTTGAATGGCCGAGCAATAAACCGTTAAAGTTGTGAAGTGTTGAATTTGAAAAAAATGGCCTGGACACTAGGTGGGTATAAACCTTGGGTCCTCAAGTGGTTAAGAAACAATTTGATATATGCAATATTCATTCATTAGTGTCAATGTGCTAAACTTGGAATTCTCTGTTTTTGTGGGTTTAGAATGAAGAGGAGATGAATATAAAAGTTAAAGTGGAAGAAGAAGAGATGCATGTGAGTAGTAATCCACAGTATATGGAGGAAGGTGACATGATGAGGACAATAAAAGAGGAAGGAGAGACATCTGTGACGGGTGCCCCCCAGTCTACAGAGAGCAACGGCATCATAGTGACTATAAAGGTGGAAAAAGAAGATGCAGATGAGGGCGCAGAGATGAGAATTATTAAAGTAGAAGAATTTGCTATAGACATCAGCGCAGGTAAGTGAAGTGATGAAGCAGAAATGTTGGACACATTAATGTGTCTTCTATCAATATATATATATATATATATATATATAGAATGAGAAAAGTATTGAGCAGAGTTTTGGCCTACCAATTGGGAAACAATGGAAGTAAATGTTAAAAGTACTTCAAGTTACTGGGCCAAATCTGATGGATGAATCAGGAGCTAGCTGCATCGGAAAGGCACTGGCACTTGGAGCTAAGAGGTAACTGGAGTTGCAGAGCTAGGGTAGCAACCAGGAAGCAAGTGCAGACTCCAGAACTGAACACTGCTGATCCTTACTAGGCCCTTTATGCAGAGCAATGGAGCTGTGTTCTGATGACGTTGATGGGAGGTTGTTAGATAGCATCCTTGCTATCAGTAGGCCTTACTAGACTATTCTGCAGGAAATGACCAGGAGCTCCACAGTACAAACAGAGGGTGGAACGTCTTCAGTGCTAATATTCCTCAAAGACAAAGCAGCAATATTCAAGAGAAAAGAGTCACTGTCCTGCTCACATCTCCATCCTGGCACAAAAGGTTCTCGAGCCGCCTGAGGTTGGAAATTCGGCCTCCTTTTCCTCTACCCAAAAGACAGGACTTTCTGGTTTAGAGGCATCTTTTGCATCTCAAGCCAAAACTTTTCAGACTAGCAGTATGGATACTGAAAACAGAGTTGGAGGGGTGTCGCAGGACCCTAGGCAAAAAAGTACGGGAGACTAAAATGGGAGCCTAAATAGTGTAGTATGTTAGATAGGAAAAGCGTGAAGAAAGGAAATTCTAAATACTACTCACAAAGGAAGGTTGCAAAGGGGCAACCAACCGCAGGAAGCAGGTGGAGACAATGAACCCGACTCCACTCGGGGTGGTCCGGCCAGACCTGGATGTGGTCACTCTCCTTATGAAAAAGAATGCAATGTGGGTCGGCACCACCTAAGTGGTATAAAGCTCTTTATTCCTTGCAAGCAGTGACAGACGCTGTTTCAGGCTGAATAGCCTTTCCTCAAACTGCTACAAACAAACAGTGTGAAAACTAGCCACCTTAAATACACCCCCTAAAAGAGGGCGGAAACACTATGCGCGGACCTGATGGGAAACAATATAAACTTACCGATGTATGACGAGTGTCACCTCGGAAATACAGCAATCGGTATACCACATGCGGGTCAGGAAGTAATCCGCGTGTATAAGCGGATAAGAGTCATGCGCAGTGACACTCTATGCGCCACCAATCAATGAAGTGTGGTAACGCCGCTCAGCCAATACGGCTGGCGGCAAGGAGAAGTCCGCCCACACCACAAGTGAAAGGCCGCCAGCCAATGGGTGTCGATTGTGGCTACAATGCCACTCCTCCGCAACCAACGCGGAGAGATACACACCCTCAGTACCGCCCAACGGTCAGCTGGCGCCACACTGCCTCAATAAACCACACCGCTCGTCAAAACATGGCCGGCCTCCCCACGCCCCCCGTTGCTATGTAAACACAGCAACAGCAGGGGCTACAGTTCACCGGCCAATGCCATATGTTATTGACAAGTCGCATAATAAACACTCAGCAATTAACGCTGAGTATATACTAAAACCAAAACGAGCAAGGTCACCACCTCTATGTTGATATTAATAACTAAAAGCCTCACCACGCCCCCATTGCCAGATAACCATAGCAACCCTCAGGGTCAACGGCTCACTGGCAAAAAGCCACTAAGAGAATGTTAAAACACCCTGCTCCGCATGTGTATATACAAAAACAACGATTGCAATTAGGTAATAAGTAAGAAGTAAAATTACTTACGATCAACTCCCATCAAGTCCGCCTAGCAAAATTTCTAAAAACATCAGAGCATATGTGGAATAATCTATAAATAAATACAGAGAACAATATAAGATAACAGCACCAGATATCAAGAACACAATGAATTAGATGCAAAACCGTAGGTCATATTCCCTATTAAGTCCCCCCGCCCCCATGGTACCCAACTTCCTAATCCAAAACGCCTCTTTGCGTAATAATGCTTTGTCCCTATCCCCACCTCTCCAATTGGATGGAACACTATCAATGACCGTTACCCTCAGTTGAGATACTGAGTGTCTATATTCATGAAAGTGATCCGCTACTGCCAGAGTGCATGACATGTTGCGGATATTGGACTTATGAGACGCTATTCTATCCTTTAGACGCTGAGTGGTCTTGCCTATATAGGCAAGGCCACATGGGCATTTCAACATATAGATAACAAAAGAAGAGTCACAATTGTACAGTCCATGTATCCTAAGTGGGGCACACAATGAAGGATGTGACACAGTATCTCCCCTTATGACACTATTGCACATGTGGCAATTGAGACAGGGATACATACCACGCCGTGTGGTGTTGGGACCACTGCGTTTGATTTTTTTAGTCTTAATCTTATCACGAACCGTGGGTGCTCGTTTAAAAGACATCAGGGGTGGGTACCTGAATTCTGGAACTGACGGGAGTCCATCCCTGAGTATATGCCAATGTCTGCGGATGATCTGTGAGATCCCATCACTGCAAACATTGAAAGTAGAAACGAATGGTAACCTTGGGCCTATTCTCCTGGCACCACTCCCTGTCTTAGGCCTGAGACTGTGTTCAGGATAGCCACGTGTCTTAAACTTTTCCATCATCTCACGCCCACGCGCATGCCTCACCTGGTCACTGCTGACAATCCTATTAACCCGTGATAATTGGCTACACGGAATGCCATCCTTGGTGCTCTTGGGGTGGAAACTCTTATAATGCAGGACCGAATTGCGATCCGTCTCTTTTACAAACAAGTCGGTGTTTAAACCCCCGTCACCAATGGATACTAAAACATCCAGAAATGGGACACTTGTACTGTCAGCATGTACCGTGAGGCGCACGTGGGCGCAAGAGGCATGGAGCTGAGACACGAACCTATGTAGCTCACTTAGTGGCCCCCTCCATACGCAAAAGATATCATCTATAAATCTCCACCAGCACAAAGCGTGCTGGTGGAACAACGTATTCGTATAAACAAAGGCCTCTTCAAAGAGGCCCATGAAAAGGTTTGCGTAGGAGGGGGCCACATTAGAGCCCATCGCCGTACCACGGCGCTGTAAATAATATGCACCTGAAAAAGAAAAATAATTAAACTTCAACACAATTTCCAAAAGGGCAACAGCAAATCTGCGCTGTTCCAACGTTAGGTCCGTGCTCGTCATCAGATACCAATCAACCGCCTCTACACCTCCATCATGTGGGATGGAGGTGTAGAGGCTCTCCACATCCATTGTAACCAAAATGATACCATCATTATCTATAGACAACCCCCGCAACTTGTCCAGAAACATAGATGTATCCTTGAGATATGAAGGAATATTTTGCACAATCGGCTGTAACAGGCCATCCAAAAACTTGGCGATGGGTACAAAAATAGACCCAATACCCGCCACGATAGGTCTTCCAGGTGGCCTGTCAAGCCTTTTGTGAATCTTTGGTAGAATATATAATTCGGGTGTGACGGGATGATCTTCCCTAAGGAATTGAAACAAACCCAAATCAATAAGACCTTTTTGTAATGCTTCATTTAATATTAGATCTATTTTGTTGCGAATCATATTAATGGGATCAAAAGCAATGGGTTCATACACAGCCAAATCGGTTAACTGGCGATACACCTCAGCCTCATACATACTAGTATCCATTACCACCACTGCCCCACCCTTATCAGCAGGGCGGACAGTGATGGCTGGATTATTTTGTAGCAAATTGAGGGCCCTGCGCTGAGACAATGTCAAATTATGCTGTACACCATATGTGCCTTTAGCAAACGAACACTCCAGTTTCTTAAGGTCCTCCTGGACCTTATTGGCAAAAGCATCAATCACAGGATGACTAGGTGGAATAAAGGAACTGGGATTACGCAGCCCCAAAGACTTGAGTTCAAACCGACCCTCCACCGGATTGGCAGTAGTAGGAAATTGTGGAAGAGTTGAAAAAAAACTGTTTGAGCTTGATAGTTCTGAAAAAACGGTACAGTTCCTGATCAAGTGTGAAAAAATCTGGGAAATTCGTCGGGCAGAATGACAGGCCCAGCTCTAATACATCCGTCTCATCCCTAGACAGGCAGTACGAGGATATATTGACCACAAGGGAATGCTCTACTTCCTTGGTCTCAGGATCCGAGGACTGGCTTGCTGGGGTGGTCTCTTTGCCCCTCCTGCGCCTGCGGCCGCCCCTCCGTCTCCTCCTGCTGCTCCCACGTTTGGGGAGACATCCGAATCGACATCGGAAGAATCAGAAGGGAATAATAGGGAATATGACCTACGGTTTTGCATCTAATTCATTGTGTTCTTGATATCTGGTGCTGTTATCTTATATTGTTCTCTGTATTTATTTATAGATTATTCCACATATGCTCTGATGTTTTTAGAAATTTTGCTAGGCGGACTTGATGGGAGTTGATCGTAAGTAATTTTACTTCTTACTTATTACCTAATTGCAATCGTTGTTTTTGTATATACACATGCGGAGCAGGGTGTTTTAACATTCTCTTAGTGGCTTTTTGCCAGTGAGCCGTTGACCCTGAGGGTTGCTATGGTTATCTGGCAATGGGGGCGTGGTGAGGCTTTTAGTTATTAATATCAACATAGAGGTGGTGACCTTGCTCGTTTTGGTTTTAGTATATACTCAGCGTTAATTGCTGAGTGTTTATTATGCGACTTGTCAATAACATATGGCATTGGCCGGTGAACTGTAGCCCCTGCTGTTGCTGTGTTTACATAGCAACGGGGGGCGTGGGGAGGCCGGCCATGTTTTGACGAGCGGTGTGGTTTATTGAGGCAGCGTGGCGCCAGCTGACCGTTGGGCGGTACTGAGGGTGTGTATCTCTCCGCGTTGGTTGCGGAGGAGTGGCATTGTAGCCACAATCGACACCCATTGGCTGGCGGCCTTTCACTTGTGGTGTGGGCGGACTTCTCCTTGCCGCCAGCCGTATTGGCTGAGCGGCGTTACCACACTTCATTGATTGGTGGCGCATAGAGTGTCACTGCGCATGACTCTTATCCGCTTATACACGCGGATTACTTCCTGACCCGCATGTGGTATACCGATTGCTGTATTTCCGAGGTGACACTCGTCATACATCGGTAAGTTTATATTGTTTCCCATCAGGTCCGCGCATAGTGTTTCCGCCCTCTTTTAGGGGGTGTATTTAAGGTGGCTAGTTTTCACACTGTTTGTTTGTAGCAGTTTGAGGAAAGGCTATTCAGCCTGAAACAGCGTCTGTCACTGCTTGCAAGGAATAAAGAGCTTTATACCACTTAGGTGGTGCCGACCCACATTGCATTCTTTACTACAGAGGACCCCAAGAGGCACTGGGGTTGGGGTCTGGGCACACCGTTTGGATTCATTGGTGCTCCTACTGCTTGACATTTTGGTCACTCTCCTTATGGAAAGTGACAGTAAACCTCTGTGGTAAGGACCACAGGTGTTCTGTCTCAACCTCTACAACAGGGGACGTTGGGGGTAAGTTAAGCACAGTTAAAGGGAAAGAGGCACCCTTGTATGTATAAAGTGCCCAATGGCCAACAGTGCCAATTAGAACAAAAACCAGTAGCAAAGGGAGCGCTATTGGTTTTTCTTGTAATTGGCACTGTAATTGGCCTGAGGAAGCAGGCTGAGACCCACGAAACGCATTGTCTGTACTTAATAAAATTCTTTGTTCATACAAGTAATTCGTTATTGAGGTAAGCCGCTTCGCCTTTTTCAATTTTTAACTGGTTTTAATCCATTTTATAAATACCAGGGCACCTCTTTCCCTTTAACTGTGGATACTGAAAAGGCTTAAGGGCAGGGGTCTTTCGGAAAGGGTCATCAATACTATCCATAATTATCACAAACCTGTCACCCAAAAGATATACATGAAGGTCTGGATGGTGTATAGCTTTTGTTGTTTATTCTAGGCCGCAGAGTGTCCTAAGTTCTGCTTTTGAATTTTTTCAGCATGGCCTAGGCAAAAGCCTCGCCTTGAGTACTCTCAGGGCCCTTTCACACTGGTGCGGTGCGTCAAATTGATGCACTGCTACAGCAGCCTAATGTAACCCTATGGGGAAGTTCATACCACATTGCAGTATGCTGCGCCAGAAGTGCCTAATCTAATGCTAATGCAGAACTACGTTACCAAGCGGTATCCATGGCGATCTGCGTCAGCCCGGAAGTCATGTTACTCTATGGCAATGCAGTTTTTTTTTTTAAAACGAAGTCTTTGCGACGTTGTGGCACGCATGCATGGAAGCGTATTTTTACAATAATATTTCTGCATACCCGAAGCAGGAAGTGACTGCAAGCGCGCGCAACTTCCTGCTTGGCTGGTGGCCAGACAGGGAACACTGTGTACTAACATGGTGTTCCCTGAAGGCCTGTTTTTGGCGATGCAGTGCTCCGAGCGTGATGCACCGCACCACGGACTCTGGTTTACAGTGTGAAGTGCTCCCAGTCCTTTTAGGTTGGCATCTAGGCAGGGCTTTTTATCAAGGCAGTCATTTGGATTGGCCTAGTGAAGCAAAAGGTTTTTCCTCAGTGGGCTCTCTCCCTGGTCCTTAATTATCTTACCAAACAGCTCTTTGAACCTGTCTCCAACATTGACATTAAAGTAATACTATCGATTGAAGCATTTTTTTTTAAATGCTGTATGTTAGGGCACACATTACTACAAGTACTAGGAGCAGTTTCCTTTCACACACAGCTCTGCCTCTCTGCTGTAAAGGGCTAGACCTTATCCCTGCACGGGAGGGGGGGGGGGGGGTGCTATCAACTCCTCAGTGTATAGTTTATTTATCCCTTTGCTGAAACAATCTTATTCAGATTGGGGTAAGGGGTTAAATATTCCAGCAATGTGTGTTTCTTGTCTTCTCTTCTCTGACTGATAAAGATACTGATTATGCCTTTGTAAACAGAGTCTCTCCCTCTCAGCAGCCTAGGAAGTAGATGCAGCCTGGAGTGCATCATCATCACAAACCAGTCACTCAGTCAGTCAGGAATAGTGTACAGTATATATAATACACATCTCCCTCTTTCAGCAATATTACAGCTCGTCTAGTTACCATCTCTTATTTATTCTTCATTTATTAAAGTCTTCAAATTGCGGACATATCGTGCGGATATCCAGTCCATGAATGCATGGAACCGACACTGAGAGCCTTCTCTTTACTTTATACAGATTGCGATGTCTTTTGATTTTGGCTCATTGGATGTTTTTATACAGTGTGCCTCTGAGGAAGCGGCTTTTGGCCGTGAAACACGTGTCAGGCTGTCTTATGTGTGACTTGGCACGATATGTCCGCAATTTGAAGACTTTAATAAATGAAGAATAAATAAGAGAACATTGTTTCCAAGAAGACCCCTATTGTGTGCTTGTTTTTGATATTGATTGTTGTAAATATCAAGAGGTGGAACAAAACCATTTTATTGTGGTGATAGTCGTCTAGTTAACTGTTACCTCCTCAGATCAGCCTCATCCTCCTCCTGTCTCCTGCATGCTGTGACACAGCGAAGTACATTTGTGAGCTGTGTGAGGAATGAAGGATGATTTTTAAGCAGGGAGAGAGCTAGAGAGAACTGGGTGAACAAATCCCCCTAGCACTAGTGGTATGTGTACCCTAATATAGAGTATTAAAACAAAAAGGTGTTTTAATCTATAGTATTCCTTTAAGCTTCTCACAGAGGCGTAGCTACAATCCATGGGGCTCCCCAGCAAAACTTGAATGCCCCCCCCCCATGTTCACTTTTCCTTTGCCTAGCTTTGATGACCCTCACAGCCTCGGGCCCATCTTACAATGGTCATAAACCAAGTGTGGACATCATTATCTGCACACCCATTACAATTATAGCTACAAAAATGGCTTATGCTGGCAATTTCTTCAGATTAGTTCAGATTAATCTTCAGACCCTTTTCTGTCAATCTTTCTGGATAGAGTCGTCTTGGTCTTGTCACACTGTAATGGATCACAGAGTGTTGTCCTTCCCTCCTTCTGTGACAGAGAGGCTGAGTGCCATTGTCTTGATTGTTTTTAGATGGGCCCTATTGATCACCTTTCTAAAACTAGAGAGTTTAGACACATGACCCTCTGTGCATGCACAGTAAACCAGCTGTATCTCACCCACATGCATGCTCGTGCCCCACTAAAATAGTCATAAGATGGGGACCAGGGCCATGTGTGCTTGTGCAAGACTGTAAACAGTGTCAGCATGTTGCAGATCCACATGATGGGCCTGCCCCCCTTAAAGGCGGAACATTATGCTGTACTGTTTTGAAGAGAAGAAGCAGGGAGGATAAGTAAATCAAAACCCCTTTGTTACTGCTTCCACTCTCCATCAAAAAAGGAGAGTCTTTTTTTCAGGAATAGTAAAAGTGGATACCGAAGTAGCATTTTGCTTTCTGCATTTGACCAGGTCTTTTATGTTCTCTGTTGTTCTTTCTCCATCCTTCAAAAATATCATATTCCCACAAATAAGGTACATATTGTATACTGTACACTATAGAAAGGCCCATCTCCATTCCTCAGTATAACATCATATTCCCAAGAAATACGGAGGAGATACTGTACACCATATGAAAGGCCCATCTCCATTCCCCAGTATAACATCATAGCACCAACAAATGAGGAGGAGATACTGTACACCATATGAAAGGCCCATCTCCATTCCTCAGTATAACATCATAGCACCAACAAATGAGGAGGAGATACTGTACACCATATGAAAGGCCCATCTCCATTCCTCAGTATAACATCATAGTACCAACAAATGAGGAGATACTGTACACCATATGAAAGGCCTATCTCCATTCCTCAGTATAACATCATAGTACCAACCAATGTGGAGGAGATACTGTACACCATATGAAAGGCCCATCTCCATTCCCCAGTATAACATCATAGCACCAACAAATGAGGAGGAGATACTGTACACCATATGAAAGGCCCATCTCCATTCCTCAGTATAACATCATAGCACCAACAAATGAGGAGGAGATACTGTACACCATATGAAAGGCCCATCTCCATTCCTCAGTATAACATCATAGCACCAACAAATGAGGAGGAGATACTGTACACCATATGAAAGGCCCATCTCCATTCCTCAGTATAACATCATAGTACCAACAAATGAGGAGATACTGTACACCATATGAAAGGCCTATCTCCATTCCTCAGTATAACATCATAGTACCAACAAATGAGGAGGAGATACTGTACACCATATGAAAGGCCCATCTCCATTCCTCAGCATGACTACATGTTCCCAACAAAAGAAGTAGAGCTCCATCTCTGTTCCTTTTGGGTTTGAGAATAACGCATAGAGATGGTAAAATTACAGATTAGATATACCTCTAATATAATTTTTCTCCCAACAGATGGACACAGTTTCGGGAACATGTCAGAGGGACACCTTCTGGTACATCCACATTATAATGGAGAAGATAATGGCATCACACAGACTCCTCCTGGAGTGAATATGCTTGGCCCAGCAGAGAGCTCACTATATCTTGCTGATCCGGAGGCATCTTTTGGTAGATCACATCTTGTTACTCAAAATATCCATTCTAGAATTCCCAGTGCTGACAGGTCACATGACTGGTGTAATGCTCAGGCTCCTCCCCCTCATACTATAAGAGACAGAGATGATGAGATATTTCCATGCTCAGATTGCGATAAATGTTTTACAACTTATAATGACTTCCTTACACACCAGAAAAGTCATGTGGGGGAGCTAACTTTTGCATGTTCAGAGTGTGGGAAACTATTTACATCTGACACTAAACTTATTAATCACATGAAGAAGTGTCACACAGGTGAAGGGCCTTTTTCTTGCTCAGTTTGTAGAAAAGTTTTTGTTTATAAAAAGTGTTTTCTTGAGCACCAGAAAACTCACACTCAGGACAGACGTGAGCAGTCCTTTTCATGCACAGAGTGTGGGAAGGTATTTACATCTAACTTTAATCTTGTTAATCATTGGAGGTGTCACACAGGTGAGCGTCCTTTTTCATGTTCAGAGTGTGGGAAAAGTTTTGCGCAGAAAGGAGCCTTAGACAGACACCAGAGAAGTCACACAGGAGAGCGACCTTTTTCATGCTTGGAGTGTGGGAAAGGCTTTGCTGCAAGATGTGATCTTGCTAAACACCAAATAAGGCACACAGGATTGTACCCCTATCGTTGTTCAGAGTGTGGGAAAGGTTTCACTCATGAAGAAAGTTTTGTTAAACACCAGAGAACTCACACTGGTGAGCGTCCTTTTTCATGTTCGGAGTGTGGGAAAGGTTTTGCTGCAAGAGGCGATCTTGTTAAACACCAGATAAGGCACACAGGAGTGTACCCCTTTTTTTGTTCAGAGTGTGGGAAAGGCTTCACCCACGGGAGAAATTTCGTTAGACACCAGAGAAAACACACAGGTGAGCGTCCCTTTTCATGCTCTGAGTGTGAAAAAAGTTTTGCTGTGAAAGCAGAACTTCTTCGACACCAGATACAGCACACAGGAGTATATCCCTTTTCATGTGCAGAGTGTGGGAAAGCATTCATGTATAAAAACTCTCTTCTTATACACCAGAAAACTCACACACGTGATCCACGTAAGCAGTCATTTTCATGTTCAGTGTGTAGGAAAGTTTTTGTTTATGAAAAGTCTTTTCTTGAGCACCAGAAAACTCACACGCCTGAGCAGTCATTGTCATGTTCAGAGTGTGGGAAGTGTTTCACTCAAATGGAGGATCTTCATACACACAAAGCAATTCACATAGCTGCACGTCCTTTCTCATGCTCAGTGTGTGGTAAAAGGTTTAGACGTAGTAAAAATCTTTCCAATCATCAGAAAATTCACACAGAGGAGCATCATTATTCTTGTCCAGACTGTGGGAAACATTTTATACGTAAGCAGGCTCTTCTTCTGCACCAGAGAATACACACAGCGATGAGCCCATTTTCATGTTCAGAGTGTGGGAAAACCTTCAGTCGAAAAGCATACGTTAGTCAGCATCTGAGAATTCACACTGGAGAGCGGCCATTTACATGTTCAGAATGTGGGAAAACTTTCACTCACAAACAGTCTTTTATTGTGCACCAGAAAATTCACACCGCAAAGCGCCCATTTCATGTTTAGAGTGAGGGGAAAACTGTTGTTTGTAAACAAGCTCTTTGTGGACACCAGACAGGTCACAGGGTGACCAGCCAGTTTCATGTTCAGAGTATGGGAAAACCTTCAGTCAACATGCTTGTTCAATACTTGAGAAATCGCACAGGAGAGAATCCTTTTACATGTTCTGCATGTGTAAAGAGTTATTGTAGTAGACCACTCCTTTGCAAACACCATAAAACTGGTGTGGGAAAGTTATTTATAAGAAGATTCTTGTTGTGTATACAACAAAAAGAAAGCCTCATCAAAGAATCTCAGTAGGTGACCGCAGCTAAAGGTACATACACATGTCTGATATTTCCGAACGACTTATCGTTCAAACCGGTCATTTGATCGACAGTTTAGAGTGTGTACGAACAATCGTTAGACCAATAGCAGGAGTTTCGACTGATCCGCTTGGCGGATCCGTGTACTAACTGTCGTTAAAACGACAGTTAGGTCCATACATGTGTTCAAATGGTGTGTTGTTTGAAAGTTTATTAGTTTGACACTAATAGACTTTCAAACAACAAGTCGTTTGATCTAGTCCGTTGTGCTATCAAGTCCATTGACCAGACAAACAACATGTAAATTAGCTAGCTGTAATTAGCATTTGAAACGTTTTGTCATCTGTGTACAAGGAGTCTAAACGACTTTTAGTTTTAGAAGTCGTTCAATCGCCCGGTTTGAACGTCAATCGGGCGTAAAATCAGACGTGTGTATGCACCTTAATGCTGGGAATACACGGTTCATTTTTGAGCCATTTAGATGGCTCAATAGATAATTTCCGATTTCCCGTTCGATCGTTTCACTGCTCGATTTCTCATAGAGGTGAATAGAAAAATGAACGGAAGATAAGAGAATCTACTGCAGAATCGAACGGCAAAAACAGGCGCAGAATCAAGCGGCAGAAACGAACTGTATATTCCCAGCATAAGAGAGAACAGCGTCCAAAGTTCAAAAGATACTGTATATAAACAAATCAGCGCAGATCAAAACAAATCCAATCCAGAACTTTCCACTGTGCTAAACTATCAATGGTCACCAAACATAGATTTGTGTCCCAACACCAATCAAAAGATAAGGAGACGGGAGATAGCTTTCATCCTTTTAACCTGATGCTTGCCATCAAACACACGCATTCTTATCTCCATGTACTCATGTTCTGGGCCCCGTGTGTAAGTGCTCTTTTATGTTTTTATTTGGTTTCATAATTTTAAAATAGGGTAGTCTACACTTAACATTGCTGCTTGTTATCTTTTATGGTATGCTCTCTATACCATGCTGACTTTATGTGGAGGAGGACATTATACAGTTGAGCTTGGAGGACCCACATGACCACCTGGGATACAACAAGCCTTAACACAACCTTATAACTTGGGTTGTATGTGGCTGGTAAGCCTTACGCCTTTGATTGGTGTCAGGACTCACATCCATGAGTGGAGACCATTAATAGATTTGCACAGTGGCAATGTCTTATTTGGTTTTGCTTTGACCTGCACTGATTTGTTTATTTAAAAATCTTGTTGTGCACCAAAGATCTCACACAAACGAGTGGTGTTTTTATGTAAAGAGTTTGGGAATGTTTTCAATTCAGAGGAAATTTGATTGCGCATAAGAAGGGGTATACTCACTAACATATATACTGGAGGACAGCAGTGCCTAAAGTGATACTGTATAAAATATGTGCTTAGTAAAGGGAAGTGTGAATAGATAGGATGGATGATAACTTGTTGTATGTTTTACTTTTTTATAGTCTAAGCAAGTGGCTTCATGTTGTAAGTCACTGAATTGTGAATTTGGTTACAGGAAGTAAAGGTATGTATTGATACTATAGTTTCCTCCGTTAGTCTGTGTGAGAATTATTTCTTACACAGAATTAAAGAACAACTGAAGTGAGAGGTATATAGAGGCTGCCATATTTATTTCCTTCTAGACAATACCAGTTGCCTGGCTGCCCTGCTGATCTACTTGGCCGCAGAAGTGTCTGAATAAGACCAGAAACAAGCATGCAGCTAATCTTGTCAGATCTGACAATAATGTCAGAAACGCCTGATATGTTGCATGCTTGTTCAGGGTCTATGGCTAAAAGTATCAGAGGCAGAGGATCAGCAGGGAAGCCGAGCAACTGGTATTGCTTACAGTAAATAAATATGGCAGCGCAGAGCATAGAATATCAGGCTGCTATGGGTCTACAGGTAACCCAGAACAAGACTTGTTCAGAGAGACCTAAAACTGCTCATTACCGCTAACCCAGGGCTTGTTGTGTGGAAAGTATAGGAGATGCTGCCTCTAGCAATCAGTTATTGTTCTTGGTTCATTTTCAAACCAAAACTGTAAAAATGACAGCTGGAAGCAGGAAAAGAAGTTCAGGGGAACCAGAAATCCTTCTTGTGTACATGGAGATAGCAAATGCAGAAGCAACACACATGTCCACTTCTTGTGATCAACCTCAGAAGTCAGATATTTCCAACATGAATACTAAAGCATATAGCTCACAAGAATTGAAAGCTAGAGTCCTATCATCAGTCACCTTTATTATCTTCTGATGTGTTCCAGTACTGCTGTGTAATGTGTGTCTGTATCTCACACCTCTATGTACAGTCTCTATGGGAAGGGATGCGGCACTAAATGCTATTTAGCAGGAGAATATGTAATAATGGTGAGCATGTGCTCACAGTAAGTAAACAGTTCAACTAACAGAACATAAAAACAAGGAACACCAAGAGCCCCAATAATGTAATATGTACTGGTAAATAGTTACTAGATAGAGTAAATATTAATACTCACAAACCAGGGTTACTATTAGGCAACCACTGTAAAAGCAGGTGGGGAGATTTTCCTGACCCCACTCAGGAATAAGAAGTTGCTCTGTGTAGATGAGAAAAAGGGGGTTCAACCCTCCACCCAGGGTGGACTCAATATTATGCAGGAGAACAGAGGTGCCAAAAGGATAAAAGGAAGCTAAATGAGCTTAAAAAACCAAATTGGTAAATAGAGGAGGTAGTGGTGGACTTACCTCCTCCAAGTAGACACACAATGACTGTAGTAAAGACAGTCAATATATTTTATTTATGAACTCCAAATATGCAACGCGTTTTGCAGGTTTGATCCCGCTTCATCAGGCAATAACAACGGAGCAATAGCATATGTGGTCAGTAGAAGAGGTGCCTGGCTCCTCTATTTACCAAGCTTCCTTTTATCCTTTTGGTGCCTCTGTTCTCCTGCATAACAACTAACAGAACAGAACACAGCATCCAATTGTTTATTACAAAATACAAACCATTACCAGTGGCAATATCACATCACACCAGCAGCAGATAAAAGGGGTATCTGGCCTAACAGCTGATGCACCTGGGATCTCAGTTTCATGACCAAAACCTTTATTAATGTACAAGCTGAGCTATTATGTATTGTCTGTATCCTCGCATTCTCCATTGCACTGCATGTACTCTGTGCTGTGTGATGTGGGGTGCTGCTGCATAAGTCAGTAGTGATCATGGAAGTGCATGCCTTTTACCTTTATTAAGCACATTAATGCTCCTGTTACACGGACAGGCCTCTCTTGTATCGCCTTCAGCTGCCTGCCTGAAAGAGACCTCACACTGTTGGTTTTCCCTGAGTACTGTGTGTAGAAGGCTGATAATGACTAGGGAGTCTTACTTGTTACTGTGGACCTCAAACAAGATGGAGTTAGCTCAGAGGGTCCTGTGGTATGCGAGGTGCTTCAATATCTCTGATGCCCTCAGAGAATAGAGCAGTATATTGTTTGGTGTACTCAGTGTTTTAATACCCTCTGTTGTCATTACTGCTGTGTTTTTTCCTTCTGTATAATTTTGCTTTGTTGTTGTACTTCTGTAGAAAGATGGAATGATAATAAAAGAACAGATGTGTGGTTTTCCTTTTGTGTGTGACTTGTGTCATTGCTCAGTGTGATGGTGTCACCCTCTTCTGCACACAGATCCCCTCCTGATCACACACACATTCCAGTGGCCACCTGCAATGACTCTGATATGTCACTACCACAATCACACAGGGATGTACCAAGTTACACACTCACAGGGGAATGCCTGGCAAGGCACTGACAGCACTGGGCTTGGTATAATAATAATAATAATAATAATAATTGAACATTTGTATAGCGCTTTTCTCCTGTCGGACTCAAAGCTCTCAAGTGCTGCAGCCACTGGGACGCGCTCAAGAGGCCACCCTGCAGTGTTAGGGAGTCTTGCCTTGAACTCCTTACTGAATAGGTACTTGACCTAGACAGGATTCGAACCCAGGTCTCCCATGTCAAAGGCAGAGCCCTTAACCAGTACACTTTCCAGCCACTAATGGTATGGCTCTGCTTTTTCAGTAAGATACTGAAGCCCAGACACCAGTTGATGGTAAAAGTAATTTGTAGGGGTAACCTGGGCTGTGGAGTCGGTACAAAAATCATCTGACTCCAACTCCGACTCCTCAGTTTATGAAACCTCTGAATCCAACTCTTACTCCAGGTACCCAAAATGGCTCTGACTCTTTAGTCAAATACTTACCAGGGCTGTGGATTTGGTACAAAAATCATCCGACTCTGACTCCTCAGTTTATGAAACCTCCAACTCCGATTTCAGGTACCCAAAATTGCTCCAACTCCAAATCAGACTCTACAGCCCTGGTGGTAACGACAAGTTTGATGTGAACAACCAGAGTTTATTTAATTTTCTTAAAGTGCTATACAGCCCACTAAGGGTATTTTAACTTTGACACGTGCTTTCTGGTTGTCTAAGGCTGACAGCCAAATAGATCAGCAGGGCTGCTAGGCAACTGGTATTGTTTAAAAGGAAATACATATGGCAGCCTCCATCTGTGTGTATATATACAATCACCTAAAGGATTATTAGGAACACCATACTAATACGGTGTTTGACCCCCTTTTGCCTTCAGAACTGCCTTAATTATACGTGGCATTGATTCAACAAGGTGCTGAAAGCATTCTTTAGAAATGTTGGTATTGATAGGATAGCATCTTGCAGTTGATGGAGATTTGTGGGATGCATATCCAGGGCACAAATCTCCCGTTCCGTCACATCCCAAAGATGCTCTATTGGGTTAAGATCTGGTGACTGTGGGGTCCATTTTAGTACAGTGAACTCATTTGTCATGTTCAAGAAACCAATTTGAAATGATTCGAGCTTTGTAACATGGTGCATTATCCTGCTGGAAGTAGCCAGTGTTGCCAACTCATCCCTTTAATTACTGACACATCTAAGTTATACAGGTTCTGGGGCTATTTGCACATAATCAGTGCCTTAACTGCATTTACCTAGCCACAAAACCTGTATAATTCATATGTGTCAGTAATTAAAGGGATGAGTTCGCAACACTGGAAGTAGCCATCAGAGGATGGGTACAGGGTGGTCATGAAGGGATGGACATGGTCAGAAACAATACTCAAGTAGCCTGTGGCATTTCAACGATGCCCAGTTGGCACTACGGGGCATAAAGTGTGCCAAGAAAACCTCCCCCACACCATTACACCACCTGCCTGCGCAGTGGTAACAAGGCATGATGAATCCATGTTCTCATTCTGTTTACGCCAAATTCTGACTCTTATCGAGACTCATCAGACCAGGCAACATTTTCCATTCTTCAACTGTCCAATTTTGGTGAGCTTATGCAAATTGTATCCTCTTTTTTTCCTATTTGTAGTGGAGATGAGTGGTACCCGGTGGGGTCTTCTGCTGTTGTAGCCCATCCGCCTCAAGGTTGTGCATGTTGTGGCTTCACAAATGCTTTGCTGCATACCTTGGTTGTAATGAGTGGTTATTTCAGTCAACATTGCTCTTCTATCAGCTTGAATCAGTCGGCCCATTCTCCTCTGACCTCTAGCATCAACAAGGCATTTTCGCCCACAGGACTGCTGCATGCTGGATGTTTTTCCCTTTTCACACCATTCTTTGTAAACCCTAGAAATGGTTGCGCATGAAAATCCCAGAAACAGAGCAGATTGTGAAATACTCAGACCGGCCTGTCTGGCACCAACAACCATGCCATGCTTAAAATTGCTTAAATCACTTTTCTTTCCCATTCTGACATTGTTTGTAGTTCAGAAAATTGTCTTGACCAGGACCACACCCCTAAATGCATTGAAGCAACTGCCATGTGATTGGTTGATAATTCCATTAATGGGAAATTGAACAGGTGTTCCTAATAATCCTTTAGGTGAGTGTATATACAGTATATACACACACACTGTTGCTTTTGCAAAGTGATTGGAAAGCAGTTTTGCAGCGTTTGTATCTTTTGCATTGGAGCGCAATTTCTCCAAAAAAGCTGCAGGACCTGTGATTGCGGTTTCCCTAAAGTCCCTGATGGCTCACCTGAAAGTCCCTTGACAATCCTGACAAGACAGCGCAACGTTAAACATTGTTTAATATAAATTTAAGTAGTTCAGGAATGTTTGTAAATTCCCATATTACATCCTGTGAATCCTTGTGTTCCAGCCCAGTGACCACCAATTATTTATTGCAGCAGAGGCCTGGTTTTTGGCAGCCACTCCCATCCCCAGCTGAACTGTTTTTCCAATTTGTAATTGAGAATCACTTCCATTTCAGCCATGGCAGCTATCATACCTATTTAAACGCTGCAAGAAGGTCACTTGTGGCCTAGGTCATTTGGTGCCATTTAATTCCCAAGTGCCATTTATTACAAAGTGCTTTGCAACAACTTACCAAGAATTCAAACAGGATTCAACTGCCACAGGACTCTGCTGGAAACAACTACTCTGCATCCAGAACTGCCTCCAATTTTATTGCTCAAAATGCCACTGCTGGACATATCTTGCACAACCAAGTACACTCTTTATGTACACAGGTTTGCTTACGCTAACTGCATACTCATATAAACTGTTTAGGGGTTGGAAATTTCCTGATGATAATCATTGACACTTACCATGTTTACTGCAATTTTTCTTATGTTCTGCCTTTCTGCAAACATCTACAAGTTGCATTGCAACATGCATCCTCCCAGTGTACCACGCTCCATATTTATTTCACCTGCTCTGCTTTCCTCACCTTATTCAGCTTCACATGAACTGTTAGCTCTCCTGAAATCTCTCTCTCCCTCCAGCAGCTCAAAAACTGCACAAACATTTAAATCTCATTCACATTTGCTTACTCTCTCTCTCCTACTCTTACTTGCAGCAGGTGATATATCACCTAACCATGGGCCACAGCCTGCTGCCAGACAAGCATCCCCTGCTGACCCGCTTCACAGCTCTCTGTCCGCAAATAACTTCAACATCCATCCTCGCCCCAACCTTATTTCCATCCATCCCACTCACAAACACATGCTCCCCCTACCCTGCGGTCTCTGGAATGCCAGATCCGTCCACAATAAACTTACAGCGGTCCACGACCTCTTCCTCTCCAAATCCCTCACCATCCTCACACTCACTGAGACATGGCTCACCGCCTCTGACTCTGCCGCAGAGGCTGCCCTCTCCTACGGGGGGCGCAGGGGGGGGAGGGCTTCACCTCAGTCACACCCCCAGACCAGTCAACAGGCCAGGGGGAGGGGTGGGTCTGCTTCTCTCCCCATCCTGCACATTCCGTGTCCTCACTCCACCTTCCTCCCTACAATTCACATCATTTGAGGCCCACACTATCCGCCTCTACAATCCCCTCCCAGCCATTGTTGCAGTCTTATACCGCCCTCTGGGCTCCAAACAACAATTTCTCAACAACCTTGCCTCCTGGCTCCCACACATCCTCTCCTCTGACCTCCCCACCATCATCCTCGGGGATTTCAATATTCCCATCGATGAACCCAAGAACTCTGTTGTGACCTGGCTACTGACCATTGCCAACTCACATGGCCTAGTACAACACACCAACGCCCCCACTCACACTGCAGGTCACACTCTCAACCTTATATTCACTAAATCCACCACCATTGCAGACCTCGACATCGCACCATTTCCACCCTCATACCATTACCTTCTCACCTTCAACCTCCTCACGGAAGGCACCTCCTAACTACCCGCCCACCCACCTGGTCGATGAAAGCAAGACCTACGCAAGCTCAACCCTAGCATCCTTGCTGACTCCCTCCATGCCCTCTCCTCCACTCTCCCCACCCTAACCTGTCCTAATCTTACTGCAGCTCAGTATCACCAAACTCTCTCATCAGCCCTAGAGAAAGCTGCTCTGCCAATATTCCGCCGCAACCGACCCCCTAACCCCCAGCCCTGGCGCACTACCCATACTCGCAATCTCCAGAGGGAAACACGTGCCAATGAATGAAAATGAAGGAAAACTCGACTAAACTAGGATTTCCTACAGTACAAGACTAACCTGCTGCAGTTCCACACTACCCTTGCTCATGCGAAGCAGGAATACTTTACCAAGCTCATCGGAGCTCAAGCTTCCAATCCCCGGCGTCTTTGGCACCTTCAACTCCCTGCTTAAACCCACCTCCCCACCTTCCGTTTCCTCCCTCTCTGCCACAGATTTAGCCACCCACTTCACCAACAAAATAGTCTCCATCCGTCAGGAAATATCCAATCTTCACCTCCCACCCACTCACAACCAACTCCTCCTCCACCCTATCCTCCCCTCACCTCCTTCACTCCTACTACCATTGAGGAAGTCAACCACCCACTGCAGACTTCCGATACCACTACCTCCCCCTTGACCCTATCCCTTCTGATCTACTTCAGCCTCACTTCACGGATTTGGCCCCAGTCCTCACTACCCTGTTTAACCTCTCCCTGTCCACAGGCACCTTCCCCTCAGACTTCAAGCAGGCCACAGTACTGCCCCTGCTCAAGAAACCCTCCCTTGACCCCTCGCTACCCTCCAACTACCGCCCGATCTCCCTCCTCCCCTTTGCCTCAAAACTCCTTGAGCGTCTGGTCCACAAACGCCTGACTCAGTACCTCAATGCCAACTCACTACTAGACCCACTACAATCTGGATTTCGGCCTGCCCACTCAACCGAAACGGCTCTCACCGAAGTGGTCAATGACCTTGCCTTAGCTAAAGCTGAAGGTAAATACACCATTCTCCTCCTCCTTGACCTTTCAACAGCTTTTGATACAGTAGATCAGTGGTTCCCAACCTTTTCCGGCCCGGGGAACACTGCCTGACCAAATTTTTCTCCGGGGAACGGCGCGGGGGGGCGGCGACGGGCGGAGTTGCGGCTGCATAGCTAGCATAGTTGCCCCAGTGTAGGGAGTTTACTTGCCTCAGTATAGCCAGTATAGTGCCCCAGTATAGCCAGAATAGTGCCCCAGTATAGCCAGCATAGTGCCCCAGTATAGCCAGCATAGTGCCCCAGTATAGCCAGCATAGTGCCCCAGTATAGCTAGTATAGTGCCCCAGTATAGCCAGAATAGTGCCCCAGTATAGCCAGCATAGTGCCCCAGTATAGTGCCCCAGTATAGCCAGTATAGTGCCCCAGTATAGCCAGAATAGTGCCCCAGTATAGCCAGCATAGTGCCCCAGTATAGCTAGTATAGTGCCCCAGTATAGCCAGAATAGTGCCCCAGTATAGCCCCCCAGTATAGCTAGTATAGTGCCCCAGTATAGCCCCCCAGTATAGTGCCCCAGTATAGCCAGTATAGTGCCCCAGTATAGCCAGAATAGTGCCCCAGTATAGCCAGCATAGTGCCCCAGTATAGCCCCCCCAGTATAGCTAGTATAGTGCCCCAGTATAGCCCCCCAGTATAGCCAGTATAGTGCCCCAGTATAGTGCCCAAGTATAGCTAGTATAGTGCCCCAGTATAGCCAGAATAGTACCCCAGTATAGTGTCCCAGTATAGCTAGTATAGTGCCCCAGTATAGCCAGAATAGTGCCCCAGTATAGCCAGAATAGTACCCCAGTATAGTGCCCCAGTATAGCCAGTATAGTGCCCCAGTATAGCCAGAATAGTACCCCAGTATAGTGCCCCAGTATAGCCAGAATAGTACCCCAGTATAGTGCCCCAGTATAGCTAGTATAGTGCCCCAGTATAGCCAGAATAGTGCCCCAGTATAGCTAGTATAGTGCCCCAGAATAGTGCCCCAGGATAGCCAGTATAGTGCCTCCCGCCCGTCCCCACGGCCAACGCTGTTATTACCTTAACAGCTGCCGCTCTCCCCTCTCCGGCGCCTGTATATTCTAGCAGCGTATCTCCGGCTGCTCTGTCTGTGTGATGCGGAAGGAAGCATCCGGGCAGCGGCTTCCTGTAACGGCGATATGTATCGCCGTTACTATGGGAACCGAGCCCTCCCTCCTTCCGCATCACACAGACAGAGCAGCCGGAGATACGCTGCTAGAATATACAGGCGCCGGAGAGGGGAGAGCGGCCGCTGCTATGCTAATAATGCTATGCTAATAACAGCGGCGGCACGGGCGGGAGGGGGAGAAGAGGACGGCACACCAGGCAACGTTCCGCGGCACACTAGTGTGCCGCGGAACACTGGTTGAAAAACACTGCAGTAGATCATCCCCTACTCCTCCAGTCCCTCCAGTCCATGGGCATTCATGATCTCGCCCTGACCTAGCTTTCATCCTACCTCTCCAACCGCTCCTTCACGACCTCCTTCAATGAGTCCTCGTCCACCCCCAACCACCTCTCAGTGGGAGTCCCCCAAGGCTCGGTCCTTGGCCCCCTACTGTTCTCCCTATACACATCCTCCATTGGAAAGGTTATCTCCTCCATGGGTTTTAACTGTCATCTGTATACAGATGACACCCAAATCTACCTCCACACCCCTGACATATCCACCACTACCATGGACAAGGTCTCATCCTGCCTATCTGCCATCTCCTCCTGGATGTCCGCTAGGTTCCTGAAACTAAATCTAGACAAAACGGAATTTATGATCTTCCCACCCCGGTCTTCCCTGGACCTCCCAGATGTGCAGGTCACTGTTAACCACACTACCATTCGCCCTACCTCTCAAGCCCGCTGTCTGGGTGTCACTCTGGACTCCGCACTCTCCTTCACTCTCCACATCCAAAACCTCACAAAGTCCTGCAACTTCCACCTTCGTAACATCTGTAAAATTCCCCCTTTCCTGACCTCTGCCACCACCAAACTCCTCATCCATGCCCTCATAATTTCCCGCCTTGACTACTGCAATGCCCTTCTGTCTGGTCTCCCTACGACCCGAATAGCCCCACTGCAGTCCATCATGAATGCGGCAGCCAGAATTATCCACTCCTCCCATTGCTCCACCAGGGCGGCTTCCCTCCGTGAATCCCTCCACTGGCTTCCTATCCAGCCCAGAATAAGATTCAAGATATTGTGTTTGACCTACAAATCCATCCACAAATCCTGTCCAACCTCAATTTCTGATCTTACTCGGAGATACACACCAAGCCGCTCACTCCGGTCCTCCAATGACCTCCGCCTGACCGTCCCCCGCATCACCCAGTCCCATGCACGCCTCCAGGCAGAGGCGGCCTTTGGGGGTGGCAAGTGGGGCGATCGCCCCAGGCCCCGCACATGAAGAAGGCCCCGCATGTCATGCCCACCATACCATGCTCATTTTGGTGGTGGTGAAGGAAAGGTCTACAGAAGTCTAGCTGTTTGTGTTCTGAGCAGTGTGTCATTTACAAATACTCAGATTTTCCTATTTTGTTTTACACACCTTATATTTTGCACCAACCCCCTCTTTATTGCTCAGATTTTTCTCTTCAGCAAGCTGTACTGTACTATGCCGTTTGCATTTTTGTAATGACATGAAGCTTGCCAAATGTCAGATTAAGGTAACGTGCAAGAGCCTCAGCCTGAGGGCCCCAGGGGCATTTAGGTTAGTCAAGCATGGACTGGAGCTAGAGGGGGCTCAGGCTGGAGCTTCCAGACTGGCTGGGGATTAGTACTAGGTTTCCTGGGGAGCTAGGGATAGGTAAAGGCTTGCTGGGGAGCTAGGGGTAGGAACAGTTTGATTACATTACGCATTGTAATTGTTCCTATATTGGTTGGCTTAGTTTTTAAACAATAATAAGGCATACTGCTTTAGAGGTAGGACAAGCCCGTGACTGTGGTGGTACGGTACATGGCCTTCACTTATGGCTCTTGGCCCCGCATATGACACTCGCCCCAGGCCCCGCATACTCTAAGGCCGCCTCTGCCTCCAGGACTTCTCAAGAGCCACTCCAACACTATGGAACGCCCTACCTCCACCCATTAGGGCAGCCCCCTCCTTCAACACCTTCAAGAAGGTAGAGTGACCAGATTTTTGTAGGCTCAACCTGGGACGGGGTGAATTGGGGGGGGGGGAAATAAAATTTGTTGTCTGCAGCGCGCGCGAAAAATGGGCGTGGTCATGACATTCTATGGGCGGAGCTAACAGAATGATGCAACAGCGAGGCATAAGAAAGCAGTGTTTACGCCGTGATGTGGTCAAACGTGGATTCACATCATAGGTGTGCAGAAACTGTGTGATGCTATTTAATAGTATGCCATAACCCCAAAGCAGCAAACACAGCCAACTATGACCATTAAATAATAAATGCAGCAACAGTTACCCCAGACACCACAAAATAAACGCAATGGGCAACATTTCAGCACAAAATAATCGCATTGCGGGCAACATGTCAACATAAAATAAACGCAATGGGGGCAAACATGTCAGTACAAAATGAACGCACTGCGGGCAAACATGTCAGTACAAAATAAACGCACTGCAGGCAAACATGTCAGTACAAAATAAACACACTGCGGGCAAACATGTCAGTACAAGATAAACGCACTGCGGGCAAACATGTCAGTACAAGATAAACGCACTGCGGGCAAACATGTCAGTACAAGATAAACGCACTGCGGGCAAACATGTCAGTACAAGATAAACGCACTGCGGGCAAACATGTCAGTACAAAATACACGCAATGCGGCCAAACATGTCAGTACAAGATAAACGCACTGCGGGCAAACATGTCAGTACAAAATACACGCAATGCGGCCAAACATGTCAGTACAAGATAAACGCACTGCGGGCAAACATGTCAGTACAAAATACACGCAATGCGGCCAAACATGTCAGTACAAGATAAACGCACTGCGGGCAAACATGTCAGTACAAAATAAACGCACTGCGGGCAAACATGTCAGTACAAGATAAACGCACTGCGGGCCAACATGTCAGTACAAGATAAACGCACTGCGGGCAAACATGTCAGTACAAAATACACGCAATGCGGCCAAACACTTCACCTGCAAGAAAAGGCATTTACTCACCTGGCAGAAGACGTCCCCTCACGCAGCCGGCCTCTGGTGTGTGCAGATCCCCCTGGCCTGGACGATCTTCTTCAATCTCCCGCTCAGCCTCTCACAGGCAGAGCAGGGCTACGGCAAGATGGCGTCTGGAGGCGGAGCCCTGTACTGGAGACAAATAGTCTCCAATACAGGGCTCCGCCTCCAGACGCCATCTTCCCGTAGCCCTGCTCTGCCTGTGCCTGCCGGAGGAGAACATTGCAGGCTGGAGCGGGGCTGCGGGGAATGAACTAGCGCAGCGTCTAGTAGACGCTGCGGCCAGTTCATTGTACGGTGGCCAGAGTCCCGAGGCCGGGACGTCCCGCTGCTAAATGCGGGACGTTTCCCGGGACCTCATGCAGCCTGGGACAGCGCCCCCCGAAGGCGGGACGCGTCCCGGGTAAAGCGGGACGTATGGTCACCGTAAAGAAGGCCCTCAATACTCACCTTTTCACTCTGGCCTACCACCCCTCACAATTGCTCTAAACCCACAGCTGAACTCTGGTCCCCTACCCCTCGTGTCCCTACCTCTCCCTCTAGATTGTAAGCCTTTGGGCAGAGTCCTCCTCCTTTTGTGTCCTACCTGATCATGCACCCCCATTACTGTAAACTCATGCTATGCATTTGAGTGAACCTAACTTGCCTAATCTCCATGCTCCATCCAGTGACTGACTAAGCATTAACTTGTACTCATACTGTGCTGCGTGATCTGGTTTTCTTGTATTCCTGTATTGTCATATTGCTGTATGTCACCCCTAAATATTGTCTGTAACCTAAATTAATGTCCAGCGCTGCGTTATATGTTGGCGCTTTATAAATACAATAAATAATAATAATAATAATAATAATGCAGAGAGCAGGGTGAGTAATCTCTCATTTATACTCTGCTCAGCACTCTGCATAGGGAAGAGGGAGAAAGGTACTCGTGTACATGTGTAGGGGAGTGAGCCGCCTTTCCATCATCAGGCGCCTGTAGGCATGTGCCTACAGTGCCTTATGGTAAATCCAGCCCTGCATGCTAGTTTCTGGTGTGATTCAGACACTACTGCTGCCAAATAAACTAGCAGGGCTGCCAGGCAACTGGTAATATTTAGAAGGAAATAAATATGGCAGCCTCCATATCCCTCTCACTACAGTTGTCCTTTAAAGATAGCTTTAATGTAATATATTTCCATTTGGGGCTGTTTTGAAAGCAGGTCTGATAGTGACCACAAGATGGCGCTTCCGGTTTCCAGTTTCCACAAGATTGCGATCTGCTCTCTTATGAGTCTGGAACGCACAGGTTATAAGAGGTGGAACGCACAAACCGGATGCTGTATGAACTGTAGCAGGAGGAAGAGAAGAGACGTTAGCTGGGAATTGTGGTTGCGGTAAGATTTATTTTTTTTACCCCTTATTTTTTGAGTTTCAGCTGCAGATATTTGTGCTGGTGAGATAGTTTCATGCTGGCTGGATACAAATATAAGGGACTCTAGACAAGCATTAAGTCCATGAAGTACTCGTCCGAGAATTGTATATGCTCACTTAATGTTCGTTCAGAGTAACATATATTCAGGCAGCATTACTTTAGTCAGTTGATTTGCATAATATGATTATTTGGGTGGGTTTTATTTAATTCGTGGATTTGCATCTGCATGTATATAAAGGTTGCAGCCACTGCCGTCTCCTCCGTCTCCTGCCCATCTCTGCACCATCATGTACTCTGTCTGCCTTGCTCTGCTCCCAATCCTATCTGTCCTGTAGCACTTGATCATGCTCTCAGTCTCTAACATGCCTAATGCAACTGGTACCTGATCCATTGATCTGCAGACAGACAGGGAGGAGCCAGGAGGTGAGCCTGGGTTAGAGATGGCTCTGTGTATGCTCTGCTCCCCGCTCTACACTGTGCACCATCCTATAACTAGGCTAGCCTGCTGTCTGAGCCCTGTGTCCCCTGACACTCAATGCTTCACCCATCTAATTCCCAATCCCTTCTCACCTGCACAGGACTAGGCAGTACACAAGCAGGTGGGAGATGGGATGAGGGAGAGGCTGTGAGCAGATACAACCATAGAAGAATCTACTACACCTTGGAATAATACTGGAATACCTATTAATACATGTACATACAGTAGTAAAATGAATTCACAACATCTATAGCCTGTCCTGCGATCATAGACAATATCCAAAGGAGCCATTTTTAATTTCAACCATAACAAGAGGCCCAACAGCACTAGTCCTTTTTGGATCTCAAAGGACCCTTTGTTAAGCACTTGTACATCATTTAGGTGGGGAACAGTGGCCAGAAAGTGGGGAGCAAGAGGACTGGATAAAGTCCTCTATGCCATGTCCTCTTGCCCACCATTTCCTTACTTTGTATCTGGCCACTTTCTAGACTCAATTGTTATACAAGTGATTGAGAAAGGGACCTTAAGGAATCTGAAATCGACTAGTCCCATTTCATCTATTGCTCTAGTTGGATTTAAGTGCTTCCTTTGGATATTTCTGGTTATCATATAATAGGCTATAGATGTTGCAAGTATGATGCACCGTTACATAGAATAATCAAATAAGCATTTCCATACTCCTCCATAGTGTACCAGATTCTTCTAGGGTTTACTTTATTGGATGAGGAGTGAAAGGGTAAGTGCTTTGGCCAAGCAGCACCTGACTGGCTACAGGAAAGGCTTCACAGAAAACATACTGTGCTATAACTTCTGCAGCGCAAATACATTTAGGGGCCAGTTCACAAGGGCACTTGGCGGGTGTTTACAGTCAGCGTCCAGGACTTGTCGTTAAATGCTCCCATTCTGGTGAATGGTAGTGTTTGCATCGGGCGGCATGTAATGTTTAAAGGCGTTTGTGCGAATGTAGCGTTCCGATCCTGATTTTCCCCATCATTCCTGGGGACCCCTGGACGCTACATGCGATGTCCAGGGTCGATTACCACCATGTCTTCGCGTCCCCCTGTGGGGACGAAAAACGCTGACGCAACAAGAAGCTGCCGAAAGCCTGCGAAAGCTGCCGAATGGGTTGTTGCCAAACGGGACGCTGGGCAGAAGCCCATATGAACAGGCCCTTACTTGGCATGTTACTCACTAAAGATATGTACAGCTGTACAGATATGTATAGCTTGAAATCTACGCCCTGTTTGGAAGCTGTTATTCCTGCCAGGGCATAGATTTCAACTTTCCTGCCCCTACCGCTATAGTTCACTCCCCCTGCTGTCGGTATGACTGCAGAACTGCGTGAGCTGGTCAGGAGCCAATTTAATTCCTGACCCTGTGATCACTGTGAGCCTATCTCGGGCTCTGTTTTTGGTACCAGTGGTCTCTGGTCCTTAAAGGGCCAGAGACCGTTGGTACCAAAGTGGTTAATTAATGTGGATAGTTACTGTGTGTGCTTTAACTGTATTTGTATCTTAAATGGGATTGTGGGCTAAGTGTGCTGAGCTCACTAACCATACAGTATGTACTCATAAAGTATATTAACTGATTTGAGCATAAAATTAATCTATTGCACCACCAGTGTAGTCACTGAGCAGCAAAATGCTTCACTGCTCACTCTGCCCTGGCCCAACTACACAACTAGATTTGAAATAGTTTATACAGGATGTGATAGCTCAGAGAAAGACTGACTCTTAAGAAACAGTTAGGGTAAATGTGCTCAACATGGCATTCTGTGTCTGTGGGTTTAGTGTGAAGAGATGGATATAAAAGTTAAAGTAGAAGAAGAAGAGACGTATGTGAGGAGTGATCAGCAGTCTATGGAGGAAGGTGACATAATGAGGACAATTAAAGAGGAAGACAAGATGTATGTGAGACGTGATCAGCCGACTACGGAGGAGGGTGACATGATGAAGACCATAAAAGAGGAAGGAGAGACATCTGTGAAGGGTGATCCACAGTGTACAGAGAACAGTTACAACACAGTGACTATAAAAATGGAAAAAGAAGAGACAGATGAGGGTGAAGAGATGAGAATTGTTAAAATAGAAGAATCTTCTTTAGATATCAGTGCAGGTAAGTGAAGTGATGAAGCAGAAATGCTGGACACATTTATTTGTCTTCTATGAATGAGAGGTGTGTAGAATGAGCAGAGTTTCGGCATTTGTGGCGGTTGATGGTGAATGTGTAGCCGGAGATCGTCTCTGATCACCCCTAAATACCATGCACAGGCTGTGTATCAGCGGGCTGATGGACTAAACTGCTGTAAAACTGGCATGTGTAGGTGGCGCACAACAATTTTACATGTACTACCAGCAGGGGGCAGCACGTGTTACCCTGTTAGCTCAGCGTGCGGTACCTAGCTTACACATACATTGTTATTGTAACACACTCGTGGCATAGAGTTACCATGGCAACGTGCACGTAACCCCAGTAAAGCACAGTGCGCTAATAGGGTAGCACTGCCCCCTGCTGTTAGTACTGGTAAAGTTGGCGTTCGCTATGTGCACACGACAGTTTTACTACAGTTGGGTGCATCAGGCCACACGTCTGAAACAAGATTTGTAGTGGCAGGTAAAAGGTTAAATGCCTGCCTTGGTGAATGTGCACACTCCCCTTCAATAGCAACGCTCACGTGTACGATCATGGTCTCCCGTGCACTTGCACACGCATGATAATCTATGTCACATGTGCACACATCCTCTGCTACAATCATAAGACATTGGGCAGGATTGCACACACATAGGAGACGCAGCAGGTGGTAGAGTGTCCTGCTGGCCCAATAGATGGGTAAAATCACCCACACTAAAGAGAGCCTCCAGGTGCCCCAAGTCCTTTCTTCTTTGTATAAGCTCCAAGCTTGGGTTAGTCTGCTCTGATTCACTAAACAAAATAGCGCGAGTAACCTCCTGTTACTCGCGCTATTTGCACAGCGTGCCTTAAATGTAATTGGCTGCATGCTATGCACATGTAATCACAGGAGCACACACTATGTTGTGGGTAGTGCAGCATAGTGAGCGCTAGAAACTTACACCGACTCCTTGCAAATAACGAGCGCTCCACTCGTCTCGCCCTGAGCCCCTTCTGGTCCTAGTTACTTTAAAGCAGGGGTCCCCAACCTTTTTTGGCCCGGGGACCACTTTCCTGTCCAAACACTTGTCCAAAAACCACTGGGCCTCAAACACAATCTCACACAGGCACAGATGTTCCACCAGTATTAGGTAGCCCCCTCCCCTGTTTAAATGGTTAGATTTGCCCCCAGTGTTATGTAGTCCCCTCCCATTCTCACACAGGCACAGATGTTCCACCAGTATTGGGTAGCCCCCCCCCCCTCCCCGGTTTAGATGGCTAGATTTGCCCCCAGTGCTATGTAGTCCCCTCCCAAGTATTGACAGTTAAATTTACCTCCAGTGTTCTGTAGCCCCCTCTCCCTAATTAGCTAGATGTATCCCCAGGGTTCTGTATCCCCCCTCCCAGGTTAGCTAGCTAGATGTGCCTCCAGTGATCTGTAGCCCCCCCACTCAGGTTAGGCAGCTAGATGTGCCCCCAGTGATCTTCATCCCCCCCTTAGGGTAGGAAGCTAGATGTGTCCCCAGTGTTCTGTAGCCCTCCTCCCAGGTTAGGCAGCTAGATGTGCCCCCAGCGTTCTGTAGCCCCCCCCCCTTAGGTTAGGAAGCTAGATGTGCCCCCAGGGATCTGTAGCCCCCCCCTTAGGTTAGGAAGCTAGATGTGCCTCCAGCGTTCTGTAGCCCCCCTTTCAGGTTAGGCAGCTAAATGTGCCCCCAGTGATCTGTAGCCCCCCTTAGGGTAGGAAGCTAGATGTGCCCCTAGCATTCTGTAGCCCCCCCCTCCCAGGTTAGGTAGCTAGATGTGCCCCCCCCCCCCCCCAGTCAGCCTTACCACCGTGGGTCTGGCATCTTCTATTTCCTTTCAGTTGAGCAGCATGCAGCAGAGAGTTTTTCAGCATCGAGCTGTTCAGAGGAAGCACAGCTGATGTTGTAATGAGAACAGCGCCACCTACTGACACTCTGATGCATGCTGTCCTGCTGGGAAAAAAAAAAAAAGAGTACAGTCTGACCCGCTGGGGTTGGGGACCCCTGCTTTAAAGGACGTGATCCCTGCACTTTGATTGGCCCAATGGGCAGCCTGTCACTTGACAAGCAACCTATTGGGCCAATCAAAGTGCAGGGATCAAGTCCTTTAATGTTACTGGACCCAAAGGGGTTTAGGGTGGGAGGAGAGGAGTGCTTGTTATTTGCAGGTAGGTGGCGTAATTTAGTAGCGCTCGCTATGCTGCACTACACGCAGCATAGTGTGCGCTCCTGTGATTACGCGTGCTACGCGGCTACTAGCGCGCATAGCGTTCAGCCAATTACATTTAAAGCACACTGTGGAAATAGCGCAAGTAACAGGCGATTACTCACGCTGTTTTGATTAGTGAATCTACCCCATTGTAAGCTGGTTCTCAGGACTCCTCTTATGTGCCAGAGCCTTTCCTCTTTATGAAGCAATGAGGATGCCCAGCTAACCGCCTAGTGCAGTATTTCTCAAACCTGTCGTCCTGACTCCCCAATGGTGCATGTTTTGCAAGCAACCTCCCCTATGCCCAGGTGGGGTAATTAGTGTCTCAGCTACATGGAATCCACCTAGCGGAGACACTAATTACCCCACCTGTGCATAGGTGAGGTTACTTGCAGAACATGCACCATTGGGGAGTGACTAGGACAGGTTTGAGAAACACTGGCCTAGTACAATATATCCTATACCTCATTACTCCACTGCTGTCCACAATGACATGAGAAGGTGGAGAAGGCAACCTGCCAGGAAAGGGATCCAGAAGCACAGACTTCAGGCATGACTCATGGGACACAGGTTGCATTGTAAGGGATCTATGGGGTCTGAGCTTGCAGGCCACAGTGATAATTGCTTTCTAGTTAGGAAATAAACCCATGAATCTGACTCCTGGCCTTGCTGCAAAAATCACTGTCATTTATTCCTTTAAAAATTGTAGCTGTGACACAAGAATTCAGTGATCAAGAGCATAAGTACAAAACATGCATACCATTAACCGGGGAGAGGGTACAGTGGATGCGGGCACTGTGTCATTTCTGGGTACATCTAAATATTTTTGTGGCTACTCTGTTGGCCCCAAATCCCTTAAAATGGTTAAGTGGACTTTTTCTTGAATAATAAAAGCTGATACCAAAGTAGTAGTTTGCTTTGCTCATTTGCACAGGTCTTTTGTGTTCCATGATATTATTTTTCCATCCTTCAAAAGAATACCCTGTTCCTAACAAATGTGGATATTTGTACAGCAAATGAAAGGCCTATCTCCATTCCTCAGTATAACATCATAGTACCAAGAAATGAGGAGGAGATACTGTACACCATATGAAAGGTCCATCTCCATTCCCTAGTATAACATCATAGCACCAACAAATGAGGAGGAGATACTGTACACCATATGAAAGGTCCATCTCCATTCCTCAGTATAACATCATAGCACCAACAAATGAGGAGGAGATACTGTACACCATATGGAAGGTTCATCTCCATTCCTCAGTATAACATCATAGTACCAACAAATGAGGAGGAGATACTGTACACCATTTGAACGGTCCATCTCCATTCCTCAGTATAACATCATAGTACCAACAAATGAGGAGGAGCTACTGTACTCCATATGAAAGGCCCATCTCCATTCCTCAGTATAACATCATAGCACCAACAAATGAGGAGGAGATACTGTACACCATATGAAAGGCCCATCTCCATTCCTCAGTATAACAACATAGTACCAACAAATGAGGAGGAGGTGCTGTACACCATATGAAAGGCCCATCTCCATTCCTCAGTATAACATCATAGTACCAACAAATGAAGAGGAGATACTGTACTCCATATGAAAGGCCCATCTCCATTCCTCAGTATAACATCATAGCACCAACAAATGAGGAGGAGACACTGTACACCATATGAAAGGTCCATCTCCATTCCTCAGTATAACAACATAGTACCAACAAATGAGGAGGAGATACTGTACACCATATGAAAGGTCCATCTCCATTCCTCAGTATAACATCAGAGTACCAACAAATGAGGAGGAGGTGCTGTACACCATATGAAAGGCCCGTCTCTATTCCTCAGTATAACATCATAGTACCAAGAAATGAGGAGGAGATGCTCTACACCATATGAAAGACCCATCTCCATTCCTCAGTATAACATCATAGTACCAACAAATGAGGAGGGGATACTGTACACCATATGAAAGGCCCATCTCCATTCCTCTGTATAACATCATAGTACCAACAACTGAGGAGGAGATACTGTACACCATATGAAAGGCCCATCTCCATTCCTCAGTATAACAACATAGTACCAACAAATGAGGAGGGAATACTGTACACCATATGAAAGGTCCATCTCCATTCCTCAGTATAACATCATAGTACCAACAAATGAGGAGGGGATACTGTACACCATATGAAAGGCCCATCTCCATTCCTCTGTATAACATCATAGTACCAACAAATGAGGAGGGGATACTGTACACCATATGAAAGGCCCATCTCCATTCCTCTGTATAACATCATAGTACCAACAACTGAGGAGGAGATACTGTACACCATATGAAAGGTCCATCTCCATTCCTCAGTATAACATCATAGTACCAACAAATGAGGAGGGGATACTGTACACCATATGAAAGGTCCATCTCCATTCCTCAGTATAACATCATAGTACCAACAACTGAGGAGGAGATACTGTACACCATATGAAAGGCCCATCTCCATTCCTCAGTATAACATCATAGTACCAACACATGAGGAGATACTTGTCACCATATGAAAGGCCCATCTCCATTCCTCAGTATAACATCATAGCACCAACAAATGAGGAGGAGATACTGTACACCATATGAAAGGCCCATCTCCATTCCTCAGTATAACATCATAGTACCAACAAATGAGGAGGAGATACTGTACTCTATATGAAAGTCCCATCTCCATTCCTTTGCATAACATCATAAGAATACCATACATGACATGAGACTGCAAAATTACTGATTCGATGAATTTTTAATAATTTTTTCTCCCAACAGATGGACACGGTTTTGGGAACATGTCAGAGGGACACCTTCTGGTACCTCCACCTTATAATGGAGAAGATAATGGCGTCACACAGACTCCTCCAGGAATGAATATGCTTGACCCAGCAGAGAGCTCACTATATCTTGCTGATCCTGAGGAATCTTCTGTTAGATCACCTCCTGTTACCCCAAATATCCACCCAAGACTTTTCAGCGCTAACAGGTCACATGACTGGTGTAAGGCTCAGGCTCCTCCCTCTCATACTATAAGAGACGGAGGTGATAAACTATTTCCATGTTCAGATTGCGATAAATGTTTTACAACTTATAATGACCTCCTTGGGCACCAGAAAAGTCACACAGGAGTATGTCCTTTTTCATGTTCAGGGTGTGGGAAAGGATTTAAATCTAATGCTAAACTTCTTAATCACTTGAAGCATCACACAGGTGAACATCCTTTTTCATGTTCAGAGTGTGGGAAAAGTTTTGCTGAGAGAGAAAAATTTGTTAGGCACCAGAGAAGTCACACAGTAGGGCGTCCAATTTCATGTTCAGAGTGTGGGAAGGGATTTACATGTAACACTAATCTTGTTAATCACATGAGGTGTCACACAGGTGAGCGTCCTTTTTCATGTTCAGAGTGTGGGAAAAGTTTTGCTGAGAAAGGATCATTTGTTAGACATCAGAGAAGTCACACGGGGGAGCGCCCTTTTTCATGCTTAGAGTGTGGGAAAAGTTTTGCTGTTGGAAGTGATCTTGTTAAACACCAGATAAGGCACACAGGTGTGTACCCCCACCCTTGTTCAGAGTGTGGGAAAGGTTTCATTTTGAAAGGAGATCTTGTTAAGCACCAGAGAGTGCACACAGGTGAACGCCCTTATCCATGTTCTGTTTGTAGAAAATCTTTCATTGATAAAAGAAGACTAGTTAAACACCAGGAGAGCCATATAGATCAGTACTCATGTTTAGGGTCAGAGGGTGGGGACATTATGGTAAAAGAAGGATTTGTCAGTCAAACAAACTTTGCAGGCAAGCCATCTTTTTCATGTTCAAAGTGTGGGATGGCGTTCCGTCGGAAAGGGAAACTTCGCGCTCACCAGAAAAGTCACAGAAATGATCCCCGTATTCCATGTTCTGAGTGTGAGAAAGTTTTCATTTGGAGGGGAGGCGTTCCCAAACATCACTGTAGGCACACAGAAGAATATCAGTTTCATTGTTCAGAGTGTGGAAAGGGATTTACACGTAAGATTTATCTTGTTCTACACTCGAGAATTCATTCAGGTGAGCGGCCATTTTCATGCTCAGAGTGTGGGAAAAGCTTTGTACAAAAAGGAAACTTAGTTAGACACCAGAAAAGTCACACAGGAGAGCGGCCTTTTGCTTGCACTGAGTGTGGGAAATGTTTTGCTTTAAAGAAAGATCTACTTGATCACCAGATAAAACACACAGGAGTGTACCCCTATGTTTGTACAGAATGTGGGAAAGGTTTTACCCATATGAGAAATTTTGTTAGACACCAGAGAAGTCACACAGGAGAGCGTCCTTTTTCATGCTCTGAGTGTAGGAAATGTTTTGCTCTAAAAAGAGAGCTGCTTCGACACCAGATACAGCACACAGGAGAATACCCCTTTTCCTGCTCAGAGTGTGGGAAAGCCTTTATTTATAAAAATTCTCTTCTAATACACCAGAAAACCCACACACGTGAACCACGTAAACAGTCCTTTTCATGTTCAGTATGTGGGAAAATTTTTGTCTCTAAAAAGCCCTTTCTTAAGCACCAGAAAACTCACACACTTGAGTAGCCATTGTCATGTTCAGAGTGCGGAAGAAACTTACGTTATAGTAAGGCTTTCCATACATCAGAAAATTCACACAGAGGAGCATCAGTATTCTTGTTCAGAGTGTGGGAAATGTTTTATTTAGATGCATGATTGTCTTGTGCATCAGAAAACACACACACTGGTGAGTGGCCTTTTTCAAGCTCAGAGTGTGAGAAAACTTTTGCTTAGATAGGAAATTTCATTGTATACCAGAGAGGTCACACAGGAGAGCGTCCTTGTTCATGCTTAGGCCACATACACACATCAGACCATAGTCTTTTGAAAATGAAAGATCACAGACCAATCATACCACCCTTCATGTAGTATGAGAGCCATACTCTACACAGTCTTTTCTATGGAGCTGAACTCCACATCAGAAAAAAATCTTTGCAAGATACTGCACACACAGATGCTGTACAGACACAACAGATCAGTATCTGCAAAAGATCTGTTCCTGCCAAAAATCCATTCCTGAAAATTGCAATGATAGTCTATGAGATCTGCAGATCATCATACACACATGATTTAACTGACATTCATCTGCAGATCAGATCCACCAGGATGGATTTTTAGATCTGCGGATCTGCAGATGAATGTCAGTTAAATCATGTGTGTATGATGATCTGCAGATCTCATAGACTATCATATGAGCCTGTCCTCTCCTCTCCTGTTGCCCGCGGTGCTGCGCTGTCCCCGGGAGCAGTGTTTGACTAAAGTGGTCAAATACTGCACTTTCCGCCGGCGAAGGTGACTTCGGAAAGTCTTCGGGGGCCCGAGTCCTCCCGAAGACGGGCCGCTCCATACTGCGCAGGCGCAAGCGCCCTCTATCGCACAGGTGCAGTATGGATCCGCCTGTCTTCGGGAGGACTTGGCTCCCAAAGACTTCCGAAGTTCCCCGCAGCGGGGGATTTTAACGAGGGAGCCAGCGCTGCACCGAGGGCATCGGGAGAGGAGAGTGAAAGCTCATTCGGACCCAGAGCCTTCCCTCTCCTTAGGTAAGTATCTGCTTTCTTTATAAAAAAAGTGGATCCCAATGACTTTCATTCTACGATTACGTAGATTAAGACTATTTGGAAATAGGTACTACTTTTCCAATACAATCCTGACTTTGTTTTATGGTTTAAAGCGGACCCAAACCAACATTTTTTTAAATTCAAAATATTTAGTTGCACCCCTCTGACACATACAAAGATAAATAAACACATCTTCAAGCCTATGAGCATTTCAGTGCATGCTTTTCACCCTCCTCTTTGCATAACTAGGGTTATACAGGTGGCAGCCCTTAGCAATTCCTCCTTTGCTGGACACCATCTACTCCACCAGTTTGCCGGATTATTTGCTGGCAATATGAAAGGAAGGGAGGGGTTTCTCCAATAAATGTAAAATATTTTATATTTGTCATCATGCAGCTGAAAAAATGCTGCTATTATTATAATTTAGAAACTAGATTTTATTTCTGAAATCTTGTATTTTTAGTTTGGGTCCACTTTAAGTTAGCAATGATGCATCAAAATGTAGATTCTTCTTTACTGTATTTGTTTTGTATTGATTGACTTGACACTATTTGGGGTTGACATTAAGCTGCGCTGCTTTAGCATAGCAGCTTAATGAATCAAACCCTTTGTACCTTGAAGTAGATTTGATTGTACGTGTTATGACTTTTTCACTGAAACTTCTGCAACACTTTTTAAGTACAATTTTCAGTATGCAACAATAAACATATTAATAAATGAAATATACTTGCAGGGGCATTTCTCAGGCTGAATAGGGTGCTTTTTGCTAACCTGAAAGTGACTCCGCATCAAAAACTTGCCTTGGTAAAGGAATAGGTAAGCTTTCAGGAGATCAAACTCAGGGCTGTGGAGTCGGTCCAAAAATCCACCGACTCCGACTCCTCAGTTTAGGATTCCACCGACTCCGACTCCTCTAATTTGCATATTACAATTTTGTTGATTAAAAGTATGTAACATGAAATTCGTCTCTTAACTGCCAACGCTTAGGAATTTTACAAGACAACTGAAGTGAGAAGGATATGTAGACTACTATATTTATTCCCTTTAGACTAAAACTAGTCCTTGGTAAGAGTACTTGTAAAAGGTACAAACCGGAACAAAGAACATCTATCAGGCCCTAGGCAATGTAAGTGTGGGTACATGTAAGAATGATGTGCAGGTACTCTGCAGGGGAATGAGGAGATTGTAAACAGACAACACCTCTGTGTTCAATGTGCACAGCATTCTCAGTGGATTCCCTGAAGCTCTGTGGGGAGTACATATGTAGAGTATACTACTACTGTGTAACAAAGTAAACCTGAGACAGATGAAATTAAAGTTTTATACATACCTGGGGCTTCCTCCAGCCGCCTTCAGGATAATCAGTTCCTCGTTGTCCTCCTCCGCCACCTGGATCTTCTGCTATGAGTCCAGGTACTTGAGCCAGTCAGGCGTAGTGCGCATGCACACACTCCGCCGCCAGGAGCATACTACACCTGTGCAGCACTATTGCGCAGGTGCAGAATGTTCCTGGCTGTGGGAGCGGCATGCGGCCGGACAGCGCTGACTGGCTGAATTACCAGGACTCATAGCAGAAGATCCGGGTGGTGGAGGAGGACAGCGAGGGACTGATTAGCCTGAAGGGGGCTGGAGGAAGCTTTACTTTTCATCCGTCTCAGTTACCCTTTAATTTGTAGTCACCAAACCAAATTTTAACAACATATCAAATTATTTTATTTTATCAGCAAAGGGAGTGCATACATTTGCATAAATCAGCATCAATGCAGAATTATTTCCATCTCGTTGACCATCTCTATTAGTGACACAGCTACACATCAGGCTTTATTCTTCAGCATAGATGTTATTTAGTATATATGTTACGGTCAGAACCCGAAGTGTGGCCACTTCGCGTTCTGGCGAGCCACTTCGGGTTCTGGCCGGCCAATGTGCGAAGTGGCCGCAGCGCAGCGGCCAATGTTAGAAATGGCATGATGACATATAAGTTACAATGTATTTTATGGCCGTCACGCTGCGGCCAAATGTATTAGAAGTCTCGCACTGCCTCCCCTCCTCCTCCCCCCGCCTCTCTCATCTCCCTGCCTCTATACAATATACGGAGCAGCCGGCGGGGACACGCGTATCCCCGAGAGTCGTTCGTCGCGGCAGGGGAATCCTGCCATTCCTGCAGAGCGGGTGCTGGCAGAAGCAATGTCTGCAGCCACCCCGCTCTGCTTTCCCTGCTGCAACGAACGACTCTCCGGGACAAGCGTGTCCCCGCTGGCTGCTCCGTATGTGGTATAGGAGGCAGGGAGAGAGGAAATTGACCAACTTCCGCGTGTGTCCCCGCCGGCTGCTCCGTATGTGGTATAGGAGGCAGGGAGAAGAGAGAGGCGGGGGGAGGAGGAGAGGAGGCAGTGCGAGACTTCTAATACATTTGGCCGCAGCGAGACGGCCATAAAATACATTGTAACTTATGTGTCATCATGCCATTTCTAACAGTGGCCGCTGCGCTGCGGCCACTTCGCACATTGGCCGGCCAGAACCCGAAGTGGCTGGCCAGAACGCGAAGTGGCCACACTTCGGGTTCTGGCCGTAACATATGTAAGAGATTCCTGTGTACACATCATATATACAGTCACAATCAGATATGTATATCTGTCCTTAAAAATACGGGGACTGCTTTTTTTGAAGCAGCACAAGTAACTAATTTTGATTGGTTTATTTCATTTTTGTGGACTAAGCACAGCTATTACTGTATATATACTGTATATATACATTATTTTTAATGACTATTATCTGAGAAATAGAACATTTTATCATATTTTCTATTTTAATTACAGTTACAAATTCATTAGGAGTCGGAGTCGGTGCATTTTTTCCCGACTCCGACTCCAGGCACCCAAAATTGCCCGACTCCACGACTCCGACTCCACAGCCCTGATCAAACTACTGAAATGTGGCTTCCGGGTAGCTGAATGATTTGCACAAGCATTTCCAGAGTTGCATTCATGCTCTGCAGAAACTTGACCTCTCTTGGAAGCTAAACATTCCTACTTCTCCTCACTTATCTCCTCACAAATCACAATCCTAAACTGCTTTTGTCTACCTCCAACTCCCTTTCCATGCCTCCACACCCTCCTCCCACTCTCACATGTCGGACACAATTTGTGACATTAGAAACAGCTGCACTCAGCAACCTAGTCCTTACATGCAGACCACAAACCTCACCCCTTAGTTATTACTCTGCTTCCAAGTAACTGAACACAACCTCTTCTTTCTCATCTATCAATCATGTTTCACCTCCTGCTCCTTTCATCCTATCCTTTCTCACCTCATTACTCACCTGTCCTATCCAGTGTTCAACCTTAAAGTGGACCTGAACTCTTGCACAGGACAGAAGAAAAACAGAGAGAAATGCACCCTGTATGTATTTAGAGAGTTTAGCCTGGTTAATGCGCCCTCATCTGTGTCTAATCACAAATTGTAATTTGATCTCTCCCCTGTGTCACATGACTGCCATGGCAGATAAGCTCATTTGAAAGCACTGGCTGTTAACAATATATCTGCTTCCATGAATCAGGAAGTAGAAAAAGTGCAGATTTATTTTAGGATTTGTATGAGCTGTAACAAAGAAATGATTTTGTTTAAAGATTATGATGCTGTTACTTATCTTTTAGAGCAGAGAGGAAATTCTGAGTTCAGATCCGCTTTAACCTCTCAGCTGGTATTTTCCCATTCACTATCACATTAGCCCTTGTAAAAATCATACAAGCGATCCCCTATTCACAAACAAGTTCTGTTCCAGGCATGACTTGTACAGTCATGATAAATTACATACACATTACTATTAACCCTCTGCACTCAAAACGCTCTGAACAAGCTGGAACTCTAGTACAAACAACTACGTTACAAAATTGAACTCAGTTGCAAAAATGGAGGATATTAGTTTCCAAATGGATTGCATGTAACAAGATTCTGTACTGTAAGGGTACCTACTCTGCCTATACCAGTCAGCAAGCAAGCACACATTTCATGTTCATGAACCTGAGATTCACACCGAGGCCTGTCCAGTTCTACCTTTGAAGGGAACACGTACATGCACATAAATCAGTCTCAAATCTCCAGGGAGCAGCAAACTGCACGAAGTATTTATACCATTAAAGTATACCCGGGGCTTCCTCTAGCCCCTTTCAGGCTGCTAAGTCCCTTGGCGTCCTCCTTCGCCTCCTGGATACCCCACAATTCAGTTTGGTAATCCGGTTAGTCTGCTCCAGTCGGCGCAGTCTGGCCACACGCCCTCCTCCATCGCATTCCTGTGGCTGGGAGCGTTCTGCACCTGTGCAGTATTGAATTCCATAGTAATACCGCATTCATTACTACTGCACAGGCACAGAGGGTTCCCGGCCCCGAGAGCGCAACAGGGCGTGCGAATGTGCGGTATGCGCCGACTGAACGGATTACCGAACTGAATTGCGGGGAATCCAGGAGGTGGAGGACAACACCAGGGATGTAGCAGCCTGATAGGGGCTGGAGGAAGCCCCAGATATGTATAAAACTTTTGCCTTTGCTTGTCTCAGATTTACTCCAAATAAATGTGTTTATGTAAAAAATTAGGATACCCCATTAAATATTCAGTTCTTTATTCAGAAAATACTCCTCCATTGATCAACATCTTTCGCAGTGCTGTACAGAACATATTGGTTTGGAATACCGGTGTGTGTGAACATTTCTTTTTGCTGGGTAATGCAGTTTGATAGACATCTCTCGTTTGTATGTGCCTTAACTCTCCACTACAAAGCACTTTACTAGACTGCTCTTCCCTACTTAAAGGGGCACTATAGCAAAATGTAGTAAGAAGAAAGTGATGTCCTCCTCTGTCCAGTTAGGCTGTGCTAATAGCTGATATCTCTCCTCTTCATGCTTTGAGGACAAAGCATGTTCTGTAATGCAGGCTCAATCAGCAGCAAGTACTAATAGGTGATGTGTGTCACCCATCGGAGATCAGGACCCAATCCCCTTGGGCGACATCGCTGTGCTGGCCAGTACAGATTTATAGCTGAAGACACATACTGTTGCTATGTGGGGATGGTGGAGGGAGGACGGAGCACCCCATGCGTGACATCACTCAGTGGGTGGGCGAGCGGCTTATTTAGAGAAGCTGTCCGTCTCTGTGGAGGGAGTTGATCTGGTGGGTGGATCGCTCGCAGGTTGGAGAGCTGGCGTAAATATACTTGATTATCAGCTGAGGAAGTCATTAAGTGGACTCAGCGGACTTCAAGCCTCTGTGTGAGCCTTTAGATAAATAAACAGGCAGCTTCCTCTTTATTTACCTAAGATAACAGAACTTGCTGCTGACTGAACCTGCATTACCAGAAATCTGCTTTGTCCTCACAGTGAGTAGAGAAATCAGCTTATAGTACAGCCTAACTGAGCATAGGAGGGAGGACGTGACTTTTCTCTGACTGACACCGGGATCTGTACATGTGCTATAAATTATCCTAGCCATCCGACCTTTGTAAACAAAAACAATACCTAATATGTGTTGCTCTTCCTATTAGAAACATGCTACTAGGTAGTGGCGTAGCTAAGGATCTGTGTGCCCCCTATGCAAATTTTACACTGGGGCTCCCCATGCACTCTATACATAATTGATACTGAAACCTGACTATGACAACTACAGTGTCAGAGGGGCAAGAAGGGGATGGGAAACAGTTTGTTAATGATTACCACTATTTAAAGTATCTATTGAAGTGATTATTATGAGCACAGGACCAATAGAGAGCTAATACTGCAGTTGAGGGAAGGCCCCTCTGGCCCAAGGGCCCCGATGCGGTCGCTACCTCTGCACCCCCTATTGCTACGCCCCTGTTACTAGGGTTATCCCGGTAGCCTAAATTTTGCTATAACGCCCCTTTAAAGTGCACCTGAACTCTTGCACAGGACAGAAGGAAAACATGAAGAAATGCACCCTGTATGTATTTACAGAGTTTAGCCTGTCTAATTAACCCTCATCTGTGACTAATCACAAGTTGTAATTTGATTTCTCCCCTGTGTCACATGACTGCCAATGGCAGATAAGTCCATCTGAAAGCACAGGGTGTTAACAATATGTTTGCCTCCGTGAATCAGAAAGTAGAAACGGTGCAGATCTATAGATCTATTTTAGGATAAGTATCCACTGTAACAAATGCATGTTTTTTGTTTAAAGGTTATTAGGCTGCTGCGTATCTTTTAGAGCAGAGAGGAAGTTCTGAGTTCAGGTCTGCTTTAACAAGACTTTTCTTCAGATACTGTCCTGCATGTAATCTCCACTCTACTAACAAAATTCTCCTCTCCTCCTCTCTAGTTATCTCTGCTCATTCTCACATAAAATAGTCCTCTTGAATTTCTTCTCTGGAACTTCCTTCCACAATGTGTTTGTCGCTTACCTACACTAACTATCTTTAGGCACAACCTGAAAACTCACCTTTTTATCGAGAGATTATTTGGTGACCCCCACCCCTCGCTTGACCTCCTCCACAACTCCAGACTGCGCTCCGGAGCTTATTGATTGCCAGCAATTCACCACACCCTGGTCACCACTTCTTCAGTCAGTAGTTTGCACAAAGAGGAGTCACATATTTTTGCCTGCAAAGAGAAATAGTGCATACAGGCGTGCATGAAATAAAGACACAAGGAAAAAAGGGCATGGGTGAATAACAAAATCATAATAAACGATAAAGATCATTTTCAACTGGGCGTAAAATGAAGCCAGAAACATGGAAATGATAAGTGCCGTTGTAAAACAGAGGAGCAATGAAAATGACAAGATATTTACTTTAAACACTGTTTCATTATTCAATAATACAGCTTAACCAAACCTTCTCTTACACAGAACCCTCCGAGATGAAAAACTAACTATAACAAGTAACTTGTCTATATATCTTATCTAAAGTTTAGATAGTTTACACAGCAAATCTAGCTGCAAACAGCTTCAATAGAATATGATTATTTCTTCCTGTGATACAATGACAGCAGCCATGTTGTTTGTAAACATTACACACAGCACTCAGCCTCTGAAAAAAACCTAATCCCCCCCTCCTCCTCCTTCCTCCCTTCTGCCTCTGAAATCTCTGGCTAGTAATACCTCCCCCTCCTCCTGCCCAGACTGAGCCCCCATGAGCCTTTGCTACTGTCTGAAAATGCCAAGGCTCCCTGAAAACCTGTGGGCGAGGCTTGTTAAGTTTATAGGGAATTAGAGTATTAAAACAAAAACAAAAAAAGTATTTGGCTTGAGCAATGCCCTATAAATAATAGGAAAGGAATACAATTATGCAATGAGTAAAAGTTCATCTCGTATCCACTTTAACCCTAAGACCCCCCCTTTCCTGGTGGTGGCTAACCCTACAACGGTAAGACCCCCCCCCCCCCGCGGGATGCTCGGCAAATTCCGCGGAATTGTCAATTCCGATTCCGGCAGTCGGAACGGAATTACTAAACCTCTCAAACGGAATTCCGCTGAATTTTTATTATTTCCGCGGAATTTTCTGGAATAACACCCAAAAAAATCTCTCTCTCTCTCTTCCTCCTCCTCCCATCCATCTGTATCATCCTGTAGGGAATTGCAGTTTTTCAAAACAGCTTATATACCTTAGCCAGGATTTGAACCCAGGTCTCAGTGTGTAGTAGGTATCTGTCTTACCCCCTAAACCACCAACCACACTACATGCTAAAGCTGGCCTAGCATGTACCATTATGATCAATTCAATAGAAAAAGTAGCATGATTAAGGATTTGTACTTTTTTAAAAGCTAGCTTATATACCCTAGCCAGGATTTGAACCCAGGTCTCAGTGTGTTGTAGGTATCTGTCTTACCCCCTAGACCACCAACCACACTACTTGCTAAAGCTGGCCTAGCATGTACCATTATGATCAATTCAATAGAAAAAGTAGCATGATTAAGGATTTGTACTTTTTTAAAAGCTAGCTTATATACCCTAGCTAGGATTTGAACCCAGGTCTCAGTGTGTAGTAGGTATCTGTCTTACCCCCTAGACCACCAACCACACTACATGCTAAAGCTGGCCTAGCATGTACCATTATGATCAATTCAATAGAAAAAGTAGCATGATTAAGGATTTGTACTTTTTAAAAGCTAGCTTAAATACCTTAGCCAGGATTTGAACCCAGGTCTCAGTGTGGAGTAGGTATCTGTCTTACCCCCTAGACCACCAACCACACTACATGCAAAAGCTGGCCTAGCATGTACCATTATGACCAATCAAATAGAAAAAGTAGCATGAATGGACACTTTGCTAAGAGGTCGGTAAAGTCAGCTGTTTTGAGCATTACTGCATGCGGGAATGCTTTATGAATAGAGGCCAATGGGCTCAATTCACAGCTAAATTAGTTAGCAAGCCTAAAAGCTTTGGGCATGCTAACTACAGTGCTAAGTAGTTAGCACAGCCAAAGGTTTTAGTTAGCGTGCACAAAGTTTAGCGGTGCACGGTGCGCCAATAAGGTTGCACCAGGGGCAACATTATAGGCACACCCAATGTGACGTTTTAGACACATTCGGTGCGACATTATCTTACTTAGCAGTTAGCACGCGAAGTTTAGCGCACCATAAGTTACTATGGGCTTTTAGGGCGTGCTAATTAAGTTAGCACTGCTTTGTGAATTGAGCCCATTGCATGTTTTGCGGGCTTGCGGCAAACAGCAAAACACAGTTATACAGGCTATTAAAGTAAATACCCTTGCAGGGGAAATGTGTGCTTTGCGTTCATGTTTTTTTTGCAATTTACAAACTACTTTTTCTATTGAATTGATCATAATGGTACATGCTAGGCCAGCTTTAGCATGTAGTGTGGTTGGTGGTCTAGGGGGTAAGACAGATACCTACTACACACTGAGACCTGGGTTCAAATCCTGGCTAAGGTATATAAGCTGTTTTGAAAAACTCCAATTCCCCTCAGGATGATAGAGGGGGAGAGAGCGATTTAAAAATTTTTTCGACGGAATGCGGAATTCCGCGGAACAGCACCGGAATGAAAAGGAAGCGGAATTTCGGATCGGCGGGATGCGGAATTACCGCGGAACGGGAAATTGCAATTCCGAGCATGCCTAGTGGCTAACACTAAGACTCACCCCTGGGGGTGCCTAACCCTAAGACCCCCCCCCCGGTGGTGCCTAACCCTAAGACCCCCCCCCCCCCTGGTGGTGCCTAACCCTAAGACCCCCCCAGTGGTGGCTAACCCTAAAAACCCCCCTGGTGGTGCCTGACCCTAAGACTCCCCTCTGGGGGTGCCTAACCCTAAGACTCCCCTCTGGGGGTGCCTAGCCCCAAGACCCCCCCCCCCCCCCTTGGTGGTGCCTAACCCTAACACCCCCCCCCTTTCCCCTGGTGGTGCCTAACCCTAAGACCCCCCCCCCCCTTGTGGTTATTGTCCTTGCTTCATTTTTAAACCCAAACTGTAAAAACACTTGAAAATGCCACAAGAAAAAACATTTCAGGGGAAGCAGAAATGATTCTCCTGTACGCTGATGAAGACAAATGTGCATGTTCACTTCCTGTTACCAACCTCGGAAATGTGAAACGTTTAACATGAATTCTAAAGCATGTGGCTCACTAGATAAGAAAGCTGGAAGGTCCTATTATCAGTTGTCTTCAACATGTAAGCTGTAAAGGACAAGCTTTCCCTCCAGCTCTGCTGTGCTGTGTAATGTGTCTGTATCTCACACCTCTATGTACAGTCTCTATAGGATTATAGAGGAAGGGAAGTGGCACAGGCACAAAGGACCCAATCACACTAGAAATAGTGTTGGGCGAACATCTAGATGTTCGGGTTCGGGCCGAACAGGCCGAACATGGCCACGATGTTCGGGTGTTCGACCCGAACTCCGAACATAATGGAAGTCAATGGGGACCCGAACTTTTGTGCTTTGTAAAGCCTCCTTACATGCTACATACCCCAAATTTACATGGTATGTGCACCTTGGGAGTGGGTACAAGAGGAAAAAAAAATTTAGCAAAAAGAGCTTATTGTTTTTGAGAAAATCGATTTTAAAGTTTCAAAGGGAAAACTGTCTTTTAAATGCGGGAAATGTCTGTTTTCTTTGCACAGGTAACATGCTTTTTGTCGGCATGCAGTCATAAATGTAATACATATAAGAGGTTCCAGGAAAAGGGACCGGTAACGCTAACCCAGCAGCAGCACACGTGATGGAACAAGAGGAGGGTGGCGCAGGAGGAGAAGGCCACGCTTTGAGACACAACAACCCAGGCCTTGCATGAGGACAAGAAGCGTGCGGATAGCAATTTGCATTTTGTCGCCATGCAGTCATAAATGTAATACAGATGAGAGGTTCAATAAACAGGGACCGGAAACGCTAACCCATCACAGATGTTCATTGTTCATGTTACTTGGTTGGGGTCCGGGAGTGTTGCGTAGTCGTTTCCAATCCAGGATTGATTCATTTTAATTTGAGTCAGACAGTCTGCATTTTCTGTGGAGAGGCGGATACGCCGCCGATCTGTGACGATGCCTCCGGCAGCACTGAAACAGCGTTCCGACATAACGCTGGCTGCCGGGCAAGCCAGCACCTCTATTGCGTACATTGCCAGTTTGTGCCAGGTGTCTAGCTTTGATACCCAATAGTTGAAGGGTGCAGATGGATTGTTCAACACAGCTACGCCATCTGACATGTAGTCCTTGACCATCTTCTCCAGGCGATCGGTGTTGGAGGTGGATCTGCACGCTTGCTGTTCTGTGTGCTGCTGCATGGGTGTCAGAAAATTTTCCCACTCCAAGGACACTGCCGATACCATTCCCTTTTGGGCACTAGCTGCGGCTTGTGTTGTTTGCTGCCCTCCTGGTCGTCCTGGGTTTGCGGAAGTCAGTCTGTCGGTGTACAACTGGCTAGAGGAGGGGGAGGATGTCAATCTCCTCTCTAAAGTCTCCACAAGGGCCTGCTGGTATTCTTCCATTTTGACCTGTCTGGCTCTTTCTTCAAGCAGTTTTGGAACATTGTGTTTGTACCGTGGATCCAGAAGGGTATAAACCCAGTAATTGGTGTTGTCCAGAATGCGCACAATGCGTGGGTCACGTTCAATGCAGTCCTAGGCCGAAGAGGTCATAGCCTAGGGTCACAAAACCTGTTTATTGGGCAATTTCAATGGTGGCGAGTCTGACGTACATAAATCGCAGCAATGGCCGTTAGCAACGTCTGAATCTCATGAAATGTCTCATGCAGGTAGAAGACATATTGTTAGACTTGGGCTCCAAAGATGGGTTCCCTACATCTCTGCAAACCAGAGTTACAGGGCTCCAAATTTGGTAAAATCCCCCATAGGCTTTCATTGGGCCTCCTATTTACAGTTCCAAAATCTCACATCTTTTCAAAGGGCAATTACTCAGCAGTGGCAAATTTTCTAGCATTGTAGGGACCCTTAGGGGGAACATGACTGGTGAGTTTCGGGCCCCTAGGCCAAAGAGGTCATAGCCTAGGGTCACAAAAACCTGTTTATTGGGGCTATTTCAATGGTAGTGATGGTGACGTACATAAATCGCAGCAATGGCCGTTAGCAAAGTCTGAATCTCACGAAATGTCTCATGCAGGTAGAAGACATATTGTTAGACTTGGATTCCAAAGATGGGGTCCCTACATCTCTGCAAACCAGAGTTACAGGGGTCCAAAATTGGTAAAATCCCCCATAGGATTTCATTGGCTCCCTATTTCACTTTCCAAAATCTCACATCTTTTCAAAGGGCAATGGCTCAGCAGTACCAAATTTTCTAGCATTGTAGGGACCCTTAGGGGGAACATGACTGGTGAGTTTCGGGCCCCTAGGCCGAAGAGGTCATAGCCTAGGGTCACAAAAACCTGTTTATTGGGGCTATTTCAATGGTAGTGATGGTGACGTACATAAATCGCAGCAATGGCCGTTAGCAAAGTCTGAATCTCACGAAATGTCTCATGCAGGTAGAAGACATATTGTTAGACTTGGATTCCAAAGATGGGGTCCCTACATCTCTGCAAACCAGAGTTACAGGGGTCCAAAATTGGTAAAATCCCCCATAGGATTTCATTGGCTCCCTATTTCACTTTCCAAAATCTCACATCTTTTCAAAGGGCAATGGCTCAGCAGTACCAAATTTTCTAGCATTGTAGGGACCCTTAGGGGGAACATGACTGGTGAGTTTCGGGCCCCTAGGCCGAAGAGGTCATAGCCTAGGGTCACAAAAACCTGTTTATTGGGGCTATTTCAATGGTAGTGATGGTGACGTACATAAATCGCAGCAATGGCCGTTAGCAAAGTCTGAATCTCACGAAATGTCTCATGCAGGTAGAAGACATATTGTTAGACTTGGATTCCAAAGATGGGGTCCCTACATCTCTGCAAACCAGAGTTACAGGGGTCCAAAATTGGTAAAATCCCCCATAGGATTTCATTGGCTCCCTATTTCACTTTCCAAAATCTCACATCTTTTCAAAGGGCAATGGCTCAGCAGTACCAAATTTTCTAGCATTGTAGGGACCCTTAGGGGGATCATGACTGGTGAGTTTTGCCACTGCTGAGCCATTGCCCTTTGAAATGGTGTGAGATTTTGGAACGGTAAATAGGAGGCCCAATGAAAGCCTATGGGGGATTTTACCAATTTTGGACCCCTGTAACTCTGGTTTGCAGAGATGTAGGGACCCCATCTTTGGAATCTAAGTCTAACAATATGTCTTCTACCTGCATGAGACATTTCGTGAAATTCAGACGTTGCTAACGGCCATGGCTGAGGTTTATGTACGCCACCATCACTACCATTGAAATAGCCCAAATAAACAGGTTTTTGTGACCCTAGGCTATGACCTCTTCGGCCTAGGGGCCCGAAACTCACCAGTCATGTTCCCCCTAAGGGTCCCTACAATGCTAGAAAATTTGGTACTGCTGAGCCATTGCCCTTTGAAAAGATGTGAGATTTTGGAAAGTGAAATAGGGAGCCAATGAAATCCTATGGGGGATTTTACCAATTTTGGACCCCTGTAACTCTGGTTTGCAGAGATGTAGGGACCCCATCTTTGGAATCCAAGTCTAACAATATGTCTTCTACCTGCATGAGACATTTCGTGAGATTCAGACTTTGCTAACGGCCATTGCTGCGATTTATGTACGTCACCATCACTACCATTGAAATAGCCCCAATAAACAGGTTTTTGTGACCCTAGGCTATGACCTCTTCGGCCTAGGGGCCCGAAACTCACCAGTCATGTTCCCCCTAAGGGTCCCTACAATGCTAGAAAATTTGGTACTGCTGAGCCATTGCCCTTTGAAAAGATGTGAGATTTTGGAAAGTGAAATAGGGAGCCAATGAAATCCTATGGGGGTTTTACCAATTTTGGACCCCTGTAACTCTGGTTTGCATAGATGTAGGGACCCCATCTTTGGAATCCAAGTCTAACAATATGTCTTCTACCTGCATGAGACATTTCGTGAGATTCAGACTTTGCTAATGGCCATTGCTGCGATTTATGTACGTCACCATCACTACCATTGAAATAGCCCCAATAAACAGGTTTTTGTGACCCTAGGCTATGACCTCTTCGGCCTAGGGGCCCGAAACTCACCAGTCATGTTCCCCCTAAGGGTCCCTACAATGCTACAAAATTTGGTACTGCTGAGCCATTGCCCTTTGAAAAGATGTGAGATTTTGGAAAGTGAAATAGGGAGCCAATGAAATCCTATGGGGGATTTTACCAATTTTGGACCCCTGTAACTCTGGTTTGCAGAGATGTAGGAACCCCATCTTTGGAATCCAAGTCTAACAATATGTCTTCTACCTGCATGAGACATTTCGTGAGATTCAGACTTTGCTAACGGCCATTGCTGCGATTTATGTACGTCACCATCACTACCATTGAAATAGCCCCAATAAACAGGTTTTTGTGACCCTAGGCTATGACCTCTTTGGTCTAGGGGCCCGAAACTCACCAGTCATGTTCCCCCTAAGGGTCCCTACAATGCTAGAAAATTTGCCACTGCTGAGTAATTGCCCTTTGAAAAGATGTGAAATTTTGGAACTGTAAATAGGAGGCCCAATGAAAGCCTATGGGGGATTTTACCAAATTTGGAGCCCTGTAACTCTGGTTTGCAGAGATGTAGGGAACCCATCTTTGGAGCCCAAGTCTAACAATATGTCTTCTACCTGCATGAGACATTTCGTGAGATTCAGACGTTGCTAACGGCCATTGCTGCGATTTATGTACGTCAGACTCGCCACCATTGAAATTGCCCAATAAACAGGTTTTGTGACCCTAGGCTATGACCTCTTCGGCCTAGGACTGCATTGAACGCGACCCACGCATTGTGCGCATTCTGGACAACACCAATTACTGGGTTTATACCCTTCTGGATCCACGGTACAAACACAATGTTCCAAAACTGCTTGAAGAAAGAGCCAGACAGGTCAAAATGGAAGAATACCAGCAGGCCCTTGTGGAGACTTTAGAGAGGAGATTGACATCCTCCCCCTCCTCTAGCCAGTTGTACGCCGACAGACTGACTTCCGCAAACCCAGGACGACCAGGAGGGCAGCAAACAACACAAGCCGCAGCTAGTGCCCAAAAGGGAATGGTATCGGCAGTGTCCTTGGAGTGGGAAAATTTTCTGACACCCATGCAGCAGCACACAGAACAGCAAGCGTGCAGATCCACCTCCAACACCGATCGCCTGGAGAAGATGGTCAAGGACTACATGTCAGATGGCGTAGCTGTGTTGAACAATCCATCTGCACCCTTCAACTATTGGGTATCGAAGCTAGACACCTGGCACAAACTGGCAATGTACGCAATAGAGGTGCTGGCTTGCCCGGCAGCCAGCGTTATGTCGGAACGCTGTTTCAGTGCTGCCGGAGGCATCGTCACAGATCGGCGGCGTATCCGCCTCTCCACAGAAAATGCAGACCGTCTGACTCAAATTAAAATGAATCAATCCTGGATTGGAAACGACTACGCAACACTCCCGGACCCCAACCAAGTAACATGAACAATGAACATCTGTGATGGGTTAGCGTTTCCGGTCCCTGTTTATTGAACCTCTCATCTGTATTACATTTATGACTGCATGGCGACAAAATGCAAATTGCTATCCGCACGCTTCTTGTCCTCATGCAAGGCCTGGGTTGTTGTGTCTCAAAGCGTGGCCTTCTCCTCCTGCGCCACCCTCCTCTTGTTCCATCACGTGTGCTGGTGCTGGGTTAGCGTTACCGGTCCCTTTTCCTGGAACCTCTTATATGTATTACATTTATGACTGCATGCCGACAAAAAGCATGTTACCTGTGCAAAGAAAACAGACATTTCCCGCATTTAAAAGACAGTTTTCCCTTTGAAACTTTAAAATCGATTTTCTCAAAAACTATAAGCTCTTTTTGCTAAAAATTTTTTTCCTCTTGTACCCACTCCCAAGGTGCACATACCCTGTAAATTTGGGGTATGTAGCATGTAAGGAGGCTTTACAAAGCACGAAAGTTCGGGTCCCCATTGACTTCCATTATGTTCGGAGTTCGGCCATGTTCGGCCCGAACCCGAACATCTAGATGTTCGCCCAACACTACACGTGACCCGTTCGGCCAATCACAGCGCTAGCCGAACGTTCGGGTAACGTTCGGCCATGCACTCTTAGTTCGGCCATATGGCCGAACAGTTTGGCCGAACACCATCAGGTGTTCGGCCGAACCCGAACATCACCCGAACAGGGTGATGTTCTGCAGAACCCGAACAGTGGCGAACACTGTTCGCCCAACACTAACTAGAAATCGCTAAACGCAAATGCAAGCACTGAGATTTTCTGGCAGTTTTTCCTAGTGATTTCCCAGCGATTTTTCACTGTATAGAAAGCGTTTTTCCAGCGATTAGTATTTTGCGATTTCTAGTTCAATTAAGCCTTGCAGAATCGCTCAGAAAACGCTGCAGACAACAAGTTTACGTTTCAGCAAATCGCTTAGATGAGAACACTTCTCCAGACTAGTTCCAAGGTGCTGAGAACACGGCCCTCACACTCAGATTAGGGAACTGTATTATCATCTGTGTTATACTCCAGACTAGTTCCAGGGTGCTGAGAACACAGACCTCACACTCAGATTAGGGAACTGTATTATCATCTGTGTTATACTCCAGACTAGTTCCAGGGTGCTGAGACCACGGACCTCGCACCTAAAGACTAGGGAACTGGTGCAAATCACTTTGTTATACTTCAGACTAGTTCCAGGGTGTAGAGACCAAGGACCTCACACCCAGACTAGGCATTGTTTGATATCTGTTATGACTTATTGCTTTCCTGACTACTCTTCTGTCATCTGATTTGGTACCTCATATATCTGATACTCTGTTGCCAGACCCTGCTAACTTTGGATACCGAATCAGCCTTTCGTCTTTGTACTTTGTCAATGTGTTGCCGACCCGGCGTGCCCGACCTCAAGAGCTATCTCTCCCCTTAAGAGATAGTCTCCATATCAGATAGTGACATCCACCTTTAGGTGTCACTTACTCTTAGGCCCTTCCTGTCTCCAGCCTGACTCCTCCCCTTGGAGAGCCTCAGGCTGCTGGAAGGTTCCTGTGCTCCCGGAGCAGTGTTTCTTTACTGTATATCACCTGCTCAGCAGGTGCATCACTCAAAGTATTACTGTTACACCAAACACTCACATATCTATAGGTGTCCAGAGGTTAGCAATATATCTGATTATCGGTGATACTGCAGATCATCAATAATCGGGTATATATCTGCATTCTTGGTGATACTGCAGATCACCAATGATCAGATTCTCTCTGCGGGCTGACACCAATCGTTACAGAATGGCAGACCAAACTCAAATGGACGCACTCCGCAGCCGTCTCGATGCACTTACCACCTCGGTGGAAGATTTCATCTCGGTGCTGAACGATCATCAGACCCAGATCAACACCTTAAATGGGTCTGCGCAAGCACTACAGACAGCTGTGGGTACAGTGCGATCTCCTCCTAGCACAGACATACGTATGTCCGTACTTGAGTGTTGTCATACTTTGAGTTGAGACCTAGTTCCTCAGGAACTGTAGCCCAGAGAATTACGTTTATCAAGACACTATTATCAGGAGATTCCCAGACTTGGGCAAATAATCTCCAGCCAGATGATAGTGCGTTAGTATCAGTTGAGGCATTTTTTTGACGCTATAGCCATAATTTACGATGATCCAGATATTGCCTCTACCGCTGAGCGGAAGCTCAAGACGTTGCGGCAGGGCAGAGATCCGGTCGAAAATTACGCAGCTGAGTTCAGGAAGTGGGCAGTTTCAGCCAGATAGGGGCTCATTCGTTTATTAGACTGTTTTCTATCAGGGCTGTCAGATGCGGTCTCAGACTTGATGCTGAGTCATCCTGAGCCCAAGTCTCTCGATGAGGCCATTTCATTGGCCATCAGAATTGACCGTCGTGTACGATACCAAAGACAGACCCGGGGTAGGAACAATGTGAGATACTTGTCCTATGCAGCGTCTCCTTCTGCTCCATCTCCACCTGATTCATCTCCACCGGAACCAATGCAGATTGGCCGGTCGAAATTATCTCAGGTAGAACGGAGACGCAGGGAAACAGAGCAGCTCTGTCTTTACTGTGCAGAGGGGGGTCATAAGGTACAGAATTGTCCCAAGAAGTCGGGAAACGCTGCCGCCTAGGTGTAGTCGGAGGTAATACCCTAGGCGAGCAGTCGTTACCTCTCGATGATAAACGTTTTCTTCTCCCTTGCACTATATCTTGGCAAGATAAGACAGAGACTACTGAGGCCTTCATTGATTCTGGCTCAGCAGCTAATTTTATGGATTACGAATTTGCTAAGAAATTGGGGATCCCGATCTCCCCGTTAAAACAGATTCGGGTCACTGCGGTGGATGATTCCCCTCTGCAGAGTAATCACCCTCTTTCCCAGACCCCAGATTTGGGGGTCACAATAGGGGTTTTGCATAAAGAAAGTTTATCATTTTTTGTGTTAGGAATGGCAACCTCCACGATCTTTCTTGGCATGCCATGGTTACAGATTCACTCGCCTCCGATTAATTGGGCCACGGGTCAGCTAACCAGCTGGTCTGCCCACTGCTATCATCACTGTCTTGCGAAAGTAACCTTTGGTAAAACCAAGATTCACATAGAGGGATTGCCAGATCAATATTCAGAATTTGCAGACGTATTCTGCCCCAAGTCAGCAGATAAACTTCCTCCACACCGTCCCTTTCATTGCCCCATTGACCTTAGGTCTGGTTGTATGCCCCCTAGAGGTCATCTCTATAACTTATCTGGGCCAGAGAAATTGGCCATGCAGGAATACATCCGAGACAACTTAGCTAAAGGTTTTATTCGCCCTTCTCGATCCCTGGCCAGGGCAGGGTTCTTTTTTGTAAAAAAGAAGGATGGTGGACTACGCCCTTGCATTGACTATCAGGGCTTAAATAAGATCACAATAAAAAATCGCTATCCTTTGCCGTTAATAGACGATTTGTTTACTCAAGTCACCAATGCTAAGATTTTTTCGAAATTGGATCTGAGGAGTGCTTACAACCTTGTGCGAATCAGGGACGGTGATGAATGGAAGACGGCCTTTAACACACCCGACGGGCATTACGAGTACCTAGTGATGCCTTTCGGGTTGTGTACTGACCCGGTCGTCTTTCAAGAACTGATCAATGAGGTCTTTAGAGAGGTATTGGGCAAATTCTTCTTGGTTTACTTAAACGATATTCTAATTTTCTCGTCCAACCTCTCAGAGCACAGAGACCATGTTAAGTTTGTGTTACGGAAGTTGAGACAAAACATGCTGTTCGCTAAGTTGGAGAAATGCATATTTGAAGTGACTTCTGTCACCTTTCTAGGGTACATAATTTCAACCTCTGGCCTCTCTATGGACCCTGGGAAAGTTTCAGCTGTGTTGGATTGGCCTCAACCTGTGGGATTGAAGGCTCTCCAGAGGTTCCTGGGGTTCGCTAACTATTACAGAAGGTTCATAAAGGGGTACTCTACGGTGATCTCACCTCTCACCAGTCTCACAAAGAAAGGCGCAGATACTCACCACTGGTCCCCTGAGGCCCATGATGCTTTCTCCACTCTAAAGAAATTGTTCTGTACTGCACCCATTTTGAGACATGTTGACACCACCTTCCCCTTTATCGTGGAGGTAGATGCCTCAGAGGTAGGGGTAGGGGCTGTGCTGTCTTAGCGTTCTAGGTTGCAGGGAAAGTTACACCCCTGTGCCTATTTTTCACGTAGGTTTTCACCCGCTGAGAAAAACTACGATATAGGCAATAGGGAACTTCTAGCCATTAAGTTGGCCTTTGAGGAAAGCGACATTGGCTAGAGGGTGCAGAACATACCATTACTGTCTATACAGACCACAAGAATTTGGAGTACATTGAGGGCGCTAAGAGACTTAGCCCCCGACAGGCTCGGTGGTCATTGTTCTTCTCGAGATTCAGATTTGTAATCACGTATACCCCTGGTAGTAAAAACATCAAAGCTGATGCTTTGTCCAGATGTTTTGAGCCCGAGACAGCACAGCCCTCAGACCCAGAAACCATTCTGCCGCAGAAAGTGGTTCTGGCCGCCACTGAGACCTGGAGGAACTGGACTAAGATGTTGAGTCCGTTCCAACAGGATGTACCTGAGGGAAAGCCTGAAGGGGTCATGTTTGTACCACTGCCTTTTCGTCTACAAATACTGCAGTTGTTTCATTCTCACAAGAAAGGCTGGAGCCACCAGAACTCAGGACCTCGTAGTGAGATGTGCCTGGTGGCCTTCATTGGCAACTGACTGCAAAGAGTATGTAAGAGAATGTGCAGTGTGTGCAAGAAGCAAACCCTCCCGTCAGGCACCTGTTAGGACATTACAACCACTGCCAGTCCCGAGGGAACCATGGACCCATCTGTCCATGGATTTTGTGGGCGAACTCCCTAGGTCTGAAGGCATGACAGTCATTTGGGTGGTAGTCGATCGTTTCAGCAAGATGGCCCATTTTGTCCCTCTGAAAGTACTCCCCTCGGCCCAGGAGTTGGCCGAGCTCTTCGTCCAACATATTTTCCGGCTGCATGGTATTCCGGAAAATATAGTGTCAGATCGGGGAGTCCAATTTGTTTCTAAGTTTTGGAGGGCATTCTGCCATCAGTTAGACATGGAGCTATCTTTCTCATCAGGCTACCACCCACAGACCAATGGCCAGACCGAGAGAACCAATCAGTCTCTGGAACAGTTTTTGAGATGTTATATGGCAGATGTTCAAACTGACTGGGTCAAATTCCTGCCATTTGCAGAATTTGCACACAACAACTTGAGGAGCTCCTCCTCAGGTTTTTCTCCATTCCAGGTGGTGACTGGAAGATCACCTAAGTTCACCCCATTGCCAGTGGCTGCCACCCTGTTTCCAGCCCTGGAGGATTGGCAGAGGTCCTTGAAGCAGACGTGGGGAATGGTAGAAAGAAACTTGAGGAGGGCTTTTCAGAGTCAGAAGAAACAGGCTGATAAAAGACATTCCATAGAGTGGGAGTTTCTTCCAGGTGACTTGGTCTGGGTGTCCACACGACATTTGGCTCTGAAGCAACTGTCTCCCAAGTTAGGTCCCAGATCTGTGGGCCCGTTTCCTGTGATAAGGAAAATCAATGATGTCACTTACGCCATTGATCTCCCCGCCAGCATGCGGGGTGTGAGATCTTTCCATGTGTCCTTGCTCAAGCCAGCAGTGCACGTGGATTCCGCTCCCCCCCCCCCCCTGTGTTGATTGATGACCAACCTGAATATGAGATTGAGAAGATTCTTGACTCCCGACTTGTGCAGAACTCCGTGCAGTATTTGGTGCATTGGAAAGGGTATGGCATTGAGGAGAGAACTTGGGTGCCAGAATGTCGCATGCATGCAGAGGAGTTGAAAAGGGAGTTTCATAACTTGCATCCTGAGAAGCCGGGCAGGAGATGTCCGGGGTCCACTCCTCGGGGGGGGGGGGTGTACTATGAGAGATCGCGGAAAAGCCACCACAGGTGTTACTGAGCAGGCGGCTGATTCCGCGTCCAGTGCGGCGGTTTGCACGAGGAAGCGTGTGTCTGGTAGCAGGGCGGAATGCGGAAAAGCCGCCGCATGCAACAACAGTAAGGCGGCTGGTTCCGCGTCCAGCGCGGCGGTTTGCACGCGGCAGCGTGTGTCTGGTGTGGCTGAGTCTGTCAGTGCACATAGGCTTAGGAATACACGCGCGCGCGCTGAGAGGCAGAATTCTTATACTAAGCAGGAAGAGTCAGCTGACCACGCCGATCAGCTGACTCCTGAGCGGGATACTATTGGTTGAGCAATTAGGGGTGGTGCTGGAGAGCACTACTCCATATATAGTTCCTGCCGGTCACTTGCAAATTGTCTGCCATTGCGATCACTACGTGAAAGCTCTCAGACCTAGTCAGATCCTCAGTGTGTTTGAACCAGGTGGACCTGGGAATACACACTTAGCCAGATTATTTGAATTGTACTTTGTTTATGCTTTAGCTAGTTCCAGGGTGTAGAGACCAAGGACCTCACACCCAGCTTAGGGAACTGTGCTATCATCTGTGTTATACTCCAGACTAGTTCCAGGGTGCTGAGACTATGGACCTCGCACTCAGATTAGGGAACTGTGTTACCATCTGTGTTATTCTCCAGACTAGTTCCAAGGTGCTGAGAACACGGCCCTCACACTCAGATTAGGGAACTGTATTATCATCTGTGTTATACTCCAGACTAGTTCCAGGGTGCTGAGAACACAGACCTCACACTCAGATTAGGGAACTGTATTATCATCTGTGTTATACTCCAGACTAGTTCCAGGGTGCTGAGACCACGGACCTCGCACCTAAAGACTAGGGAACTGGTGCAAATCACTTTGTTATACTTCAGACTAGTTCCGGGGTGTAGAGATCAAGGACCTCACACCCAGACTAGGCATTGTTTGATATCTGTTATGACTTATTGCTTTCCTGACTACTCTTCTGTCATCTGATTCGGTACCTCGTATATCTGATACTCTGTTGCCAGACCCTGCTAGCCTTGGATACCGAATCAGCCTTTCGTCTTTGTACTTTATTTGTCAGTGTGTTGCCGACCCGGCGTGCCCGACCTCGAGAGCTATCTCTCCCCTTTAGAGATAGTCTCCAGATCAGATAGTGACATCCACCTTTAGGTGTCACTTACTCTTAGGCCCTTCCTGTCTCCAGCCTGACTCCTCCCCTTAGAGAGCCTCAGGCTGCTGGAAGGTTCCTGTGCTCCCGGAGCAGTGTTTCTTTACTGTATATCACCTGCTCAGCAGGTGCATCACTCAAAGTATTACTGTTACACCAAACACTCACATATCTATAGGTGTCCAGAGGTTAGCAATATATCTGATTATCGGTGATACTGCAGACAGGGCCGGCCTTAGGTTTCACAGCGCCCTGAGCGTAACCAGATTTTGGTGCCCCCCCCCCATATAGTCAGATCCCCTTTAGCGCTCGTTCACACCGGAGGCGCTTTTGGACTTTTTAAACGCTGGCGATTTTTTACAATCGCCCCCGGAAATCGCTTGGGCAATGATTCTCTATGAGACAGTTCGTTTCCAATCTGCTCAGAGAAACGCTGCATGGACCATTTTTGAGGTGGTTCCGCCTCTATGGAAGGTATAGGAAAAAGGCAAAACGCTCACAAAATCGCTTTATGCGGCGATTGTGTTTTTAAGAATAAATACATTGTATTTATTATTTTCCGGATCAAAGACAAATTGCCGGGAAGGGGGAAAAAAAGAGTACAAAAAAAACCCCAACGCAAACGCAATTGTAATCACAAGTTGTAATTTGATCTCACAGATGAGATAATCTCATTTGAAAACACAGGATATTACCATTATTACTGCTTCCATGAAAGCAGGAAGTACACATACTGCAGATTTATTGCAGGATTTGTGTATTAGCTGTAATAAAGAAATGTTTTTCTGTATAGGTGGTTATGCTTTTAGAGCAGAGAGGAAGTTCTGAGTTCAGGTCCGCTTTTAGGCCCGGTTCACACTTGCGGTGGCCCTCCGGAATCGCCGTGCCGGAGCCGCACCGCTTGCAGAACGGACGGAACGGACGCACGGCATAGCAATGAAAGCCTATGCGTCCGTTCACATGCGTCCGTTCTGCCGAACCGGAGCCGGACCGGATCCGGGCCGGATCCGGACTCCGGCCTCCGTTCCAACATGCGCTATTTTTTCATCCGGCTCCTCCGGCAGCCGTATCCGGGGCGGAGCCGGACTGCACCATCCGGCCAATACAAACCAATGGGAACCGGAGAGCGCACAACACACAGGCTGAGAAATCCGGATGTTCTACCCCACTTCCTATGGGGATTGTTGCGGCGATATTGGATGGGGACACATGGGCAAGCATTTTGGAGTGGAGCAGCACAGCTGGATCCGGATCCGGAGATGTTGGCAGCATGTCGGAGGTGGAGGTGAGTGCTAAACAGCAGAGGGCCTGATTCCACAGGTCCCCCTTCTGCTGACCTCCCAGACCCCCAACTTTTTTTTTGTTTTTAACGTTTTTTTGCCAAACGGATCCGGATCGCATCCTGATGGACACCTGATGCAACCTGACCGGATCCGGATCGGATCCGGATCAGAACCGTACGGTTCCGATCCGGATCCGGTCCGGTCATCCGGTCCGTTTGGCAAACAACCGCAAGTGTGAACCGGGCCTTAGGCAGATCTAAAGGCAAAAGCTAGAGAGTGGAGCAGGGAGGAGGAGAGAGCAAGAAAAGAAAGAAAGGATAGAGGGGTGGAAAGGAGAAAGAGTGCTAAAGAGAGGAATAAAGGAGAGAGTGCAAGAGAAGGAAGGGAAGGAGAGAAAGAGAGGGAGATTGTGGGAGGATTGAAAGGAGATGGTAGGCAAATAGAGATGGGAGGAAAGCAGAGAATGTAAAGGGAAGAGTGACTGTGTGGCAGAAAGGCAGAATAGAGAGTGAGGGAGGGAAAGAAAGGAGGAAGTAAACCATGAGATGAAAGAAGATAGAGACACACAGAGCTATGGAAAGGAGAGGACAGGGAAATAGGAAAGAGAAGGGAGGACAAAAAGAGAGAGAAGATTGGGAGAGAGAGGATTGTGGTGGGGAGGCAGGGGAGAGAAATTTAGCAACAGCAACATGAATTTAGTTTTAGTTAGCTGTACTTTGCAGGCACTGCAGGGGCAGCAGGGTCATGTCACACACAGCAGGCAGACAGCCTGCACTAGGGAAAAAAAAACAAGAGGAAGAGGAAGAAGGGAGAGGACAGAGATGGTTACAGCAATCACATGGGGTGTCCGCAGGGCAAGGAGAATCTAGCTGGCTGCAACTGTAGGAAATCAACTTATCTAAATAGGCATCAGGACTCCTGCTGTCACCTTCTCCAAGTATGGGCAGTCATCATCATTATCCGTGACAGGCTGCAATACAGATAGTATGGCTGCAGCAGTCACTGGACATGATGAAATCCGATGCTCTCTGCAGTGTCTGGAGATGACAAACTCTGCAGCAGGTCCCGATGCCTATATAGATAAAAACACTCACCAATCTGTAAACTCACCTTCTAGCAGCCTGACCTGGGAAATCGCAGAATGCTGCTACTTTCTAGTGTTGTCCGGATCATGAACGATTCCGATCTTTGATCCGAATCTCTTTTGTGAGTCGAATCATCCGAATCATCAAAATGAGTGATTTGGATCGCAAAAGGGGCAGGGCCAGGAGCGACACCCCCCCCCCCCCCCCCCCCCGCTCAGCGGGCAGCGGGGTCCTGGAAGCAGAGCAGAGATGGATCGCTCTGTTGGAGGGGAGCCAGGGACAGGTAGATGAGAGAGAGGGGACATGGGTGCCACTGCCAGATATGTGTAGAGCACACATACTGGCTATAATGTGCTGCTCATTATAGGCTGTCTGTTCGGTAGTTGTGCACAGTGAACAAATTGGAAGCTTTTGGCTCAGCTCAGCACAGCTCAGTAACTTTGCAGGCACTGTGATTGCAGGGCCTGCAAAGTTCTAAACATGATCCTCCTGCACTGCTCTAAACAGCTGCACTTCACTTCTGGGAATGCTTTGGGGAATGCTTTCTTTCACTGTGCGATGTTTGCATTCAGAGTATACAGATGAACATATAGGTGAAATATATGTAAAGCATGATTGCAGCATGTGGGTATTGTGTGCAAACAAACATTTCTGCTCTCTGCTCGTCCCTCTTCCCTTCTCTGTCCACTCCCTGCCCTCTGTCCATCTTCTCCCCTTCTCTGTGTGTCCACCCCCCTCCCCTTCTCCTGTCCTGCTAGTCATTTCACCTGCTAGTGTCACAATTCTCTTCCTGGTCTTCGCCCCCATCACCCCCAGCGGCACTAGGGGGTGGAGCTACCATGCGAGAAGGACCCAGCCGGAGCCTGGAGGCTGCAGCCAGCTCCATAATATGCGGCCAGGGCGGCAGGAGCGCCCCCCAGGAAGCCGGCGCCCTGAGCGATCGCTCCGGTCGCTCAGGTCAAAGGCCGGCCCTGACTGCAGATCATCAATAATCTGGTATATATCTGCATTCTTGGTGATACTGCAGATCACCAATGTTCAGATTCTCTCTGCGGGCTGACACCAATCGTTACACAATAGTGCTAAATTCCGTGGTTAATTGTGAAGCCCCCTTACATGCTATCATCACCAAATTTGGCATGTATATTAAGCAGATGAGTAGGAACATGGTAAAAAATAAAAATTTTGTGAAAAGACCTTATAGTTTTTGGATTAAACGATTTTAAAGTTTCATAGGAAAAATGGTTTTTAAACTGTGTAAAATGACACTGCTGCAGTACAGGGTACTGCATTCCGAGTTCTGTATACATATTGTATACATTTCATGAAAACAGACAGCGTGGGGTCCCCCCTCCCAAGCCTCCTTAACCCCTTGTCCCCCATGCAGGCTGGGATAGCCAGAATGCGGAGTCCCGGCCACGTGGGGCTTCGCACCCTGAGCTATACCAGCCCGCATGGTTCATGGTATGGGGGGGCTCTGGAGGTGAGGGGCGGCTAACCTCCCCCTCTCCCCCAGAGCCCTTGTCCAATCTATGGATAAGGGGCTCTTCCCCACCTCCGGTGCCCCAGGAGGAGGTGGGGGCCGCCGACGTACTGGGGGGTTCATGGTGCCATCCGGGGGTCCCCTTTAACAAGCAGACTCCGGAAGCCACCCCCTCCCCAGGAGAAATGAGTATAGGGGTACACAGTACCCCTTACCCATTTCAGCAGAGAGTTAAAAAACAAACAAAAAAAAAACACGACAACGAAAAAAGTCCTTTGTTGCTCTGGATTAACCAGGAATACTTGCCTTGCAATAATCCCACGCCAGTCTCATCAGGAGTGGTCCCACACCAGTATCCTCAGGAGTGGTCCCACGCACCCGCCCAACTCCTGGGGCTGAATGGCTATAGACAGCCTCTGCAATCTGTATTGCATAAGCTAGAAACACAAAAATTGTTTGCTAAAACAAGAATTTTCGGCAAACAGTGTCATAAACAAAATGGCTGCTGGGGAATTCCCGTTCCCCGGAGGCCACCTCAGAGTGTCAGACTGAGCGTTATTTCACATAAATAGGTGGGTCCAGGGGACCAGAGCACCTCCTGCTCTGGTCACCTGGACCCACCTGTCAAGAACCGGCCTGCGGCACGCCTGCGTATACGGTTCCCGACTGCGGGTTTGACCAGATTAAGCGGGGAACAGCCTTATTTAAACTACAAACAAGGCTGGGACCCCTCAAACACTTCCCACTGCCACCACTAGCGTTGCTAGACACGTTCACTCAGCTATCGAGTGCTCAATACGCAATCTGCGTTTTCGTATTTGGGTCAGCTCTGCGCTTAGGCCAAATACGAGAGCGCCACGCACACACACACCGTTGCAATCTTACACTATAGTGAAGCAAAACCACTAACAGTCGTTCCGAACGATACTGTTAGACTTCCCACTCGGCTGTCGAGTGCAGAAGTGCCCCATACACACAATGCAATTACACTCTCATACGGTAGCGTTGCTCAAACGTACAATCCAGCAAGGACTTATACACAGTTACACTTCCGTCTCTTCTAGGCTATGAGTGTTAGTTTAGTACGGCAGAAGTCAAGCTTATTAAATAACGATTTAATATTCCATAGAAAGAAATAGAACAATGCAGAACAGAATATATACAAAAGATTACAAAAAGCAAAAATAAAAAGTTACAAAATTAAAGTTACAAAGATACACACACGGATATTTGCGTAAAAATAAAAACGGGGATTAAAAACGTTACCAACTTGAAGGTCTCAACGTTGTCGGCAGGAGCATGCCGCTTGTTCGACCAGAAGTCGAGATCATCTCTAGCTATGCGCTATCTCCAAGAGAAGATCTTTATTAGGTATCTGCCTCTGCTTTTTATACTCTGAACTACGCCTGGAGGCTGCAACTTCCTTGGGGAGGGGAGGAACTAGGTTTTAATTAAATCTCAGACATATTCCATTTCCAGGTAAAAGTCTATACATCAAAGATTGTGAAGTGAGGCTTTCAACTCCAGGTGAAAACTTGATTAAGGCTTTTTCCTCTCTCTGTTTTTAAAGTCTGCAGAGATTCCAACCCCCTTCCAATAGCTGTAATTTACAGGGTATCGTTTGCACCTCCACTAATAATTTAATTTCCAGTAGCCTGTCATGTACATTTCCAACATTCCTGTGTTAGTCTCCAGACTCTGGTCCTCTTGCTTTGTGTATTGAGACAATGGGCTGTCTCCTGAGTTCAAAAAGCCAGGCAGATAATCCCATTAGCACTCTCAGAGGAACTGCATACAGAAACTCAAAGCACCTCATATGGTCAAGACAATCACCCATTTCCTTGCCCCAAGCAACTCAAGGTAACAGCTCCCTTCTGGCAGACCTACACGGAACACAGGCAGAAAAATGAAAGAATATGTTCCTTTATTCCTAACATCATCAGCAACCCAATATATCACCACACCACCATCTATGTGAAAAATCTCTGGTTTCGCCACTCTAGTGTGGCCTCCAGCGTTTCAGGATTTCCCAGTGGCCATTTTGATCGCATCACTGTTTGCCGAAATTTCTTGTTTCAATGACAACATTTTCGTGTTCATAGCCTCTGCTATACAGATGCAGAGGCTGACTGTGACCTTTCAGTGGCGGGAGTTCGTCGGTGTGGGAGAGTGGTGAGATGTCCTAAGAGGATATTGGCGTGGGACCACTTCTAAGGATACTGGTGTGGGATTTTTCACAAGGTAAGTATCCCTGCTTAATTTAGAACAATAAAGGACTTTTTTTCGTTGTCGTGTTTTTATTTCTTTTTTTAACTCTGCTGAAATGGGTAAGAGGTACCGTGTACCCCTATACTCATTTCTCCTGGGGAGGGGGTGGCTTCCGGGGTCCGCTTGTTAAAGGGGAACCCCGGATGGCACCATGAACCCCCCAGGACGTCGGCGGCCCCCACCTCCTCCTGGGGCACCGGAGGTGGGGAAGAGCCCCTTATCCATGGATTGGACAAGGGCTCTGGGGGAGAGGGGGAGGTTGACCGCCCCTCTCCTCCAGAGCCCCCCCATACCATGGACCATGCGGGCTGGTATAGCTCAGGGTGCGAAGACCCACGTGGCCGGGACTCCTCATTCTGGCTATCCCAGCCTGCATGGGAGACAAGGAGTTAAGGAGGCTTGGAAGGGGGGACCCCACGCTGTCTGTTTTCATGAAATGTACACAATATGTATACAGAACTCGGAATGCAGTAACCTGTACTGCAGCAGTGTCATTTTACACAGTTTAAAAACCATTTTTCCTATGAAACTTTGAAATCTATTTGCTCAAAAACTATAAGGTCTTTTCACAAATTTTTTTTGACCATGTTCCTACTCATCTGCTTATTATACATGCCAAATTTGGTGATGATAGCATGTACAGGGGCTTTACAATTAACCGCAGAAGTTGGCACTATTGACTTCAATAGAAATGCACTCGGAACACGAAAATTCGGAACACGAAATTCGGTTTTCGCATGCGGTACACGAAATTTCGACAAAATCGGAATTCAGCTGTTCCGATCAACCCTAGAAGCGATCACCTGCGCAGAAGCGTATTGCAAAAATACGCTTCCGCGCAATGCATAAAACTTGCGTGGCTTCCGGTCCTCCGCAGGAACCGCGTGAAGACAAACGTATGCAGTCACGTGAGGGATGCAACAAAAACGTCACTTCCGTCACATAAAGCTGCACTGCGTCAGTATAAAAAAAAAACTATGCGGGTGTAGTCCCGTTTTTTTTTTTTTTTTTATGGGACCCATTGGATGGGAGACATCCCTGTTACCAGCGACTCACCTCTCCCCTCACACCCACGTATCTACTTTTTATGACGAGTCAATTGCTATTTATACCCCCATATTTCTGCAGTTTTCACCTTATGGCGAGATATTTAGTTTTACAACCCACACGTAGTTTTACAACCCCCAGGCTACACAGACTCATTAAAGAAGTCTTGATCCTGAATATGTAGCCTAAATCTAATGAAAATTAGAAACGATGGCCCTTAACAGGCAAAACTGGCCAGAGCAATGCACCTGTGACTAATTTGCATAACCCCGCCTCCTCCTGATGCTACCCTTCTGTGGATCTATATCAATACATCATGTTTGTTTTTACATGTTGTGTTGCTTGTCAGGATCTGGACAAATACCGGGGCCTTGATTCACAAAAGAGTGCTAACTGTTAGCACTGCCGTTTTCACGCGAATTTTCACGTGTGTGCGCGATCACGAATTTTCACGCGCAATTAAACGTTTTCACGCACAGCGAAATCGTTATTGTTTTTGCACGCAAACTCGAATTTGTGTGCGAAAACAATAGCGATTTCACGCGAAAATTCGTGTTTGTGCGTGAAAACGTTTGCGCGCAAAAATTCGCGATCGCGTGCAAACGCGAAAAAATTGCGTGAAAACGGCCGTTCAAACAGTTAGCACTCTTTTGTGAATCAAGCCTATGGTGTATATAATCTATATAAAACAATAGCGATTTCACGCGAAAATTCACATTTGCGCTTGAAAATGTTTAATTGCACGTAAAAATTCACGATCGCGTGAAAACGTGAAAATTTGTGCGAAAACGGCCGTGCTAACAGCACTCTTGTGAATCAAGCCCATAGTGTATATAATCTATATATGAATGAAATAATGATGGAGAAGGTACTTTTGTATTACGCATCCAGCAGAGCAGCTGATGTAACTGAGCCTGTTACCGGGGCTCACCGCAGCTGAACGGCAGACTGCGGAAGGACGGTGTGGGACTTAGACGTGTTTATGGGGCGGGAGAAAGCCCCGGGTAAATATCAGAGTTTTAGTATTGTTCGTCTCTGAGTCTCTTTAAAGTCCTTCGACAGGAAGTTGCAAGGTCTCCTGGGATTTGACCTCGAAAAAATGCAATCTCCTTGCCTTTTTTGTATGCAATTTTCTAATGCAGTCACTGCGATTGCAAGTTTCTAAAATCGCATCATACTACTGTGTACAATTCATCACAATTTTCATTATTTTTAAAAAGGCTTTGCAATTGAAAAAAATGCATGATGTTATAAGAACACAGCGCAACGCAGTCTGTTTGTACAGGCCCTAATGCACTAATCCTTAATCTGCACTGACAGCACATGTAAGGCTGGGTTCACATAGGATATAGCGTGAAACGCTGCGTATTATGTCATGTTGTAAGTTAATGTTGTGTGCGGTGTTTGTGCGTTTGTGGTGCGTTTGCAATGCGTTTTCCATGTGTTTTAATGCGTTTGCATATACAAAATGCATATGCGTTTTGTATACGTTTTCCATGCATTGTTAGATTTCCATTCATGCAAATCACTTGGAAGACAGCAGGAAACCAAAATACAGCAAAAAAAATATTTTGGGGGAAAAAACGCATGAAAAACGCATACTATTGCGTTCCCATTGACTTTCATTTTGGGCGTTTTGTGGGTACGCATTCCACACAGGGAGTCAAGAAGCCGCTACTGCCACACATCTAACCGAGCCTTTTCGAGCACGCCAGATTGATGCCAGTCTGAACGTAAATCGATCGGGCTTCCAAAGTGCAGTATTAGTCTCTGGCAAATTCAGGCCAGTTTCACTCTGAATTTTGGCGGAAGCCTGGCGGCTGCACTGCCGACAGCATTCTTCGGGGATTACTGCGTTAGTACGCTTTAACTCCTATCTGGCAGCCGGCAAAGCAGGAAATGACACTAACTTCCTATGGCCGAAGAATCCCCAAGCCCCCAGCAGCCGTCCTGTCCCGCGTCGATCCTCGACGAGCCTCAGTTCTCCCGCCGCCAGCTACTTTCGGATTCGCTGCCGGGCCACTGCGCCTGCGTGGCTCTGGCCAGTGCTATTGCAGAGGGGAACGCAAAGAAAGGATACGCTTGGCAGGGCTGCGCTGGCCCCGACTTACAAGTCGAGGTACGGGACGGAGCGGCAGTGGGGGAACGGAGACTCATGGAGACTAGCCGTGGGACAGGACAACTGCTGCGGGCTTGGGGAAGCCACAGGTAAGTGAAACAATGTGTTTATTTTGTATCTTCAGCTCCGCTTTAAACAATACCAGTTGCCTGGTAGCTCTGCTGCTCTATTTGTCTGCAGTCATGTCTGAATTAGACTAGAAACAAGCATGCAGCTAATCTTTTCAGATCTGACAATAATGTCAGAAACACCTGATCTGCTGCATGCTCGTTCAGAGTATATGGCAAAAAGTAATAGAGGCAGATGGCCAGCAGGGAAGCCAGGCAACTAGTACTGAAGTAAATATGGCAGCCTCCATATCTTTCACTACAGTTGTCCTTTAAAATCCTGAGGCTTCCCCCTCTCCAGGTAAGTAGCCCATAGGGGTTGTTTTTTTTCCTCACAGGTTTACTTTAACAGTAATTGAGAATACACTACATATGCGCATGATGGGACGTAGCAGCAGTGGGGTGGCAAATAATGCCATTAGGGCCCTTTTCCACTAGAGCGATTGTGATTGCTGAATCGCAAAATCGCAGTTAGTTGTTACTTTATCATAGAAATCACGAGAAGTATTTTCCACTACAGTGATTCGATTTGGAAATCGCTAATCGCAAACGCTTGCTGGAGCGATTTTTACAATGATAATGCAATGCAAATGAAAATCACAAATCGCAATCGCATAACAGAATTAATGAAAAATCGCAATCGCAATCGCTGGCGTTTGTGATTTGTGATTGCGATTGCTAGTGGAAAAGGGCCCTACAGAGCCTTCACATCCGCGTTTATGTCCTGTACGCGTTCGAAGTTCGAACAAAGCTCATAATGGGCATGCGTGTGACTTGCAGCTCAATGACGAAGGCAGAAGCTCTAATACTGACCACAAGGTGGTGATCTGTTCACGTATAATAAGTGGAACGCACGGTTAATACGAGGTGGAACGCACAGACCGGAAGCTGTTTAGGCAGAGGCAGGATGTAGAGAAGAGAAGTCGCTGGAGCCTCGGACATCAGAAGCAGAAACCTTTACGGTGCGGTGTCGAGTTATCCTTCTCTGTGAGACGAGCGAATAGTAAGTTGCACTTTTGTTTAAATCCCTGAAGCTCCAGTTGCGGCTTTGAGCTGCAGGTAATTGTGCTGACAGTTTCATGCAAGGCCCGTGCTACAGCTTATGCACACCATGCAGTTTTCACATCAAATTGACCAATCAATAATTTCCACATGTCCAGTCTGCTTTGGATCGAGGAAAAAAATCTACGTTGAACAGTATTGGTTTCAAAATCATTCCCTTTCTTAAACCTCATCTACACAGCAAAATTTTCCATTAGATCGGTTCTATTAGATAATTTCCAACCGGTGCAATCAGATTGTGTTAAATTTTGCAATAGATTTTGGGTACTCATCAAAGCAAAATCGATCGCAAAATTGATATGAAACAATTTGCACGTCTACACACGATGAAATTTTATATTAGAACCATCTAATAGATCCGTCTATCTGATGGAAAATTGTACCGCTTAGATGAGGCTTAAATTGGAAGATCAGGCATGTTAAAAATGTATTAATTGATCAGTTGATGTGTGGTTAAAATGGTGTGTATAAGCCACTAGTGGCACTAATCTAGTTTAGGGGACCCAGTAAAAACCTCATAGGGAAGCGTGATCCAATTACAGCATCCGCTACAGCATAAAGCATTGTGATTGGCTAAACAGTGTGTGCGTAGTTTGGTACAACCTATTGGAAACCTAGCAGTTCAGGAGGGTGTCGTTAGCCAATCACGTTAGCAGAATTTCCCTATGAGGATTCACTCTTTGTCCCCTAAAGTAGTCTACGTTCTTTACACAGTATGCTGATTGCCATCCTTTCCATAGAAGGACATGCTGTATGGCTGTGGCGAAGCAGTGTACCTGTCTTCTGAAAATTGTGAACTTAATGATCACTTAACGGTCTTTCAGATTGAGTCTCTGTGTAACTTGAGTTAGTTGATTTTATTATTTTTATTGGAATGGACTTTTTATTTGCTGGTTCATGCATGGATTTGCATATAGATGTAATGTACAAAGATACCAGTCCCTGCTATCTCTTCGATCTTCTACACCATCATGCACCCCGGCTGACACGCTGTTCTCCACATCTCTCCTGTAGCCCCTAATCATGCTCTGTAAGGGTACATACATATGTCTAATTTTTCTCAACGACTTTTCATTCAAACCGGTCATTTGAACGAAAGTTTGATGTGTGTACGATCGATTGTTAGACTGATAGCAGCATTCTTGACTGATCCGCTTGGCGGATCCATTGGACTACGTACACACGCACTACCGCTGGCAACGACGGGTCCTGTCGACTGAATGTCCGCCCAGCGGGAGGGTCCGGCGGACCCGTTGTTGCCAGCGGTAGTGCGTTTGTACGCACCTTAACTGTCGTTCAAACGACAGCTCCATACATGTGTACAAACGACTGGGAGTCGTTTGTACAAGTAATTGCCATACAAACATAAAGTCTTTTGATCAGTTGTTTAATCTGGTCCATTGTTCTATCCAGTCTATTGACCAGTCAAATGACATGTAAATTAGCATATCAGTTTGTCTGTGCACAAGGTGTCTGAATGACTTTTTGTTTGAATGACAAGTCGTTCATACATTCGGTTTGAACGACAATCAGACGTGTGTACGCACCTTAAAGGACTTACGAGCCCCCCCCCAAAAGTTAAGTACCTGCCTGACATTTGAATGCACGGAGGATGCCATCTGTGCCCTCCATGCAGTTCCGCCGGGTCCCCACAGTTAAATTGTCCCCCCGGGCCGCTCCCGACCCCACAGCCCGGGTCGGGCTCTCCTGCCTCTAGCAAAATGGTCGCCTGAGCTAGCTGCGGCTGCGCATTCCGCACAGACGTGAGTGCGGCTGCGCAGCTCTAGGGCCTCCCCCCGATCCACGCTACAGGAAATAGACGTTTTAACTGCGGGGACCCGTTGGAACTGCATGGAGGGCACATATGGCGTCCCCCGTGCATTCAAATTTCAGGCATGTACTTAACTTTTTTTTTTCTATTTGGGCTCGTAAGTCCTTTAAAGTGGGATTTCACCATAAAAATCAAATTTCCACAGCAACTGGTCTGAGTGTATGAGGTGATAAAGATGCTAATCCTGCACTCAAAACTTTTTCTGCTGTTATGGTTTGGAGTTATGACATATCTTAGGAGCACTGGCCCTTTAATAGCCATTGCCATTCAGTTGCATGTTGGTTTTTTTTTTAATCTATAATATATTCCTCCTTTTCCCTTTATTTCCCTGTCTAACTACCTAGCTGAAACATGATCCTCTGCTCACTTGTGTTTACAAGCAAGGCTGAGGTGACTCAGCAATTGGAGGAGAAAAGAAAAAACAGTTAAGGGAAGAAATTACAACAGGATTTAGCCTCAAACTGTGGGAAAAAGACATGGTTCCCACCAGGAACAGAATTCTCTTCATTTACTATATAAAATTCACTGAAATCAAAATGTAGACAGTACAATACATGTGATATGTAATTAGATTACATTGTGGGCAGCACTGTGGCGTAGTGGTTAGCACTTTCGCCTTGCAGCGCTGGGTTCCTGGTTTGAATCCCAGCCAGGTCAACATCTGCAAGGAGTTTGTATGCTCTCCCTGTGTATGTGTGGGTTTCCTCTGGGCACTCCGGTTTCCTCCCACATCCCAAAAACATACAGATAAATTAAATTGTTTCCCCCTAAAATTGGTCCTAGACTACGATACATACACTGCATGACGCATAGACACATGACTATTGTAGGGATTAGATTGTGAGCCCCTCTGACAGACAGTTACTGACAAGACTATATACGCTGTAAAGAGCTGCGGAAGATGTTGGCGCTATATAAATACTTAATAATAATAATAATAATAGTGTTTGTTTTTCCCTGGCATAGTATGCCTATTCCTCCTGCTTTAACATCCCTGATGCACCTGGTACCTGATCCATCTGCAGACAGACAGGGAGGAGCCAGTAGGTGAGCCTGGGTTAGAGATGGCTCTGTGTATGCTCTGCTCCCCGCTCTACACTGTGCACCGTCCTATAACTAGGCTAGCCTGCTGTCTGAGCCCTGTGTCCCCTGACACTCAGTGCTTCACCCATCTACTTCCCAATCCCTTCTCACCTGCACAGGACTAGGCAGTACACAAGCATGTGGGAGATGGGATCAGGGAGAGGTTGTGTGCGGATAAAATTCATCCTATAAGAAGCTTCTACACCTTGGAGGAGTATAGGAATGCCTGTCAAGCCATGTAATTGTACATCAAAATAGCAAATAGCCTGTCCTGTGCTCAGAAACCATATACAAGGGATCCATTTTTGATTTCCAACAGAACAATGTGTGCACAGCCCAGTCTTTTTTGTTTATTTGTCACTTATCTCCAGTATGCAGTCAGTGATTACTGAGCACCAGGCATCTGATAAGGAGGCACCCTGTGATGGAATTTGGACTGTATTGTGTGTCAGACAGGCAGCTACAGAGTGACTCTGGGTAATCGCCCCCCCTCCCTGTGCTGTGACTGCTCCTCCCCTCTGTAGCTCTGTGCTGCTAGCTGAATTAACCCAATCCCTCCCTTCTGTCCACTGCTGGAGAGGATACACTAAGGACATTATCACAGGTCAGTGAAAAGTCTGATCCTCAGCATGCGGCTCCAGAGCCATGTGTGGCTTTCCAGTACTTGCGTGTGGCCAGGAAAGCTTTGCACTTTAGACCATGAATAAGGTAATGTCCAGCTGTTTGTTATAGCATCATGATTGCACTTCTATGGCACAATCGTATCTGCAGAGCTTTCTTTGTTAACCCTCAACCTTCAGGCAGCCACACATGGCCAGATGAAACATTGGGCTTGATTCACAAAGCTTTTTCACCTGTTTTCCTCTTATGTATGTTACATTTTTAAGCTTCCAAAGAGCAAAATGTATAATATAATTAAGGTAAAAAAAAGTAATATTGAAGTGACGTTAATCAGTAACAACTTACTTTGAGTGATTATTTTGCTTGTAAATGTGCTGAAAGGTTATTTTTATGAATTGGGCGATAAATAAGTAATTTATGAGAAGTATTGTGATTAGAGCCCAATGGATCATCTGATAGATCCCTCTCTGGTTGAATCTGATCAGAAAGAGGGATCTATTACCTGCCACACACTTTAAATGGCAACTGAAGTGAGAAGTCTATGGAGGCTGCCATGTTTATTTCCTGTTAAACAATACCAGTTGCCTGGCAGCCCTGTTGGTCTGTTTTGCTGTGGGAGTTTCAGAATAACACCAGAAGCAAGCATGCAGCTAATCTGTCAGATCTGACAATAATGTCAGAAATCCCTGATCTGCTGCATGCTTGTTCAGGGTCTATGGCTGAAAGTATTAGAGGCAGAGGGTCAGCAGGGCTGCCAGGCAACTGGTATTGCTTAAAAGGAAATAAATATGGCAGCCTCCATATACCTCTCTCTTCAGTTGTCCTTTATAGATTTCAGCATGAAATCTGAGGCGCTGTCTCCGTCTGCCAGCCCCCTAGGTCTCCCCCCAACTATGTGTAGTTTCTTGTCTGTGCACAAAGTTGCCGGTTCACCTATCTGCAGCTACGCCTTATCTTGTGTTCCGGGGTCTTCTCTTCATGGCGGGGGGGGGGGGGGGGGAGTGCCTGTGGTGCGTGTGTGTGACTGTACCCCATGACCTTGCCACATTTCCTGAATTCACATTTATGCAGTTGGTTCACAGGACAGCAATGGGGGAAAGACGATGTACCGGCAGACAGTTGTGAATCAGCGACACACTGCATAGCCTGGGGGTGGGGTACACGATTTGCATGTGGGAGTTCCTCTCCATTGCAATGTGCTCATGTAATACACACAGATGTTCTTCTCTAGAGCAGGATAAGAAAATAAAAATGATCTAGACTGTGGCTGCATTCACAGTGGGACGTTGCGGAACTGCTTTATAAAGTCTTATAACGCAGCTTGCCGCACTGCAATGCTAATCCTCTGGGAGGTTCACAGTGAGACATTAGCGTTGCATTGTAATGTGTAAAGTTATGGTAACGCATTGCTTGCAGTGCTTTACCTCTAAACGCACACGTTACCAGGTACAGGAAGGCATACTTTTCATTGCCTGTATACTTTACTGTACTTACTCCAACAGAAGAAAGGTCCGCACCAATTCACCACGAATCCTCTTTATTGTTAGGACATATCCTGTATTAAAACATGGAATCTCAAACTGACATGTTTCGGACCTACTGGTCCTTAATCATGAGCTATGATTAAGGACCAGTAGGTCCGAAACATGTCAGTTTGAGATTCCATGTTTTAATACAGGATATGTCCTAACAATAAAGAGGATTCGTGGTGAATTGGTGCGGACCTTTCTTCTGTTGGAGTGTTCCTGAGGTTTTGCTAACCCGGTCCAGCACAATTATCCACCGGTGGGGTCGAGCGGTGGTTCCTTCACTCATTACTGTACTTACTGTTGTGATGTAATGCTGCATCGTGACTTTAACATTGCATTACAATGCAACGTCCCACTGTGAATCCAGCCTGAATAAGGATAGCGGTATATTGTATTATTATTAAAGAGAGTCTGAAGCGAGAATAGATCTCGCTTCAGACCTCATAGCTAGCAGGGGCATGCGTGCCCCTGCTAAAACGCCGCTATAGCGCGGCTTAACGGGGGGGGTCCCTGTCCCCCCAAACCCCCTCCGTGCAGCAGGGGAGCGCTTCCTGGTTGGGGCAGGGCTAACCGCCGCAGCCCTGCCCCATGCGCGTCTGTCAGACGCGTATCTCCGCCTCTCCCCCGCCCCTCTGTCTTCCTTCACTGAGAGGGGCGGGGGAGAGGCGGCGATGCGCGTCTGATAGACGCGCTGGGAGGCAGGGCTGCAGCCGTTAGCCCTGCCTCCAGGAAGAGTTTTCCCTACGACCATTTTACGACCAACTTTTGCGGGGGTGGGTTGGGGGTTAAGGGACCCCCGTTAAGCCGCGGGATAGCGGCGTTTTAGCAGGGGCACACGTGCCCCTGCTATATATAAGACCTGAAGCGAGATTTAGTCTCGCTTCAGTGTCTCTTTAAGTATTTATATAGCGCCGACATCTTACGCAGCGCTGTACAGTATGTATGCGCGCACGCACGCACGCACACACACGCACGCACGCACGCACACACACACACACACACACCCCTCAAGGAGCTCACAATCTAATCCCTACCGTTCTCATATGCAGGGGCTTAACTAGGCCCCACCGGGCCCCCCTGTAGATTTTCAGAGCGCCCCCCCCCCCCCTCCCTGGGGCCCGCACAGTGCCGTTTTGTGGGGGGCTGGAGGGGTGGCAGCATGAGGGGAAAGCCGTGGCCACAGTCGGTGGGGAGAGGGGAAGTCCTCCCTCACCTCGGGGCTCCCCCCTCTGCGCTCCCCTCCAGCTTAAATGTGTGTCCGTGGGCAGGAAACGGATACATACCTTCCGTGCGCTCCAGCCTGCGTTCCTCTCGCTAGCCTCTGATGCGACTTCCTGTTATACCGGAAGTCGCATCAGAGGCTAGCGAGAGGAGCGCAGGCTGGTGGAGCGTACGGAAGGTATGTATCTGTTTCCTGCTCGCCGCTGCCCACGAAAATACATTTAAGCTGGAGGGGAGCGCAGAGGGGAGAGCCCCAAGGTGAGGGAGAGGGGGAGAACTTCCCCTCTCCCCGCCGACTGTGGCCACGGCTTTCCCCTCATGCTGCCAACCCTCCAGCCCCCACAAAACGGCCCCATGCGGGCCCTGGGGGGGGGGGGGGGGGGGCTCCACCGCGGGAGCAGTGGCTGCAGGCCCTATTGTTATGCCAGTGGTCATATGTCTATGCATGTATTATGTGGTGTAAGTACTGTAGTCTGGGGCCAATTTTAGGGGGGATCCAGTTAACTTATCTGCATGTTTTTGGGATGTGGGAGGAAACCCATGCAGACACGTGTAGTGCATAAAAACTCCATGCAGATAGTGCCCCGACTGGGATTTGAACCGGGGACCCAGCGCTGCAAGGCGAGAGCGCTAACCACTATTCCACCGTGCTGGTGAAACCTGAAAAATTAGAATATTATGCAAAACTCCATTTGGTTCAGTAATTCAACTTAATTCAACTGTGGTGAGAGTTATATGGAGGCTGCCATATTTATTTCCTTTTAAAGAGACACTGAAGCGGAAAAAAAAATATGATATAGTGAATTGGTTGTGTACTATGAATAATTACTAGAAGATTAGCAGCAAAGAAAATATTCTCATACTTTTATTTTCAGGTATATAGTGTTTTTTCTAACATTGCATGATTCTCCAATATGTGCACATTACACAACACTCAGCATTCAAAATCAGTCTTTCAGAGCAGTCTGTGAAGTAATGACCTCTCCTCTAGCAGAGGAAAAGTAAATAGTCCAGGAACAGTTGAGATAATAAAAGTCAGATAACAGCCCTCTCCATGACTAAAGGCAGCCATACACTGGTCGATGTGCCATCAGATCGACCAGCTGACAGATCCCTATCTGATCGAATCTGATCAGATAGGGATCGTATGGCTGCCTTTACTGCAAACAGATTGTGAATCGATTTCAGCCTGAAACCGATCACAATCTGTTCAGCTGCTCCTGCCAAATGTCCCCCCCCCCCGTATACATTACCTGATGCGGGCTCCCGGGCGTCTTCTCTTCTCAGCGCTGCACCCGCTCCATCCCGGCGCTTCCTGTGTCACTCCGTGACCAGGAAGTTCAAATAGAGCGCCCTCTATTTGAACTTCCTGGGTCACTGCAGTGACCCAGGAAGCGCCGGGATGGAGCTGGTGCAGCGCTGAGAAGATGCAGAGAAGACGTCCGGGAGCCCGCATCAGGTAATGTATTTTTCATCGGATCGGCCGCCGCTAGCGACGCGCACTTTACCCGCGGGCGATCGAGGGTAATTTCCCGCACGGCGCGATCGACGGACCGATCCGATTTCGGGAGGAAATCGGATCGTCGTCGGCGTTTACCGCGAACGATTGGCAGCAGATTCGATCCCAGGATCGAATCTGCTGTCGAAACGGCCGGGAATCGGGCCAGTGTATGGCCACCTTAACTTAGTCCAAGAGCTTAATGGCTTGTTTGCATAGAGATAACTGGAGTTTCTCAACTCTTCCTGTACTGGAAACAATTACACTGATGTATCTGATCTTAATGTTTTTTTTTTCTTAGCTGTGCTACACATACAAATCATAATATCATTTTTTTTTTTCGCTTCAGTGTCTCTTTAAGCAATACCAGTTACCTGGCTATCCTGCTGATCCTCTGCATGTAAGGCCTCTTTTCCACAGATACTTGATAGGCAGTGAAATGCCTCTCAAACTCTCACAACTGCTTGCTGTTGCCTGGAACTGTTTGCTGCTGCCTGGTAACTGCTCACTGCTGCCTGGTAACTGCTTGCTGAGCACGCAGTTCAACTGTCCATGGAAAAGAGGCCTTATACTTTTAGCCAAAGACCTTGAACAAGCACGCAGCAGATCCTGACATTATTGCCAGATCTGACTAGATTAGCTGCATGCTTGTTTGTGGTGTGATTCAGATACTACTGCAGCCAAATAGATCAACACGGCTACCAGGTAACTAGTATTGTTTAAAAAGGAAATAAATATGGCAGCAGGATTGTCACCATAAAAATCAAATTTCAACAGCAACTGGCCTGAGAATATTAAGTAATAAAGATGCTAATCCTGCATTCAAAACTTTTTCTGCTGGCATAGTTTGGCATTATCACATACCTTAGGAGCACTGGCCCTTTAATTGTCTTTGGCTGGCAAAACAGCTGCATGCTAGGGGGTCTTTTATCTATAATATATTTCTCCTCTTCCCTTTATTTCCCCCTCCTTCTAATGACATAAGAGAGTGCACTTCCTAGTATAGACCTCAGTGGGAGTGTCTGAAGACACTGGGAGGAGGGCGGGTAACGAATACACAATTAGAAAGAGTGAGTGGGGAGATTATGTCAGAATTAGTTTCATTCAAAGATAACCAAGATGGAAACTGTCTAGAATAGGATTCTCTGCTTTTCCTTTATAAAATTCACAGGAATCATAACGTTGACAGTGCAACACATCTGTTATGGAAGTAGAACTAGTATTTATCTACTTATGTTTTTTATTTCTAGATTAGCATGGGTGTCACTTCTTCTTTAACCACCCTGGCGTTCTATTAAGATCGCCAGGGCAGCTGCATGAGGGTTTTTTTTAAATAAAAAAAAAAATATTTCATGCAGCCAACTGAAAGTTGGCTGCATGAAAGCCCACTAGATGGCGCTCCGGAGGCGTTCTTCTGATCGCCTCCGGCGCCCAGAATAAACAAGGAAGGCCGCAATGAGCGGCCTTCCTTGTTTTGCTTAGATCGTCGCCATAGCGACGAGCGGAGTGACGTCATGGACGTCAGCCGACGTCCTGACGTCTGCCGCCTCCGATCCAGCCCTTAGCGCTGGCCGGAACTATTTGTTCCGGCTGCGCAGGGCTCAGGCGGCTGGGGGGACCCTCTTTCGCCGCTGCTCGCGGCGGATCGCCGCAAAGCGGCGGCGATCGGGCAGCACACGCGGCTGGCAAAGTGCCGGCTGCGTGTGCTGCTCTTTATTTCATGTAAATCGGCCCAGCAGGGCCTGAGCGGCACCCTCTGGCGGTAATGGACGAGCTGAGCTCGTCCATACCGCTAAGGTGGTTAAAGGACAACTAAAGCGAGAACATGGAGGATGCCATGTGTTTCCTTTTAAACAAAGCAGATTTCCTGGCAGCCCTGGTGATCTATTTGGCTGCAGTAGTGTCTGTATCACACCAGAAACAAGCATGCAGCTAATCTTGTCAGATCTGACAATGTCAGAAACACCTGATCTGCTGCATGCTTGTTCGGGGGCTATGGCTAAAAGCATTAGAGGCAGAGGATCAGCAGGATAGCCAGGCACATGGTATTGCTTAAAAGGAAATAAATATGGCAGCCTCCATATACCTCTGTTGTCTTTTAAGCAAATTGCCCACACACGAGTAGTGTTGCGCAAAGGGATTGGGACTTGATCTCTCAGGCGACAGTTCGGTGCCTAATGCTGTTCAGACGTGTTGCTGGGAGTGGGGGGGGGTTCGAGGGGTGTGATGAGACGTGATGATGCAGAAGACAATGGCCTCAATTCACTAAGATCATGCTGGAGATAAGGCAAGAGAAAACTTACCTCCACACAGTAAGAGAGTTATCTTATCTCTTCATTCCTTACGTTACCTCTTCTGTAGTTAATTTACCTCCTCTGTAGTTAATTTACCTCCTCTGTAGTTAATTTACCTCCTCTGTACTCCTCTGTAGTTAATTTACCTCCTCTGTAGTTAATTTACCTCCTCTGTAGTTAATTTACCTCCTCTGTAGTTAATTTACCTCCTCTGTAGTTAATTTACCTCCTCTGTAGTTAATTTACCTCCTCTGTAGTTAATTTACCTCCTCTGTAGTTAATTTACCTCCTCTGTAGTTAATTTACCTCCTCTGTAGTTAATTTACCTCCTCTGTAGTTAATTTACCTCCTCTGTAGTTAATTTACCTCCTCTGTAGTTAATTTACCTCCTCTGTAGTTAATTTACCTCCTCTGTAGTTAATTTACCTCCTCTGTAGTTAATTTACCTCCTCTGTAGTTAATTTACCTCCTCTGTAGTTAATTTACCTCCTCTGTAGTTAATTTACCTCCTCTGTAGTTAATTTACCTCCTCTGTAGTTAATTTACCTCCTCTGTAGTTAATTTACCTCCTCTGTAGTTAATTTACCTCCTCTGTAGTTAATTTACCTCCTCTGTAGTTAATTTACCTCCTCTGTAGTTAATTTACCTCCTCTGTAGTTAATTTACCTCCTCTGTAGTTAATTTACCTCCTCTGTAGTTAATTTACCTCCTCTGTAGTTAATTTACCTCCTCTGTAGTTAATTTACCTCCTCTGTAGTTATTTTCACACGCAGTTAATGAACTCTTTGGGCACGATTCACAAAGCTTTTTCACCGGTTTTCCTCCATTTTCACCCTTTCTATGTTATATTTTTAAGCTTCCAAAAAGCAAAAATATAATCTAATTAAGGTAAGAAAAGTAATAAGATTGAAATGAAGTTAATCAGGAACAACTTACTTTGAGGGCTGGTGCACACCAAAACCCGCTAGCAGATCCGCAAAATGCTAGCAGATTTTTAAACGCTTTTTTTTATTTTTATGAGGCGTTTTGCTAGCGTTTTGCGGATTGCTGCTGCGGTTTTCAGTATAGTAGATTTCATATATTGTTACAGTAAAGCTGTTACTGAACAGCTTCTGTAACAAAAACGCCTGCAAAACCGCTCTGAACTGCCGTTTTTCAGAGCGGTTTGCGTTTTTCCTATACTTAACATTGAGGCAGAAACGCACCCGCAATCCAAAAAATGCCTCACCCAGGCATTTTTCGTTTCTGCAAAACGCCTGCCGCTCTGGTGTGCACCACCCCATTGAGATACATTGACCAAGCAGATCCGCAGCCGCAAGCGGATCTGAAAACGCCCAAAAAGCCGCTCGGTGTGCACCAGCCCTGAGTGATTAGTTTGTAAATGTGCTGAAAGGTAATTTTTATCAGTTAGGTGATAAATAACTCGTGTGAGAAGTTTTGTGAATAGAGCCCTTTAAGTCTTTAACTCTGGAGTTATTTTAAGGATTAAAGAGTTAACTTAAAGACAGAAGAGTTAACTTTAGGTTTGCCTGAGGTAAAATGTTTCCTGAATACTACATGCCTTATCACCATGGTAACAACTCTGGAAGAGTTATTAAAGACAGGAGATTAAGCTTAGTGAATTGAGGCCAATGGAGCAGTGTGAAGAGTGCAGTCAGCCATCACTTGGGCATTGTTTTCACTGATCCAGCACACACTTTGCACACGTGCCAGAGACAGCCTTGAATAGCTGCCTTGCCATCTAGTGTATGTGCAACAATTAGGCTGATGCTGTGGCTTGATTGGAAAAACTTGCTTATCGCATGATATTAGTGAGTAATGCCCCAAAAAAGACAGGCCAGAAGGACTGCGCTCCACAACACTTGACAGAGTTAGAAGTATATAGAACCCAAAATGTCACCAGTATAGGGGATCCGCAAACTTTAACAGAGTACACACTCTCCAGTCACGATTTTAGTCCACAAGGAAAGTTGCGATCACAATCCTGACCTCTCAGCGTGGCATAGGATTTCCCTGAAAAGAATGAGAATATAGTGCAATATTGCTTCCAATGAACCACCCAGTGATTCACTTCATGCAATTGTGTGAAACTGCCTCCACCAGTATATCAAGGAAACACGGGGGGGTATATATTCACCCCCTTAGTGAGTTGCACTCACCAGATACTTTCTTGTTTTTCAAGCATATAAGCCCTCCAGCCTGGGCAATCACAATTCAGGACCTTTAAAACATATAGATCGAAGCTTCCATAGCATAAAACCGTTTTTCATTTATTGCTAAAAATGCATAAAACATGCGTACCGGATTCCAGTGCATAAGCGTTTCTATGAGCGTGTCAGCACCGCCGCGGTCGGATCCACGCTGCACACCACAGTCCCCGCTTAGCTTCCTCCTTCCGTCCCACGTGACTCCTTAGCTCCGCCCTACGCGTTTCGTCATTTGACTCATCAGGGGCATCCCCTGATGAGTCAAATGACGAAACGCGTAGGGCGGAGCTAAGGAGTCACGTGGGACGGAAGGAGGAAGCTAAGCGGGGACTGTGGTGTGCAGCGTGGATCCGACCGCGGCGGTGCTGACACGCTCATAGAAACGCTTATGCACTGGAATCCGGTACGCATGTTTTATGCATTTTTAGCAATAAATGAAAAACGGTTTTATGCTATGGAAGCTTCGATCTATATGTTTTAAAGGTCCTGAATTGTGATTGCCCAGGCTGGAGGGCTTATATGCTTGAAAAACAAGAAAGTATCTGGTGAGTGCAACTCACTAAGGGGGTGAATATATACCCCCCCCCCCCCCCCCCCGTGTTTCCTTGATATACTGGTGGAGGCAGTTTCACACAATTGCATGAAGTGAATCACTGGGTGGTTCATTGGAAGCAATATTGCACTATATTCTCATTCTTTTCAGGGAAATCCTATGCCACGCTGAGAGGTCAGGATTGTGATCGCAACTTTCCTTGTGGACTAATATCGCATGATATTACAGTGAAGAGACCTTGGTTTTGCTTTGCATGGATCAAGCTGACAGATTTTTTTACAGCTATAAAACCTGACAAGCCAGGTTAGCTGAATGAGCACTTTGTGGAATTCTTGCTCATTTTTGGCATGAGACATCCGGGAAGATGTGTTGGACTCTGAAGCCTGATACACACATTCAATTTTGATTGGCCAACCACTGATGAATTTTACCTCCTCCATGTAATGTGAGGGTCAATAGATATTGAATACTATGAGCAGATTGTGTAGGTAAACCTTCATACTACATGAATGTGGTAAAATCCATCACTGATTGGCCAACCATAATGGAAAGTGTGTAGAAGGCTTTAGTTTGACAGGTGCTTATAGCAGACCAATGTTCTCTTTTGAGACTGATATTCCAAACGATAGGCTTACAAGGGCTATTCTCGCACTGTGCCCCTTCTATTCTGTATTGACTGTAGTGGGTACCCAGTTTGCTCTCTTTTTTTTCTTTGTGTGTGTATTTGTATACTAATAAGTATTAAAGGACACCTGACGTGAGAGGGATATGGAGGCTGCCATATTTATTTCCTTCTAAAGTGGATCCGAGATAAACTTTTACTCATTGCATAATTGTGTTCCTTTCATGTAGTTTATAGGGTATTCCTCAAGCCAAATACTTTTTTGTTTTTGTTTTAATACCCTAATTCCCTATAAACTAATCAAGCCTCACCCACAGCTTTTCAGAGTGCCTTGACACTGTAACAAGGGCTTATGGGAGCTCAGTCTGGGGAGGAGGAGGAGGTTACGCTGTAAAATGCTGCAGAGTATGTCAGTGCTATATAAATGCATAGTAATAATAATATGGTAGGACATTACATTATGACAGTGGTTCCCAACCTTTTTGAAGTAGTGACAGCTCCGTCAAATCATACACATCACATATGTACAATAGAAAAATAGCGGCAACAACTGGCCTGCTGTGGCCGTATAGATGGAGGAGCGGCAGGGCCTGGCCTGCTATGGCCACATAGATGGAGGAGCGGCAGGGGCTTGCCTGCTGTGGCCGCATGGATGGAGGAGCGGCAGGGCCTGGCCTGCTGTGGCCGTATAGATGGAGGAGCGGCAGGGCCTGGCCTGCTATGGCCACATAGATGGAGGAGCGGCAGGGGCTTGCCTGCTGTGGCCGCATGGATGGAGGAGCGGCAGGGCCTGGCCTGCTGTGGCCGTATAGATGGAGGAGCGGCAGGGCCTGGCCTGCTATGGCCACATAGATGGAGGAGCGGCAGGGCCTGGCCTGCTATGGCCACATGGATGGAGGAGCGGCAGGGCCTGGCCTGCTATGGCCACATGGATGGAGGAGCGGCAGGGGCTGGCCTGCTGTGGCCGTATAGATGGAGGAGCGGCAGGGCCTGGCCTGCTATGGCCACATAGATGGTGGAGCGCCAGGGGCTGGCCTGCTGTGGCCGCATGGATGGAGGAGCGGCAGGGCCTGGCCTGCTGTGGCCGCATGGATGGAGGAGCGGCAGGGCCTGGCCTGCTGTGGCCACATAGATGGAGGAGCGGCAGGGGCTGGCCTGCTGTGGCCACATAGATGGAGGAGCGGCAGGGGCTTGCCTGCTGTGGCCGCATGGATGGTGGAGCGGCAGGGGCTGACCTGCTGTGGCCGCATGGATGGAGGAGCGTCAGGGGCTGGCCTGCTGTAGCCGCATGGATGGAGGAGCGTCAGGGGCTGGCCTGCTGTGGCCGCATGGATGGAGGAGCGTCAGGGGCTGGCCTGCTGTGGCCGCATGGATGGAGGAGCGGCAGGGGCTGGCCTGCTGTGGCCGCATAGATGGAGGAGCCGCAGGGGCTGGCCTGCTGTTGCCGCATGGATGGAGGAGCGGCAGGGGCTGGCCTGCTGTTGCCGCATGGATGGAGGAGCGGCAGGGGCTGGCCTGCTGTGGCCGCATGGATGGAGGAGCGGCAGGGGCTGGCCTGCTGTGGCCGCATAGATGGAGGAGCCGCAGGGGCTGGCCTGCTGTTGCCGCATGGATGGAGGAGCGGCAGGGGCTGGCCTACTGTGGCCGCATAGATGGAGGAGCGGCAGGGGCTTGCCTGCTGTGGCCACATAGATGGAGGAGCGGCAGGGGCTGGCCTGCTGTGGCCACATAGATGGAGGAGCGGCAGGGGCTTGCCTGCTGTCGCCGCATGGATGGTGGAGCGGCAGGGGCTGACCTGCTGTGGCCGCATGGATGGTGGAGCGGCAGGGGCTGACCTGCTGTGGCCGCATGGATGGAGGAGCGGCAGGGGCTGGCCTACTGTGGCCGCATAGATGGAGGAGCGGCAGGGGCTTGCCTGCTGTGGCCACATAGATGGAGGAGCGGCAGGGGCTGGCCTGCTGTGGCCACATAGATGGAGGAGCGGCAGGGGCTTGCCTGCTGTCGCCGCATGGATGGTGGAGCGGCAGGGGCTGACCTGCTGTGGCCGCATGGATGGTGGAGCGGCAGGGGCTGACCTGCTGTGGCCGCATGGATGGAGGAGCGGCAGGGGCTGGCCTACTGTGGCCGCATAGATGGAGGAGCGGCAGGGGCTTGCCTGCTGTGGCCACATAGATGGAGGAGCGGCAGGGGCTGGCCTGCTGTGGCCACATAGATGGAGGAGCGGCAGGGGCTTGCCTGCTGTCGCCGCATGGATGGTGGAGCGGCAGGGGCTTGCCTGCTGTGGCCGCATGGATGGTGGAGCGGCAGGGGCTGACCTGCTGTGGCCGCATGGATGGTGGAGCGGCAGGGGCTGACCTGCTGTTGCCGCATGGATGGAGGAGCGGCAGGGGCTGGCCTACTGTGGCCGCATAGATGGAGGAGCGGCAGGGGCTTGCCTGCTGTGGCCACATAGATGGAGGAGCGGCAGGGGCTGGCCTGCTGTGGCCACATAGATGGAGGAGCGGCAGGGGCTTGCCTGCTGTCGCCGCATGGATGGTGGAGCGGCAGGGGCTGACCTGCTGTGGCCGCATGGATGGTGGAGCGGCAGGGGCTGACCTGCTGTGGCCGCATGGATGGAGGAGCGGCAGGGGCTGGCCTACTGTGGCCGCATAGATGGAGGAGCGGCAGGGGCTTGCCTGCTGTGGCCACATAGATGGAGGAGCGGCAGGGGCTGGCCTGCTGTGGCCACATAGATGGAGGAGCGGCAGGGGCTTGCCTGCTGTCGCCGCATGGATGGTGGAGCGGCAGGGGCTTGCCTGCTGTGGCCGCATGGATGGTGGAGCGGCAGGGGCTGACCTGCTGTGGCCGCATGGATGGAGGAGCATCAGGGGCTGGCCTGCTGTGGCCGCATGGATGGAGGAGCGGCAGGGGCTGGCCTGCTGTGGCCGCATGGATGGAGGGTCGGCAGGGGCTGGCCTGCTGTGGCCGCATGGATGGAGGAGCGGCAGGGGCTGGCCTGCTGTGGCCGCATGGATGGAGGAGCGGCAGGGGCTGGCGGGCTGTGGCCGCATAGATGGAGGAGCTGCAGGGGCTTGCCTGCTGTGGCCGCATGGATGGTAGAGCGGCAGGGGCTGACCTGCTGTGGCCGTATGGATGGAGGAGCGGCAGGGGCTGGCCTGCTGTGGCCGCATGGATGGAGGAGCGGCAGGGGCTGGCCTGCTGTGGCCGCATGGATGGAGGAGCGGCAGGGGCTGGCCTGCTGTGGCCGCATGGATGGAGGAGCGGCAGGGGCTGGCCTGCTGTGGCCGCATGGATGGAGGAGCGGCAGGGGCTGGCCTGCTGTGGCCGCATGGATGGAGGAGCGGCAGGGGCTGGCCTGCTGTGGCCGCATGGATGGAGGAGCGGCAGGGGCTGGCCTGCTGTGGCCGCATGGATGGAGGAGCGGCAGGGGCTTGCCTGCTGTGGCCGCAGGGATGGAGAAGCGGCAGAATCTATCCTGCTGTGGCAAGACATGGAGCATGACGGGCAGCAGGGGGAGGGCAGCACATATACCAGCAGCGTGCTGTAATGTCCCCAGCAGCTGCTATGGTGTGTCCCCAGCAGTGGCGCTGTAGTCTCAGGCAGCTTCAGTGTCTCCAGCGGTGGCGTATCCCCGGGCAGCGGCGATATGTTATCCCCCCACGTGATGCGGAGTGGATGCTTACTTGTCCTTGGCAGCGTCTGCCAGGTAGCGCTGCAGTGTAGTGATGCCACATAGCAGATCTACAAGAAAATGGACGCCGATTTCCACTTTTGTCGGTATCGGTGGCCACTTTCTTTTAGTCCTGATCTAATCAGAGCGAGGTGGCAAGCGGTGACACATACCCAATGCTGCCGCAACACCAAATGTGTTGAAACACACGGGTTGGGAATCTGTGCATTATGACAATGATAGAGTGAACTCCTGAGGACAGCCAGTGACATGGTTATGTACTCTGTGAAGTGCTGCAGAAGATGTCAGTGCTATATAAATATAGAATAATAGTGAGACAAGAGAGTGCTCTAGACACCTCTCCCCTGCAGAACATGTACAGAGTGAAGAGCTTAGAGACACTGAAGCGAAAAAAAAAATATATTATGAATTGGTTGTGTAGTAGGGGTAATTACTAGAACATTGGTAGCAAAAAAAAAAAAAAATTATCATATTCAGTTATACAGCGTTTTTTTTTGTTTTGTTTTTTACATTGCATCATTCTTTAATATTTGCAGTTTACACAATACTCAGCATTCTACAGGCCAGGCATTAAACTTTTGACCTGTCCTGAACTGTTCTCTGCAAAAGAAAAACACAATACAGCTGAGAAAACCTAATCAGAAGTCAGGGCTCTTTGCCTAGCAATTAAGCATTGTTCTACTCAGCAGGAGATACCCAGAAGACAATCCACCAGAGATAATAACCAGTCTCTACAGGTCCGTACACACACCGGACTTTAGGCAACGACGGGTCCGTCGTTGCCTCCCGCTGGGTGGGCGTGCCAGCGACAGTCCGGCGTGTGTACGCTCTGTCGTCAGACTGATACGGCTGTTTCTGAGCGATCCGCCGGATCGCTCAGAAACAGCCGTATCAGTCTGACTACAGAGCGTACACACACCGGACTGTCGCTGGCACGCCCACCCAGCGGGAGGCAACGACGGACCCGTCGTTGCCTAAAGTCCGGCGTGTGTACGGACCTTACCAGTACTTTACAGAAAATAATCTAATTACAGAAAATCTTACAAAAAGTCTAATGCTGGGTACACACGTTAAGATTTCCCGCTCGATTCGCGGGATCGAACGGATCGATTAAATTATTTTAAACATGCTCAATTGGATTTCAATCGTTTTTTTTTTTTTTTTATGTTAAGTATGCAAAATTGACGGCAGGAACGATCAAAATCCGATCGAGCATGTTTGAAATAATCGAACCGCGAATCGAGCTGAAAATCTTAACGTGTGTACCCAGCATAAAGCTGGGTACACACTATGAGATTTTATGGTCGATTTACATTCAGATCGATTATTTCCAACATGTTTGATTTGCTTTCCGACCGATTTCCGAGCATTTTCCGATCGATTTCTGTTAACTTCAACAGGAAATCTATCGGAAAATGCTCGGAAATCGATCGGAAAGCAAATCGAACGTGTTGTAATCGATCTGACAGTAAATCGACCATAAAATCTCATAATGTGTACCCAGCATATAGGTGGCCATACACTGGTCGATTTGTCATCAGATTCGACCAACAGATAGATCCCTCTCTGATCGAATCTGATCAGAGAGGGATCGTATGGCTGCCTTTACTGCAAACAGATTGTGAATCGATTTCAGCATGAAACCGATCACAATCTGTGGTGGTGGTGCTGCCGCTGCCCCCGCCCGCATGCCTGCCCGCATACATTACCTGCTCTGGCCGGCGCGACTCCCCCTCTGTCCCCGCAGCTTCTTCTCCGCGCTGGGTTCCGGACCGGCTGCTGCTTCATTGATCTTCCTGTCGGGTAAGTTTAAACAGTAGAGGGCGCTCTACTGTTTAAGCTTCCTGCCGGGACAGGAAGTTCAATGAAGCAGCAGCCGGTCCGGAACCCAGCGCGGAGAAGAAGCTGCGGGGACAGAGGGGGAGTCGCGCCGGCCAGAGCAGGTAATGTATTACCGCTAGCGTCGGTCATCGGGCATTTGAACGCCGCTACCGACACTCACGACCCGCCGACGATCGAGGGAAATCTTCAGCACGGACGGATCGACGGGAACGATTGATTTCGGACGGAAATCGATTTTTCTGTCAGCGTTTGCGCAACGATTTCACAGCAGATTCGATCACAGTGATCGAATCTGCTGTATATCGGCGGCAAAATCGTTAGGTGTATGGGCAGCTTTATGCTGAGGATACACGGTACGTTTCTGTGCCGTGTATCGAGCAGCTGATGCCAGGAGCTGATAATATTCAGCAGGTCCGATGACCCCGCTCGATGCTCGATCCCCGCTGGCAAACAATGGCGGGGTATCGAGTGGCTGATAAGGAAGCGACGGCGGAGACGAGTGGGAATCGATCCGGGATGCGGCGGGAGTCGATCGCCGCCGGATCGCTCCGTGTATGCCAAGCATAAAGGTGGCCATACGCTGGTCGATTTGTCATCAGAACGACCAACAGATAGATGCTACTCTGATCGAATCTGATCAGAGAGGGATCGTATGGCTGCCTTTACTGCAAACAGATTGTGAGTCAACATCTGTGGAGCTGCCACCGCCCCTGGGCCCCCGCATACATTACCTGATCTGGCTGGCGCGAGTCCCCTGGTCTCCGCTGTCTTCTCGGCTCCAGCTTCACTCTACTTCCTGCCGAGGGACAGTTCGGTCAGCATTTGCGCAGCGATTTCACAGCTGATTCGATCACAGTGATCGAATCGGCTGTATATCGGCGGGAAAATCGGTAAGTGTATGGACCCCTTAACAGAAAAATCTAACAGAAAATTGTGTGGTGTATACTAGGCATAATATGGTTTCCAGTACAGGAAGAGTTAAGACACTCTAGTTATTATATATGCAAAACAAGCCATTCAGCTCCAGGAGAGCTCTGTTATCTGAAGTTTATTATCTCAGCTGTCAGGCTTTTTCTTCTGCAGAGAACAGTTCAGCACAGGTCAAAAGTTCAGTCTGCTCTGTACAAATCATTTAAAATGCTGAGTATAGGGGAAAATGCAAATATTAGAGAATGATGCAATGTTATAAAAACACTATATAACTAAAAAATAAAAATTTGATGGTATTTTCTTTGCTTCTAATCCAGCTGTGGCGGGATAGTGTAATGGTTAAGGGCTCTGCCTCTGACACCGGAGACCAGGGTTCGACTCTCAGCTCTGCCTGTTCAGTAAGCCAGCACCTATTCAGCAGGAGACCTTAGGCAAGTCTCCCTAAGCACCTCTACTGCCTATAGAGCGCGTCCTAGTGGCTGCAGCTCTGGCGCTTTGAGTCTGCCAGGAGAAAAGCGCTATATAAGTGTTTGTCTTTGTCTTTAATATTCTAGTAATTATCCGTACTACACAACCAATTCATTATATCATAATTTTTGTCCGCTTCAGTGTCTCTTTCACCATTTCCGCCGCCCGGACGTGAAGCTCACGTCCGGGCGGCAGCTCTGCAGCGCTCACACGCTTGGGCGCGTCCCCGCTGTGTCCCCCAGGAGCCCTGGGATCAGTGAAAGGGAACATGGTTCCCGATCACCGATCCCTTTCCTCCACAGAAAAACCGAAGCGCTCACCTGTGAGGCTTCGGCTCTTCTGCCCGGACAGATTTCCGCATCCCCTTGTACTTCCGCTTAGCGAGAAGTACAAGGAGGGAAACTAAAAACGAAGGTGGCCATCTTGTGGCCAAATAGTAAAACTACATCTGCACATTTTTTACATTACAATAAAGACATTTTACAACATTAAAAATTAACTGTTTATGTCCTACACCAAAATATTACCCAAATAAAATTTTTAATGGTAAAAAAATTACAATAAAAAAAAAACAAATAGTTACCTAAGGGTCTGAACTTTTAAAATATGCATTTGAAGGGGGTATACTACAAACCTTTTTAAAATTATAAGCTTGTAAATAGTGATGGACGCAAAACGGAAACCATGCACCTTTATTTCCAAATAAAATATTGGCGCCATACATTGTAATAGGGACATAATTTAAATGGTATAATTACCGAGACATACGGGCAAATAAAATACATAGGTTTTAATTATGGTAGCGTGGATTATTTTAAAGCTATAATGGCTGAAAACTGAGTAATGAATTTTTTCCATTTTTTTTCTTATTAATCCTGTTAAAATGCATTTACGGTAAAGTGGCTCTTAGCAAAATGTACCACCCACAGAAAACCTAATTAGTGGCGGAAAAAACAAGATATAGATCAATAAATTGTGATAAGTAGTGATAAAGTTATTAGCGAATGAATGGGAGGTGAAAATTGCTCCGATGCATAAGGTGAAAAATCCCCGCGGGCTGAAATGGTTAATGAGACACAGGCATTAGGCCTGGTTCACACACTGATCGCAAAATGCAATAGCAATTGCCTAGTGGCTGTGATTTTGTTAACTTATGATAATTTTTTGGGTGATTTTACTTTTGGTTCCAGTTCCAGAGAATGAGAATTGCACCACGATTGTCGCCAATTTATGCAAATCACAAGTACTGCAGTGAGAATGATGCCATAGAGATACATTTTCTGCAGTGCTTTGATGGTAGCCGCCGGTCAGCAAAACACTGAAAAACTCCCCGAACGTATCCGAGTGTGAACCAGCCTTACACAACCTCATATCCCCCCCTCTCTGTTACTCAGTGTGGCAGTTCCACTGACTTCATGGAAGTGATCCTGCAGCAACCACTTAGAGACACTGAAGCGAAAAAAAACTATGATATTATGATTTGTATGTGTAGTACAGCTAAGAAATAAAACATTAAAGGTGGCCATACACTGGTCGATTTGCCATCAGATTCGACCAACAGACAGATCGAATCTAATCAGAGAGGGATCGTATGGCTACCTTTACAGCAAACAGATTGTGAACCGATTTCAGCCTGAAACCGTTCACAATCTGTTGTGGTGGTGGTGCTGCTGCTGCCCCCGCCCGCCCGCATACATTACCTGCTCCGCCGGCGCGACTCCAGTCTCCCGGTCACCGCTGCTCTGTCTGCGCTCTGGTCTCCAGGTCCGGCATGCCTCACTTCTTCTAGCCCGGCAGGAAGTTTAAACAGTAGAGGGCGCTCTACTGTTTAAACTTCCTGCCGGGCTAGAAGAAGTGAGGCATGCCGGACCTGGAGACCAGAGCGCAGACAGAGCAGCGGTGACCGGGAGACTGGAGTCGCGCCGGCGGAGCAGGTAATGTATGCGGGCTCTATTGCGTCGGTCGTCGGGCACTCGAACGCCGCTAGCGATGCGCTCTTTACCCGCGGGCGATCGACGGTTATTTTCCGCACGGCGCGATCGACGGGATCGGACGAAATGGATCGAAATTCGGCGTGTAGCGTGAACGATTGGCAGCAGATTCGATCCCAGTGATCGAATCTGCTGTCGAAACGGGCGCAAATCGGGCCAGTGTATGGCCAGCTTAAGATCAGATACATCAGTCTAATTGTTTCCAGTGCAGGAAGAATTAAGAAACTCCAGTTGTTATCTCTATACAAAAAAGCCATTATCTCTATGACTTTCAAAGTCCTGGAGAGGGCTGTTTTCTGACTTTTGTTATCTCAACTGTTAGTTAACTATTTACTTTTCCTCTGGCACAGGAGAGGTCATTACTTCACAGACTGCTCTGAAAGAATCATTTTGAATGCTGAGTGTTGTGTAATCTGCACATATTAGAGAATGATGCAATGTTAGAAAAAACACTATATACCTGAAAATAAAAATGAGAATATTTTCTTTGCTGCTAATCCTCTAGTAATTATTCATAGTACACAACCAATTCATTATATCATATATTTTTTTTCGCTTCAGTGTCTCTTTAACCTCCTTGCCGGTTTTCCCGACCTGAGCTCGGGGTAAAAAAAAAAAGCTGTTAGCGGTGATCCCGAGCTCAGGTCTGGGTAGGCAGTGCAGCGCTTTACCTGTCGGTTTTGGAGTCCCGCGTGCGATTGCGCTGTGCAGCGGGACTCCAGACTCTCTCCCCGGTAGTGTTGGGTCTTTCCCTGGCTGCCGGGATCCCCATGTCCCCGCTATTCTTCCGGGGACCCGGCAACCAATCGGAGCGGCGGTGGCGGCGTGACGTCATCGGGGGCGGGGCTAATATTTAAAACGAACTTCTCTATATTAGAGAAATATAGAGAAGTTCGTTTATATTTATATTAGCGCCATCTTGTGGTCAAAATAACTGCGGCGCTGGAGCCCAGGAAGGTAAATTTTTTTCATTCTGCTGCAGATCTCCCTGCCAGAATGATTTTTTTTCAGGTTTTAGGGTCTGAATGAGTGGAAAAAAATTGCACCTCTTTTAGACCCTAAAATCTGGAAAGAATCAGACCGGCAAGGAGGTTAAAGGGGAACTGAAGTAAGAGGTATATGGAGGCTGCCATATTTATTTCCTTTTCATCAATACCAGTTGCCTGGCAGCCCTGCTGGTCTATTTCTCTGCAGTAGTATCTGAATAACACCAGAAACAAGCATGCAGTTAGTCTTGTCAGATCTGACTTTAAAGTCTGAAACACTTGATCTGCTGCATGCTTCTTGAGGGGCTAAGGCTAATAGTATTAGAGGCAGAGGATCAGCAGGGCTGCCAGGCAACTGGTATTGCTTTAAAAGGAAATAAACATGGCAGCCTCCATATACCGCTCTCTTCAGTTCCCCTTTAATGCTCTAATTCCATAAACTAAACAAGCCTCGCCCACAGCTCCTTTTGTGCCTTGGCACTCTTAGAGAAATGTAGCAAGAGCTCAGTCTGGACAGGAAGAGGAGGTGTTACTGGCCAGAGATTTCAGAGGCGAGGACTACATGGGAGTGGACTTTTCACAGGCTGAGGGCTGGAGATGCTATCAAGCTTGCCAGTGTAATGTGACAAGCTGAACATGGCTGCCCTCATTGTATCACAGGAAGAAATAATCAAACTGTTGAAGCTGTTTGCAGCTAGATTTGCTGTGTAAACTATCTAAACGTTCGATAAGGTAGATAGACAAGTTACTTGTTATAGTTAGTTTTTCATCTCGGATCCGCTTTAAAGAGACACTGAAGCGGAAAAAAACTATAGGATATAATGAATTGGTTGTGTACTATGAATAATTACTAGAAGATTAGCAGCAAAGAAAACATTCTCATATTTTTTATTTTCAGGTATATAGTGTTTTTTCTAACATTGCATCATTCTATAATATGTGCAGATTACACAACACTCAGCATTCAAAATGATTCTTTCAGAGCAGTCTGTGAAGTAATGACCTCTCCTCTGCCAGAAGAAAAGTAAAAGTATTGTAAAGAACCCTTTCCTAAATAAATGGCTAAAACGTTTTTCCTCCATGCGCAGATCATGTCCTCTAGTCCTTTGAGAAGGCCTAGGGACAAAAAGCTCATCCGCCAAGCTATTATATTGCCCTCTGATGTATTTATACATGTTCATTAGATCTCCTCTAAGGAGTCTTTTCTCTAGACTAAATAACTCTATCATTTAGTTTATAGGGCATTCCACAAGCCAAATACTTTTTTCGTTTGTTTTTGTTGTTGTTTTGTTTTAAAGAGACACTGAAGCGAAAAAAACTATATTATGATTTGTATGCGTAGCACAGGTAAGAAATAAAACATTAAGATCAAATACATCAGTCTAATTGTTTCCAGTACAGGAAGAGTTAAACTCCAGTTGTTATCTCTATACAAAAAAGCCATTATCTCTACGACTTTCAAAGTTGTGGAGAGGGCTGTTTTCTGACTTTAAAGTTCTATCTGAACTGTATTAGGTATTTTCTTGCTTGTTGGTGATTTTAAAAGGCATTTTATTGACAAGTTTAAAAATATCACTTTGGAGAAAACTCAGGAGGAAAAGTTAATTGCAAATGGGTCTCTGTGTATTTTAAACTATAAAATAAGCAGAGCTAATGAACCTTTCAACTTCCCTGCAGTAAATATCTTATCTAAGGCCTCTTGCACACTGCAACCAATTCAGATTCAGATTCCGCTTTTTAATCAGTTTTTACATCCGATTCAGATTCCGATTTGCATGCAGTGTGCAGGGAGCAAACTGAAAATCAGAATCTGAATCGGATGTAAAAACTGATTAAAAAGCGGAATCTGAATCTGAATTGGTTGCAGTGTGCAAGAGGCCTAAATCTGTTTCTGACTGTTTTTTTTCTTTGAAGTGCTCCAGAAAACAGCCACCCAGTTGGACAGCTCTTTTGCATAGATAACTCAAGTTTCTCTAAAGGCTCGTACACACGCCTGAATGCATTCCCGCAGCATAAAGAGGTCTTTATAACCCTCAAATTCCCGGAGCAAAAATTGGGGAGCGCTTACTGGTAGAGGCAGAGCTTTGCACTGTAGCTCTGCCTCTACTGGAGTCAATCTCCGCCGATCGCTACCTCTCCCCGCCCCTCTCAGTCTTCTTTCATTGAGAGCGGTGGGGAGAGGCGGAGATCCGTGGAGATTGACTCCTGTAGCGGCAGAGCTACAGCACAAAGCTCTGCCTTCCCGGGCAGCAAAATACGCGACCTGGAAAGTCGTGGAATTTTGCCCCAGGATTTGGGGGGGGTGGGGGGGTGTAAAGACCTTGTTCTGCCGCAGGAATGCAGAGTTTCAGCACTGGTCACATTGCTTAAGATAATTAGCAGGTAAAAATAAGTATTTCATTTGGCTTCAGACTCTCTTTAATGCTTCCTGTACTGGAAACAATGTTAGACTCATATCTGTGCTGCTAATGTTCTATTTCCTAGCTGTACTACACATACAAATCATTATCTAATAAGTTTATTTTCACTTCAGATTCCCTTTCAGTCTGCACACTGATGGCAGTGAGAGAGGAGAGGTGTGGTGTGATGGGAATTATGGAACATTATCCAGTAACAGCATGGGGTGTATCTGTATGATTGTATCGCTGTGCAGGGCTGTGGAGTTGGAGCAATTTTGGGTACCTGGAGTCAGAGTTGGATTCAGTGGTTTCATAAACTGAGTCGGATGATTTTGGTACCACATCCGCAGCCCTGGTAAGTATTAGACTAAGAAGTCGGAGCCATTTTGGGCATTTGGAGTCGGTTTTATAAACTGAGGAGTCAGAATTGGAGTCGTATGTTTTCTGCACCAACTTCATAACCCTGTCGCTGTGTGTGTCAGCTTCCTATGAGGTCTTAGGATGTACTGTCTATTTCTCCATGCAGGCGTTGCAGTACACAGGGATCTCTACAATAAACTTCATAATGGAGAACCAGCCGCATCTTATATCATTGGGTAAGAGAAGACTTTAATCCCTATCCCCCAACACCCACCAATCATCTGGCTCAATCTATTTAGTCAGTGTGTGTGCTTCCTGTAGATGGATCCAGTAACAGAAATCCACCAGAGAGATGTACAGGTCCTCTTTATTCCCAGGACTATACACAGGAAGATCACACCATCCCCCACCATTATCAGGTAGGTGGAACAGAGTCCAGAACTAAAACATTCTTACAAACTGAGCAGTATTTTATTATTGACATTACTGTATGCCGCTGTACTAAATTACTTTACCATCCTAAAATGAACCTGAAATGAGAGAGATAAGGATGCTGATATACAGTGGGTTGCAAAAGTATTCGGCCCCCTTGAAGTTTTCCACATTTTGTCATATTACTGCCACAAACATGAAACAATTTTATTGGAATTCCACATGAAAGACCAACACAAAGTGGTGTACACATGAGAAGTGGAACGAAAATCATACATGATTCCAAACATTTTTTACAAATAAATAACTGCTAAGTGGGGTGTGCATAATTATTCGGCCCCCTTTGATCTTAATGCAGTCAGTTGCCTGTAGACATTGCCTGATGAGTGCTAATGACTAAATAGAGTGCACCTGTGTGTAATCTAATGTCAGTACAAATACAGCTTCTCTGTGAGGGCCTCAGAGGTTGTCTAAGAGAATATTGGGAGCAACAACACCGTGAAGTCCAAAGAACACACAAGACAGGTCAGGGATCAAGTTATTGAGAAATTTAAAGCAGGCTTAGGCTACAAAAAGATTCCCAAAGCCTTGAACATCCCACGGAGCACTGTTCAAGTGATCATTCAGAAATGGAAGGAGTATGGCACAACTGTAAACCTACCAAGACAAGGCCATCCACCTAAACTCACAGGCATAACAAGGAGAGCGCTGATCAGAAATGCAGTCAAGAAGCCCATGGTGACTCTGGATGAGCTGCAGAGATCTACAGCTCAGGTGGGAGACTCTGTCCATAGGTCAACTATTAGCCATGCACTGTACAAAGTTGGCCTTTATGGAAGAGTGGCAAGAAGAAAGGCATTGTTAACAGAAAGCATAAGAAGTCCAGTTTGCAGTTTGCCACAAGCCATGTGGGGGACACAGCAACCATGTGGAAGAAGGTGCTCTGGTCAGATGAGACCAAAATGGAATTTGTTGGCCAAAATGCAAAATGCTATGTGTGGCGGAAAACTAACACTGTACATCACTCAGAACACACTATCCCCACTGTCAAATGTGGTGGCAGCATCATGCTCGGGGGGTGCATCTCTTCAGCAGGGACAGGGAAGCTGGTCAGAGTTGATGGGAAGATAGATGGAGCCAAATACAGGGCAAACTTGGAAGAAAACCTCTTGGAGACTGCAAAAGACTTGAGGCTGGGGCGGAGGTTCACCTTCCAGCAGGGCAATGACCCTAAACATAAAGCCAGGGCAACAATGGAATGGTTTAAAACAAAACCTATCTAAGTGTTAGAATGGCCCAGTTAAAGTCCAGATCTTAATCCAATCGAGAATCTGTGGCAAGATCTGAAAACTGCTATTCACAAACACTGTCCATCTAATCTGACTGAGCTGGAGCTGTTTTACAAAGAAGAATGGGCAAGGATTTCAGTCTCTAGATGTGCAAAGCTGGTAGAGACATACCCTAAAAGACTGGCAGCTGTAACTGCAGCAAAAGGTGATTCTACAAAGTATTGACTCATGGAGCCGAATAATTACGCACACCCCACTTTGCAGTTATTTAATTGTAAAAACATTTTGGAATCTTGTATAATTTTTGTTCCACTTCTCATATGTACACCACTTTGTACTGGTCTTTCACGTGGAATTCCAATAAAATTGATTCATGTTTGTGGCAGTAATATGACAAAATATTGTGGCTGAATACTTTTGCAAACCACTGTATGTAACTACACAAAAATTTTGAAAAAAGAGTGTGCTATAGACACCCCTCCCCTGCAGCCGATCATGCAGAGTGAAGAGCTTTAGGTCTGGCTAAAGGATACCCGAAGTGACATGTGACATAATGAGATGGACATGTGAATGTACAGTGCATAGCACACAAATAACTATGATGTGTTCCTTTTGTTTTTCTTTGTCTGCCTGAAAGAGTTAAATATCAGGTATGTAAGTGGCTGACTCAGTCCTGACTCAGACAGGAAATGACTACAGTGTGACCCTTATTGATAAGAAATTCCCCTTTTTATCTCTTTCTTGCTCTCAGAAGTTATTTTATGCTAGGAAAGTGTTTTATAGTTGGAATTTCTTATCAGTGAGGGTCACAGTGTAGTCACTTCCTGTCTGAGTCAGGACTGAGTCAGCCACTTACATACCTGATAATTCACTTTTTCAGAGAAAGAAAAAAAGGAACACAGCATAGTTATTTGTGTGCTAGGCACTGTACATACACATGTCCATCTCATCATGTCACATGTCACCTCGGGTATCCTTTAAAGGAATACTGGGGGGGGTCGGGGGAAAAAAAGAGTTGAATTTACCCGGGGCTTCTAATGGTCCCCGGCAGACCTCCTGCACCCGCGCAGCCACTCACTGATGCTCCGGCCCCGCCTCCGGTTCACTTCTGGAATTTCAGACTTTAAAGGAGTCATCAGGGGATATTTAAGAAAATGAGTGCTACTTCCCGGGGGCTTCCTCTAGCTCCAAGCTCCCAGGACGTCCCTCGCCGCAGCTCTGCCTTCAGCCGATCGCCGCAGGTCTGTCCCAGTCCCCGGCGATGACGTCAGAGCGACCTCCAGGTCGCTCTGTACTGCGCTTGCGTGAGTGGCGCTGTCAATTACCGCCACATGGGCCGGAGCGGATGCGCCTGAAGACTCCTTTAAAGTCTGAAAACCACTGTGCCTGCGTTGCCATGTCCTCGCTCCCGCTGATGTTACCAGGAGTCTACTGCTCAGGCACAGACTATACTGGGCCTGTGCAGTACGCTCCTGGTGACATCAGTGGGAGCGAGGACATGGCAACGCAGGCACAGTGGTTTTCAGACTTCAAAGTCTGAAATTCCAGAAGTGAACTGGAGGTGGGGCGGAGCATCGGAGAGTGGCTGCACAGGCACAGGATGTCTGCGGGGGACCATTAGAAGCCCCGGGTAAGTTCAACCCATCCCCCCCCCCCAACAGTATTGCTTTAACACTATTGCAATGGCATTTGCCTAGTGATTGTGGTTTTGTGGTGCAACATTTTGGTGATTTTTCTAGCACAAAATTCCAGTGGTTAATTTTTTTTTCTTTTTTTTTTTTTTTGGGTGTTTAGGCTTTTTGATTCCAGTTCAAGAGAATGAGAAAATCAGTGCCAAAATGTTGCATGCAGTGCGTTTGCAATTTATGCAATTCACAAATGCTGCAGTGAGAATGATTCCATCGGAATACATTTGTTGCAGTGCTTTGCTGATCACCGCCGATCAGCTAAGTGCTGAAAAGCGCCACAAAAGGGCCCGAGTGTGAACCAGCCTTACACAACCTCATTCCCCCCCTCTCTAGTACTCGGTGTGGCAGTTCCACTGACTTCATGGAAGTGATCCTGCAGCAACCACTTTGGTCTGCACACTGATTGCAGTAAGAGGAGAGGTGAGCAGTGCAGAGGATTATGAGACATTATTCAGTAACAAAAAGGGGTGTCTGTATGGTGACTGCATCCCCTTTTATGTGTCAGGTTCCTATAAGCTCTCAGGATGTGACTGTCTTATTTCTCCATACAGGAGTGGCAGTATATAGGACACAGGGATTTCTATGATAACTTCATGATGGAGAATCAGCCGCCTCTCATGTCACTGGGTAAGAGAACACTTACTCCCCTCCACCCCTCACCTCCACCAATCATCTGAGACAATATATTCAGTCAGTGTGTGTGTGTGTTTCCTACAGAGGGATCCAGTTACAGAAACCCACCAGAGAGATGTACAGGTCCTCTTTATTCCCTGGATTGTCCACAGGAAGATCACACCATCCCCCACCATTATCAGGTAGGTGGAACAGAGAGTCAGGAACTAAAACATTCTTCCAAACTGATCAGTATTTTAATATTGGTATGACTGTGTGTTCCTTTACTTTATTACTATTAACCTTCTAAAAGTAACCTGGAATGATAGAGCTGTAAAGTGTTGTAATGTTAAACAATACACAGTGCCTGGCTGTCCTGCTGATCCTCTGCATCTATTACTGTTATCCATAGACCATAAACAAGCATAGGCAGAACAGATGTTTCTGACAATGTTAGAGCCATGCTTGTTTCAGGTGTGTGATTTAACAACAAAACATTTGTAACCAACAAGACATTTGTAAAGCGATTTTCTCCCATAGCACCCAAAGCAGATAAGCTTGTCTCAGATCAGTATATAGTGATATGTGTACAACGGAACAAGCTATGTGATCTTAAATGCCAGACTAAACATAAACAGGTGACTTTTCAGTTTTGATTTAAATATTTCAATGTGTCCAGGGTTGGAGCTGTCTTGATTAAGTTTGGCAAGGCATTCCACAGGGTAGGGGCAACATGACAGAAAGCTCTGGCTTTAAGGGCTCGTTTCCACTGTTGCGGTGTGGAATCGCCTGGATTCCACCGCTGATAAAATAGCATGCGGATGCGATTCCCCATGCGTTTTTTGCCGCGAATTCGCATAGGTGAGGGTATATGCAATTTTAACCATGTCACTGCCTGTGTGAATTTACATCGTACCTATGCGAATTTGCGGCAAAAAACGCATGGGGAAAACGCATGCGATTTCCCTATTAAATACATTGCATGCGATTCGCATGCATTCCACTCTCAGGCGAAATCATTGGCTCTTTTGTGCTTATTTTCACCGCTGAAAAAAGCGCACATCACCAACGCAACAGTGGAAACAGGCCCATCCACTTGCATACCATGTGCGAATCCGCATGCGTTGGACGCATGCGGATTCGCGATAGTGGAAACGAGCCCTAATGGTTTTTAGTTGGACTCTGGGGGTTGTCAAGTTATTGGATCATTCTGGTCTGAGGTTGTAGGAGGTGTGATGCCGTTGCAACAAATTATTCAGGCATCCAAAGCCTAGGTCGTGTACCACACCCTGACGGAAGGCCAATTGGCTGAACCGCATAGGTGGGCGGAGCCTGGATGGTGTGGTTGGTATGTTCCTGATAACCCTGACTGATCCCCGCATGGTGTTCAGTGGCAGTGGGTAGATCTCGGGCCTGTTTGTGACACAAGCTGTAGTACACTATAGAAAGAGAAACACTCGGCACTCGGATCATAGATTATTGGGGGCAGGAGCTCGAACCTGCACTTCCAGTATATAGTGTGGAATTGTTCACCTCAAACACTTGTATGCGGCACTTGGAATATATTAAGAGACGTGCTGCTTGTTTACAGGACACTCGCACGTGAACAAGCGCCAGTCCGGCGCGAAACGGCTGTAGTGCCGTCCTCTTATCACTCCCCCCTTGGCACGCGAACACCTCCACACCACCTCTGAGTCAGGTTTGATGCAATTGTCTGAACAATGACTGTCATGTATGCATTGCTCATGGCATGAATTGAGGACTAAAACAGTGAAGCGACGGTGCCTGGTCTGCCTACATGTACTTTGATTTTGGAGAAAGAGCTGTGAGAGTGGTGAGACATTGAAACAAGAGTGGTGAGATCAACACGCAGGCTGCTGATGTAAGACTGTCTGCAAGTGTTAAAGTGGAACTCTTGCTCAGGGCAGAAGGAAAACAGAGAATGCACCCTGTATGTGTTTAGGCTGTCTAAAGCCCCCTCATTTGTGTATAATCACAAGTTGTAATGGGATATCTCCCGTGTCACCTGACTGCCACGGCAGATAAGCTCAATTGAAAGCACAGGATGTGTCTTAAAGTGGATCCGAGATAAACTTTTACTCATTGCATAATTGTGTTCCTTACATATAGTTTATAGGGCATTCCTCAAGCCAAATACTTTTGTTTTTGTTTTAGTACCCTAATTCCCTATAAACTAAACAAGCCACGCCCACAGCTTTTTAGAGTGCCTTGGCATTTTCAGACAGGAGCAAGGGCTTATGGGAGCTCAGTCCTGGCAGGAGGAGGGGATGGTGTTACTAGCTATAGATTTCAGGGGCAGAGGGGAGGAGGAGAAGGGATTGAGCTGAGGGATGAAGATGCTATCAGCTTTCCTGTGTGTAATGTTTACAAACAGAACATGGCCGCTGTCATTGTATCACAGGAAGAAATAATAATATTCTGTTGCTGCTGTTTGCAGCTAGATTTGCTGTCTAATCTATCTAAACTTTAGAAAAAAAATATAGACAAGTTACTTGTTCTAGTTAGTTTTTCATCTCGGATCCGCTATAAGGTGAACCTGAACTCTTGCACAGGACAGAGGGAAACATAGAGAAATGCACTCTGTATTTAGGGCATTTCCTCTCTAATTCCCCCTCAGTTGTGTCTAATCACAAGCTGTAATTTGATTACTCCGTTGTCACCTGACTGCCACAGCAGATAAGCTCAACTGAAAGCACAGGATGTCACCAATATGTCCGCTGCCATGAAAGCAGGAAGTAGGCACACTGCAGATTTATTTCTGGATTTGTATGAGCTGTAACAAATAAATAAATGTTTTTCTTTAAAGGTTATTATGCTGTTGCGTATATTTTAGAGCAGAGAGAAGTTCTATGTTCAGGTCCGCTTTAAGCTTCAGCATTTCTATCTGTATGCTTCTGCATTCATAGAGCCCAGCTGCCTGTGTTTTCATGTCTGCTCTGCTTAGCTGCCTTGTGCTAATAATTGGTCTGCTGGCTTATCTACACTCCTTTGAAGTGTCATTAAGCTGCTGTGATTCATCTTTCATGTCCCTTTGAAGACCTTGAGGCTGGATTTGCTGTTTAAACAGGGAACTAGTATTCTGTTGCCTTTGTGAGAAGAAGGCAGACTTTGTTGATGTAGCATAAATTACTTTTGATGTTGATTTTTTTTTTTCCTCCAAGCTCCGCAGTCTACTCCTAGATTTGAGGTGGCCACTGCAGTGTAAAGGCCCATACACATGTCGGATTTTTCCAAACGACGGGTCGTTTGAACGTCCTGTCGTTCAGTCGTCCGCACGCCAAATCGGGCGTGTGTACAGTCCGTCGTTCGGGTGATAAGACTGGTCCTGTCAAAATCAGTCTTATCACCCGAACGACGGACTGTACATGCCCGATTTGGCGTGCGGACGACTGAACTACGGGACGTTCAAACGACCCGTCCGGGACAATCCGACGTGTGTGTGGGCCTTTAGAGGGTGTATGGAGTGGTATGGGTTAGAGGTCGACCTCTGGCCAATCCAGTTCTGTTCCATGTTTTTTTTTTTTTTTGTTTGTTTTTGTTGTTTTTTTTACAATTTTTAATGGCTTTAACTGTGTGTAGAAAGCAATTCCTGGTGTCAACTATTTGTCAAGTAACCAAGCAGCTCAGGGTGAACCAAACTACTAGGAGTGTATAGGGGGATAAAAGAGACCTTAAAGCTATAAGCTTACTATACACCAGCGGTTCTGGATGCTAGCTTTGCTTACAGGGGCGAAAAGAGATTTATTTTATTCATTGTATCTATAAAGCGTCAACATTTTACGCAGCGCTGAATAATTTGCATATTCAGTAGTGGTGCATTGTGGGTAACAACAAATGTTCACGTATAGCTGAATTATTACAAATTTCCTTCCGCTTTAAAGAGAACCAGAGATGAAGCACCCTCTTGTATTTTACCTTATAAATCAGTGGGAACATGACAGTAAACACCTAATCTGCCCTTTGTTTCATTGTTCTCTGTGTAATCTGACTGTTATCACGTCTGATAAGAATCCCCGACTGAGAAGTCAGGCTGCTCCGTCTAGCTTTGCTACAGAAAGATTATAGCTAAGTCTGTCTTCTGTGGTGTTATTTCAAGCCCAAGCCTGCCCCCTTGTGGCTTTGCTATAATGACTCAGCTGTAATTATTCCCAGCAAAGCCAGATTTAATTGCTCAGTCTGGGATTCTTGTGACTGCTGTTAACAGACACTTTTAGCAGTGAGGAGGAAACAGAGAGCATGGTAAGTGTTTTCTCTAATGTTCTTACTGATATACATGGTAAAATACACAAGGGTGCTTCCTCTCTGGTTCCCTTTAAGAAGGCAAATTACATCAAGCATATTTCAATAAAGTGATTCTTGTTTTGTTCTTTTGCACTCTGAGTGGCCTGGTATACTCCTTTTCTCTAGCCTTTTCCTAGGTCGTGTAGGGATTTGAACGTTAGTATTGAAAAGTATTCTCCACAACATTATGGGTAGCCAGTGTGGTGAGCAACGGATTGGTGTTATGTGGCAATGGCAAGGTTGGTTTGTTAGCAGTCAGTGGCAGTATTCTGTACTAGCTGCAGGCAGTGCAGGTCTTTTTTTGGAAGGCCAGCATAGAAGGCATTGCAATAGTCCAGCCGTGATGTGATGAAGGCCTGGCCGTACATGTGCAGAAGAGCGCAACTGGCCAGATCACCGGGAGTGATATATAAAGAATGGAGAGGATGGCGTGGGACTCTACGCACCTCATGGGGCTGGGTGAAGCCCCAGGTAGAGTTGGGCCAAACCTCCGATTTTAGGTTCGCGGGTTGTTGTTTTTTTTCAAAGTTCGCATCCCCATTGAAGTCTATTGTGGTTCGCGAACTTTAACGCGAACCGCAATAGACTTCAATGGGGATGCGAACTTTGAAAAAAAAAAAAATTATGCTGGCCACAAAAGTGATGGAAAAGATGTTTCAAGGGGTCTAACACCTGGAGGGGGGCATGGCGGAGTGCGATACACGCCAAAAGTCCCCGGGAAAAATCTGGATTTGACGCAAAGCAGCGTTTTAAGGGCAGAAATCACATTGAATGCTAAATGACAGGCCTAAAGTGCTTTAAAACATCTTGCATGTGTATACATCAATTAGGTAGTGTAATTAAGGTACTGCTTCACACTGACACACCAAACTCACTGTGTAACGCACCGCAAACAGCTGTTTGTGTAGTGACGGCAGTGGCGGGTTCACTGAACAGGAACACAGTGGTGGGTTCACAGAACAGGTATGCAGTGGCGGGTTCACAGAACAGGTATGCAGTGGTGGGTTCACAGAACAGGTATGCAGTGGTGGGTTCACAGAACAGGTATGCAGTGGTGGGTTCACAGAACAGGTATGCAGTGGTGGGTTCACAGAACAGGTATGCAGTGGTGGGTTCACAGAACAGGTATGCAGTGGTGGGTTCACAGAACAGGTATGCAGTGGTGGGTTCACAGAACAGGTATGCAGTGGTGGGTTCACAGAACAGGTATGCAGTGGTGGGTTCACAGAACAGGTATGCAGTGGTGGGTTCACAGAACAGGTATGCAGTGGTGGGTTCACAGAACAGGTATGCAGTGGTGGGTTCACAGAACAGGTATGCAGTGGTGGGTTCACAGTACAGGTATGCAGTGGTGGGTTCACAGTACAGGTATGCAGTGGTGGGTTCACAGTACAGGTATGCAGTGGTGGGTTCACAGTACAGGTATGCAGTGGTGGGTTCACAGTACAGGTATGCAGTGGTGGGTTCACAGTACAGGTATGCAGTGGTAGGTTCACAGTACAGGTATGCAGTGGCGGGTTCTCAGAACAGGTATGCAGTGGCAGGTTCACAGAACAGGTATGCAGTGGCGGGTTCACAGAACAGGTATGCAGTGGTGGGTTCACAGAACAGGTATACAGTGGTGGGTTCACAGAACAGGTATGCAGTGGTGGGTTCACAGAACAGGTATGCAGTGGTGGGTTCACAGAACAGGTATGCAGTGGTGGGTTCACAGAACAGGTATGCAGTGGTGGGTTCACAGAACAGGTATGCAGTGGCAGGTTCACTTGACAGAACAGGTATGCAGCCAGGAACAAGCTAAGCCTAACTAATCTTTCCTTATGAGAGACAGTCTGCAGCAGCTCGCCCTACTCTCACTAACGCAGGCACACGAGTGAGCGTAATGGCCGCCGCTGCATGCCTTTTATAAGGGGGGGGGAGTGGCTCCAGGGGCTAGTGTAGCCTAATTGGCTACACTGGGCCTGCTGACTGTGATGTAGAGGGTCAAAGTTGACCCTCATGGTGCATTATGGGGCGAACCGAACTTCCGCAAAAGTTCGCCTGCGGGACGCGAACGCGAACCACTGAAGTTCGCATGGAACCGTTCGCAGGCGAACCGTTCAGCCCAACTCTAGCCCCAGGTAAGTATAAATCTAGCAAATACTTAGAGCTCAGGTTTCCTTTAAAGTGACACTGAAGCGAAACAGAAACTTATGATATAATGAATTGTATGTGTAGTACAGGTAATTTATAGAACATTAGTAGCAATGAAAGAAGTCTCATATTTTATTTTCATGGACGGGAAAACGTGTCTAATTCAAGCCTATGAGAAGGTACACTGTCTAGGCGCGACGCCCGTTTCAGCTGCATCCTGTAACCGTTGTGACATCATACTCACGTGTCCCGCCGTCCATCACCGCCGCTCGGTCCATTCTAAAGAGCCCGGAGGCTGACAGAAGCATGGGGATTCTCCATTGGGCTGCAATAGACCAATGGGAATCCTAAGCAACAGAGTGAATTCTCATTGGTTCATGTTGAACCAATGAAAATTCTCCCTGTTGCTATGCAGAATTGGCCTGTTGCAGCATTTGGAGAGCCATGATTCTGCTGGCCTCCAGGCTGTGGAATGGACCAAGCGGCTGGACGAGTGGTGGCGGCAGGACAGGTGAGCAATCGACGCGCAGACACGGAACGTGCCCTACATCCAGATCAGATTCGAGTCAAAGGGATCATTTTTTCAGGGAAATGGATCAATTTGACATGGATCCGTTCTGGAACCGGACAAGTGTGAAACGAGCCTTATGCTAGGTACACAAGATACAATTTTCTGGCAGATTTACCCACATGTCCAATCTGAATTTCGATCAATTTTCTGATTGATTTCCATTCACTTTTATGGAAATTGATCGGAAAATCAATCGGAATTCAGATCAGAGATGTTGGAAAGAAATCGATCTGGCAGGTTAATCTGCCAGAAAATTGTATCGTGTATACCTAGTATTATAGTTTAAAATACGGTGTATGGTTTGCAGAGCTAATGACCTTTTGAACTTTGAGCAGCAAAAACCTTATCTGAAGCTGTCTTTCACTGTTTCTTTGATGTACAAGTGCTCGGAAAACAGCCAAGTCCTAAACTGTGTTGCAGAGCTCAGACAAGCTCTTTTGCATAGATAACAAGTGAAGTTTCTTAAAGAGAAACCGTGACCAAGAATCGAACGTGATCCCAATCAGTATCTGATACCCCCTTTTACATGAGAAATCTATTCCTTTTCACAAACGTATCATCAGGGGGTTCTGTATGGCTAATATTGTGGTGACCCCCCCCCCCCCCCCCCCCCCACAAGAAACTCTGAGGACCTTGATACTCCTGGCAGTTTAATGTCTGTGAACCTTGTTGCATTGTGGTAAATAACTGTTTACAGCTGTTTACAACTGCCAAAAAAGCAAGCAGCATCTCCTTCCACTGACATCACGTGCTAGCAGTAAAAATGTCACCATGTGATAAATGTCAGAATGTATATCAGGGAGAAGAAAGCTTTTACAATGGGCAAACGCTGACTAAATCATTTATACATAATTATTGTAAAAATGAAGCACTTTTTTATTTATTTTCACTGGAGTTCCTCTTCAACTCTTCCTGTACTGGAAACAATATGACTTGTTTCTTAGCTATTAATGCCTACACAAAGAATTGAATGTGTGCATTAAACACCAAGTGAACACCTGACATATCTGGCTAAGCAAATTTGGCCTAATTGGCTATTCATGAGGCAATGCTCATGCAAATATGCATTCGCTTTCGCATGCCAACTTATACCAATGCCGCAAAGAGGTCGCCTGCGCCACCCAGCCTCCCCCTCCGGGGTGCCGCTGTGGTTCCCAGGCAGTGAGAGCGCCTGGGACCCAGCGGTCCCCCGCTTTTATGGGGGCATTGGGAAGCCTCCCCGTGGCGCTCCTGGATAGTGCTAATGTACTAATTCCCGCAGGGCGACCGCTTTGCGGCATTGGTTTTTGACCCTGCATAGGCTGGCATGCAAAAGCGAATACATATTTGCATGAGCATTGGCTCATGAATAGCCAATTAGGCCAAATTTGCTTAGCCAGATATGTCAGGTGTTCACTTGGTGTTTAATGCACACATTGAATTCTCTGTGTAGTTAGCTATTAATGCCTAGTGCACACCATATAATTTTCTGTTAGGTTTTTCTGTTATGCTGGACATACACGGCTCGTTTGATTAATGAATCTCATTAAGATGGCTCGATAGATAATTTCCGACATGTCCGATCTCCCGACCGATCGTTTCGCTGGTCAATTCCGGATTGCAGTGAATGGAAAATAACAAAAACAAGCGAAAGTGCATTGACTGTGGAATCGAGCGGCAAAACGATTGAGCTGGAGAATCGAGTGGTAAGAATGAACCGTGTATGCCCAGCATACGATTTTCTGTTGATTATTTTCTGTAAAGTACTGCTTTCTAGCAGTACTTTACAGAAAATAATTAAAAGAAAACCTAACAGAAAATCATTATCTCTGGTGCATTGTCTTCTGGTTATCTCCTGCTGAGTAGAACAATGCTTAATTGCTAGGCAGATAGATGGTTAGATAGATAATTTCCAACAGAAAATATAACAGAAAATTGTATGATGTGTACCTAGCATTATGTTCTATTTCTTAGTTATATTGCACATACAAATCATTATATCATACATATTTTTCACTTCCGTGTTACTTAAAGGGAACCAGAGACAATCTAAAGAAAAGATTTTATACATACCTGGGGCTTCCTCCAGCCCCATACGCACGGATCGCTCCCACACCACCATCCACTGCTGCCTGCAGCTACGAGAACCGGCTCCCTGCTCTTCCGTCAGTCGGAGCCAGTCTAGCGTAGGAGAAGTGCGCCCTCTATGTATCTCTGCAGCGGCTGCTGGAGAGATATGCAAAGAGCGCACTTCTCCTGCGCTAGACTGGCTCCGACTGACGGAAGAGCGGGGAGCCGGTTCTCATAGCTGCGGGCAGCAGTGGATGGTGGTGTGGGAGCGATCCGTGCGTATGGGGCTGGAGGAAGCCCCAGGTTTGTATAAAATCTTTTCTTTAGATTGTCTCTGGTTCTCTTCAAAGCCAGTTTTCACTTAATCACTCCTGAAGCCCAGCTAAGCATGTGTTTATTTTTGGAATGGGGTCTGTCATGTTGGGTTTGAGGCTTTGTTCAGAATCTGACACTTACCTGGGGCTTCTATCAGCCCCCTGTAGCTGTCATGTCCCGCGCCGTCCTCCTCAGATCACCCGTGTAGTGTGTAGCCACCTCTCCTGCATTCCAAGTCACCGGCTTCCTCTCTCCACCTCCCATCCTACCTCTATGCCGCGGTTTCTGTACTTAATGTACCCCAGCACTGAGGAGTGGCACCCTGAGGCAGAATGGCAGAGGGCGGCTGGAAGGGGGTTACACTCTGTGGGACTCTGCATTCCTAGATTTCTAGCCAGTGGCAGCAAAGAGGGTAGCGGTTTTCATCCTCTCTTTATCCAGACTTGGATATAATTCCAGCTATGTAGGCCACCTGTTGTTTGTATTGGATCACCAGCCTTCACCACATGACCTCATGCAGCCAAAGCTGCCTGAAATGGCACGCTCACCTGGCCCTAATGCTGCCCGACCGACAGACAGTACTTAAAGAGTCTCCCAGAACTGGGCACCACCACAGGCAGTGGGTTGGGGCAGCACAGGGGCAAGGTGAGTGTGCCATTTTGGGATCCTCTAGAGGTTTCTCGATCTTCTGCGACCCCGCTGCTGATAGCCGGGACCCTCTGCATCTTTGCGGCCACGCTCCCCTCCTTCTACGAGCGCAGCCACACTGTAAGGGTGCCCGTGGGTTTGTGCCTTTGCAAGAGCATGGAGATGCTCTTGCACTGAGAAAAAACCTTTGCACAAGTGGCTCCCTACTACAGGAGTGAGCAGTACTTTGCGCCTATGTAGTGCGGCCGCGCTCATACAGGAGGGAACGTGGCCACAAGCAATCTTCAACATTTAATGTTGAAGATTGTACAGAGGGTCACAGCGTAGGAGGGGCATAGGAAGATCGGAGAAGCCTCTGGACCATCTAGAGGACCTTCCAGATGCTTCTCCTACTGTGGTAACTTTTTTTTTTTTTTACTCCCTGACTACAGGTACCCTTTTAAGGTGGATGACTTTTAAGAAAAAATTTGATGTTTGCGATTACTTATTCATTAATATTAGTGTGCTAAAGATGGCATTCTTCATGTCTGTGGGTTTAGTGTGAAGAGGAGACTGATGTAAAAGAGGAAGAAGAAGAGACATATGTGAGGAGTGATCAGCAGTTTGTGGAGGAGGATTATATTATGAGGGCTATTAAAGAAGAAGAAGAAGAGACTTATGTGAGTGGTGATCAGCAGACTACCGAGGAGGGTGACATGAGGTCAATAAAAGAGGAAGAAGAGACATATGTGACGAGGGTTCCACAGTCTACAGTGAACAGTGACATCATGACTATAAAAGTGGACAAAGAAGAGACAGAAGATGAAGGGATTAGAATTGTTAAAGTAGAAGACGTTCCTGTAGATATCAACACAGGTAAGCAGGTGGGGACACTAGTGGCAGCAGATGGGGGAGGGGGGGGGGAGGCTGGAACAAAAGGAACATGCCACTGTGCTCTCAGCAGGTGGGGATACTAGTAGCAGCAGATGAAGGGGGGGAGCGGGCTAGAGGAAAGGAACACGCCACTGTTCTCTTTGCAGGTGGGGACACTAGTGGCAGCAGATGGCGGGGGAGCTGGAGGAAAGGAAACGCGCCACTGTGCTCTCTGCAGGTGGGGACACTAGTGGCAGCAGGTGGCGAGGTGGGTGGACTGGAGGAAAGGAACATTCCACTGCTCTCTCTGCAGGTGGGGACACTAGTGGCAGCAGAGGGGGGGGGGGGGGGGGGGCTGGAGGAAAGGAACACACCACTGTTCTCTCTGCAGGTGGGGACACTAGTGGCAGCAGGGGGGGGGGGGGGGGGCTGGAGGAGAGGAAACGCGCTACTGTGCTCTCTGCAGGTGGGGACACTAGTGGCAGCAGGTGGCGAGGTGGGTGGACTGGAGGAAAGGAACATGCCACTGCTCTCTCTGCAGGTGGGGACACTAGTGGCTGCAGAGTGGGGGAAGGAGGGGAACTGGAGGAAAGGAACACGCCACTGCGCTCTCTGTAGGTGGGGACATTAGTGGCAGCAGAGGGGGGGCTGGAGGAAAAGGAACACGTCGCTGTGCTCTCTGCAGATGGAAACACTAGTGGCAGCGGGGGGGGGGGTTGGGTTGGAGCAAAGGCACACACCACTGCGCTGGAGGAAAGGCACACACCACTGTGCTCTCTGTAGATGGGGACACTAGCGGCAGAGGGGGGGTGCTGGAGGAAAGGAACACACCACTGTGCTCTCTGCAGATGGGGACGTTAGTGGCAGCAGGGGGGGAGGGGGTCTGGAGGAAAGGAACACACTACTGTGCTCTCTGCAGATGGGGACATTAGTGGCAGCAGGGGGGGAGGGGGTCTGGAGGAAAGGAACACACTACTGTGCTCTCTGCAGATGGGGACATTAGTGGCAGCAGGGAGGGGGAGGGGTTTGGAGGAAAGGAACACACTACTGTGCTTTCTGCAGATGGGGACGTTAGTGGCAGTAGGGGGGGGAGGGGGTCTGGAGGAAAGGAACACACTACTGTGCTCTCTGCAGATGGGGACATTAGTGGCAGCAGGGGGGGGAGGGGGTCTGGAGGAAAGGAACACACTACTGTGCTCTCTGCAGATGGGGACATTAGTGGCAGCAGGGAGGGGGAGGGGTTTGGAGGAAAGGCACACACCACTGTGCTCTCTGCAGATGGAGACACTAGTGGCAGCAGAGGGGGGGGGGGGGGGGGGGGTTTGGAGGAAAGGCACACACCACTGCGCTCTCTGCAGGTTCAGACACTGGTGCCCATACATTAAAGCACTTTACCTGTCTCGCAACTCGCTTGTGTCTGCTTAGTGTCCGCTCTACCTCCGTATTTGTGTCCTACATGACTACCGACAGATAGCTTGTGGGGAGCATGTGTGATGTTACACACATGCCAATGTAAAAGTGCAGCAGACGGGTAAAGTATCTTAATGCATGGACACCGAAGGGGCACATAAAACATTTGGGGTGAGGCGGCGTCACAAGGCGAATCCCCGGAAGGTTTTATGCTGAAAGTGATCGGGAATTGGTGTGTGGTGTATGGGTAGCCAGCAGACTTCCATTTCATAAGCCGCCAAACCTCTTGATGTATGGGTCACATTTTAAAGCTGTCAGCAATACTAACTAAAAAAAAACCCACATATATAAGTAGATAAATACTTGCTCTATTTACATAACCTATGTATTGCACTGTCCACCTTTTTGATTTCAGTGAATATTATATAGTAAATGAAGAGCATTCTGTTTCAGGCATTTGCCATCTTAATTCCCTCTAACTGAAGCCAATACTGATGTCATTTCCTCCCTTACTATGGGAGGAGGGCGGCCAATGCAAACACACACATTCTTCGGACACTACCACCCAGCTCTGTAATAGAAAAGTGCATTGTCATTATGTGACTCTGTAGCTTGAGAAATATTCAGAGAGGAACAGTGGTGTGGGACAGGAAAACAGGAGGGAAAGAGTCTTCAACTAATCAGGCTGAATTAGTTAAGTCTGAGGGGGTAGTAAAGAAGCAAAAAAAAAAGACAACCCAGCATGCCTTGCAACTTCCTTTGTGCGGCAATGTACCAAATGAGTCAGGTAAACTGGGGCATTATCTTTTATCAACAACAAAGTAATAGCGATTTTTAATTTTTGGCTTGCCTGGTTAGCATCCGTATTACTTGTTTACCAGATTAAAAAATGAATTATTTTTTTATTTTATGTCTGACAGTTACCGTATATACTCTCATACAAGCCCCCCAAAAAGGGGGTCAAAAGTTGGGGGGTCGGCTTGTATGCGAGTCTTCCCTGGTGGTCTAGTGGTGTGTGGTCCGCGCCCCGCTCCCCCCCCCCCCCTCCCCGCTCCCCCCGCGCCCGCCGCTGCTATTACCTGCTTTGGCAGCGGCCGCTTCCTAATCCGCGTTCCCCTCTGAAGTTTCAGCGTGTATCACAGCAGCGCGCCCGGCGCTGCTGCTGTGACGATGCAGGGGGCAGGAAAGAGCGGTTCCTCTGGTAACGGCGATACAGATCGCCGCTATAGGGAGCCGCGCTCTTTCCTGCACTCTGCATCGTCACAGCAGCAGCGCCGGGCGCGCTGCTGTGATACACGCTGAAACTTCAGAGGGGGAACGCGGATTGGGAAGCGGCCGCTGCCTAAGGAGGTAATAGCAGCGGCGGCCGCGTGGGGAGCACTACCTACCTATGCTGGGCACTATACTGGCTAAACTGGGCACTTTACTAGCCATACTTGGGCACTATACTGGCTAAACTGGGCACTTTACTAGCCATGCTGGGGCACTATACTAGCCATACTGGGGCACTATACTAGCTAAACTGGGCTCTATACTAGCTATACTGAGGCACTACCTACCCATACTGGGTGCTATAATGGGCACTATACTAGCCATACTGGGGCACTATACTAGCCATACTGGGGCACTATACTAGCCATACTGGGGCACTATACTAGCCATACTGGGGCACTATACTAGCCATACTGGGGCACTATACTAGCCATACTGGGGCACTATACTAGCTATACTGAGGCACTACCTACCCATACTGGGCGCTATAATGGGCACTTTACTAGCCATACTGGGGCACTATACTAGCTAAACTGGGCACTATACTAGCTAAACTGGGCACTATATTAGCTAAACTGGGAACTATACTAGCTGTACTGAGGCACTACCTACCCATACTGGGCGCTATACTGGCTAAACTGGGCACTTTACTAGCCATACTGGGGCACTATACTAGCTAAACTGGGCACTATACTAGCTATACTGAGGCACTACCTACCCATACTGGGCGCTATACTGGCTAAACTGGGCACTTCACTAGCCATACTGGGGCACTATACTAGCCATACTGGGGCACTATACTAGCTAAACTGGGCACTATACTAGCTATACTGAGGCACTACCTACCCATACTGGGCGCTATACTGGGCACTATACTGGCTATACTGGGCACTATATTAGCTATACTGGACACTACCTACCTATACTGGGCACTATACTAGCTATACTGGGACACACTGGGGGGCTGCACCCATCCAGCATTTCCTACCCCCGGCTTATATGGGGGTCAATCATTTTTCCCTGGTTTTTCAGGGAAAGTTGGGGGGGTCGGCTTATATGCGGGTCGGCTTATATGCGAGTATATACGGTATGTTTTTTTAAGGTGGCCACTAATGATCCAATCTATTTATTTCTTCCAATCTTACCATTTCTATGTAATATAAGGGACTACCTAAAGTATCCACTCAATATATTCACTCCGTTTACTCAGCTACATAGATTTGGTAAGATTGGATGAAAAAGATTGGATCATTAGTGGCCACCATTAGATCAGAATTTTGAGCCAATTTTGAGATCCCTCTTATCTTCTGAGAAATGGTAGAAGGCGTTGGCACTGCAGTGTAAATCAGATGACGGGCATCAGCCTTGGACCTGGATTTCAGCCCCAGCATTCTCTGGTCATAACACGTCTATTAATTGTAAACAAGAACAGGAAGAACGGTCGGCACTCCTCCGTGGCTTTTTAATGTATAATAGTTGTGTGCATAAACCTCTCGCTTTATCACATTACAGGCATAATCCTAAATCTTATGCCTGGTACACACCATGCAATTTTACTTCAAATCGATAATTTCCGTCAGGTCAAATCTGTTTTCTGATTGTTTTCCTGATTGATTTTGTACAGAAGTAATATTAAAAAAAAAAAAAAAAATAAAAAAAAACCTGTATGAAAATCTATTTTACCCATCTATCTGACTGGTACATTGCATGGGGTGTACCAGGCATAAATGATGATTCTATGAGATCTATCTTCTTGGTCTGTTTTTGATTAATCCACTTAAATGACAACTGTAGCATGAGGGCTATGAAGGCTGCCATATTTTTTTTATCTTTTAACCACTTCCCCTCCCCCCCCCCCCTCCCCCCTGCATTTCCCCATATCTTCTTGCAGGGATGTAGCTACTACGTCCCTCCCTGCCGTGCACTCCTGCTCGCCCCCCTTTTCTGCCCCTCTGCTTCTGTGTTGCCCTTTTTGCTTTTGGACTGACCTTTTTGTGTGAACGGGTACTTAGTGCAGCCTGGGTATCCAGCTTGTTTGCAGCAGGCCTCATGGCGGAGGATACATAGCAGCAAATCAGAGCCACAAGGGGGGCAGACTTGGGCTTGAAAAGAAATCACAGAAGACTGACTCAAAACATTCCAGGGCAAAGCTAAGGTGGTCATACATTAGAAGATTATGGGCAGATTCGACCAAGAGACAAATTTTGTTTTTAATCGAATCTGATTCAAGATAAGTTTGTCTCTAATCGAATCTGCCCATACACTACAGGCCGATTCCCGTCCAATTTCAGTATGAAATCATCAGGAAATCGGCTGAGCCGCCGCGTCCACCCTGCCGCGGCCCCCAAAATGTATAAATGTATGTAATGTGTGTGCATTTATACATTACCTGTCCTGTAGCAGCTTCCGCATGGTGTCCATCCATATCGCCGGGTAACAGCCGCATACACGCTAGCGGCGCATAGCGTCTGATATCAGACGTTATGTGCCGCTGGTGTGTATGCGGAACCTGGAGAGATGGACGGAAACCGCGTGGAGGCTGACACCGGACAGATAATGTATAAATGCACACACACTACATACATTTATACATTGTGGGGGTTTCTTCGTCTCTTCGCTCTTTCGCAATTCGGCCATCGTACAGCCGCTCACCCGACCAACCAACCTGCTGCGCAGGTGTAGTACGCTCCCGGCGGAGTGTGTGCATGCGCACTACACCAGATGGCTCAAGTACCTGGACCCATAGCAGAAGATCCAGGTGGCGGAGGACAGCGAGGGATTGATTATCCTAAAGGGGGCTGGAGGAAGCCCCAGGTATGTATAAAACTTTAATTTCCTCTGTCTCAGGTTTACTTTGTTACACAGTAGTACTATACTCTACATATGCACTCCCTACAGAGCTGCAGGGAATCCACTGAGAATGTTGTGCACATTGAACACAGAGGTGTTGTCTATCACCCATAAACCTGGTTCAGATTGTGCATGAAGAATGCGTAATAGAGGAAGAATCTCCTTATTCCCCTGCAGAGTACCTGCACATCACCCTTACATGTACCCACAGTTACATTGCCTAGGGCCTGATAGATGTTCTTTGTTCTGGTCTGTACCTTTTACAAGTACTCTTACCAAGGACTAGTTTTAGTCAATGACTAAAGGGAATACATATGGCAGTCTCCATATCCTTCTCACTTCAGTTGTCTTTTTTTAAAATTCCTAAGCGTTGGCAGTTAGGATACGAATTTCATGTTACATACTTTCAATCAACAAGATTGTAATATGCAAATTAGAGGAGTTGAGGAGTCTGAGTCGGTGGATTCCTAAACAGCCCTGCTTGGCAGCACTAATTTTCATCCAATCGATTTATAATAATCGAATTGAATGGTCGATTGGTTAGTTGGTCGGCTAATGTATGGCCTACTTTAGACTGAATGCTCAGTAGGGGATTCTTATCAGGGCTGTTAACAGGCAGATTTAGCAGAGAAGGATGAAACAAAGAGCAGAGTAGGTGTTTACTGTCATGTTCCCGTTGAGATATATATATATATATATATATATGGTAAAATACATGAGGGTACTGCTTCTCTTTTTCTTTTTAAGTTTAAATTTCCATATTGCCAGCACCTTTTAATCTCTACAAGTGAGTTGAACTATTAATTAAAGGCGTATCGCATCCTTGAAATACAGTTATTTTGTTCAAAGTGATAAGTGGCAATAATTCTGTCATGACCATTCTTGATGTTTTGTGCAGAATGGTTATTCCTTTCTCTTTGCAAATCGCAACAGCTTTCTCGGAGAAGAGGTGTGTTTTCTGATATAAATGCAAGGGTGCCAATATATTTGGCCATGGCTGTAACCTTATGCTTCTTCAATTAATATACAGAGTGTGTATTCATAGGAGAGGAGGCGGACAATATACTTCGAATTGCAGCCACCTTGACCTGCCGAAATACAGCTGCCGGTAACTAACTGGGATTTTTTGTCTCCCAACAGGTGGACAACATTTTGGGAACATGTCAGATGGACACCTTCTGGTACCTCGAGGTAATGATGGAGAAGAGAATGGCATCACATGGACTCCTCCAAGAATGAATATACCTGGCCCAGCAGAGCTGACTCTGAGGAGTCTTCTGCTAGACGAATCTTTTGGTAGATCAGATCCTGTTACCCCAAATATCCATACTGGACTTCCCAGTGCTGACCAGTCACATGACTGGTGGAATGCTCAGGCTCCTCCCAGTACCTCTCATAATATAAGAGAAGGAGGTGATCAGATACTTCCAAAAACGTATGACTTTAATACACACCAGAAAAGTGGTGCAGGAGAGCATCCTTTTTCCTGTTTAGTATGTGGGAAAAGATTTGCATATAGAGCTGATTTTAATAGTCACTCTAGACTTCACAGAGGTCAGCAGCAACTTTCTTGTTCAGTGTGTGGGAAGGTATTCGCTCGGAAATGGAATCTACTAAAACACCAGAACAGTCATTTGGACGAGAAGCCTTTTTCATGTGCAGAGTGCGGGCAAGGATTTACATGTAAGGATAATCTTATTAATCACTCTAGACTTCACACAGGCGAGTGGCCATTTTCATGTTCAGAGTGTGGGAAGGGATTCTCTCGGAAGTGGAATTTACTAAAACACCAGAATAGTCATTCAGAGAGTCGGCCTTTTTCATGTGAAGAGTGTGGGAAGTCTTTCACTCAGAAAGACGTTCTGCTTGCACACCAGAGACTACACACAGGGGTGTACCCCTATTCATGTTCAGATTGTGGGAAGGGATTTATAACGAAATCCGTTCTTATTAATCACGCGAGGCTTCACACTGATGATCGTCCTTTTCCATGCACAGAATGTGGGAAAAGCTTTCGACGAAAAGTAACCTTGGAGAGTCATCAGAAAAGACACACAGGAGAGCGTCCTTTTTTATGTTCGGTGTGCGGGAAAGGTTTTACTACTAAAGGTGAACTTCTAAAACACCAGATAATACACACAGGGGCATACCCCTTTCATTGTTCAGAGTGTGGGAAAGGTTTCAGTCTTAAGAGATATTTGGCTACACACCAGAAAAGACATACAGGGGAGCGTCCATTTTCATGCTCAGAGTGTGGAGAAAGTTTTACTTGGAAAAGAGAGCTTAATCGACACCAGCGAGAGCACTCAGGAGAATGCCCTTATTCATGCTCAGAGTGTGGGGAAGCTTTCGTTTTTAAAAAAATGCTTCTTGCCCACCAGAAAACTCACACAAGTGAACAGTCCTTTCCCAGGATGTCATTTCCATGTTCAGTGTGTGGGGAAGTGTTTGTTTTCAAGAAGAGCCTTCATGAGCACCAGAAAACTCACACACCTGATCAGTCCTTTTCATGTTCAGTGTGTGGGAAATGTTTCACTCAAAAAATGGATCTTCTTACACACAAAGCAACTCACAGAGCTGAGCGTTGTTTCAGATGTTCAGTGTGCAACAGAAGCTTCACTCATAGTAAAAGTTTTTTCAAACATCAGAAAAGTCACACAGAGGGGCATTATTCTTGTTCAGAGTGTGGGAAAGCTTTTACTCGGATTAATTCTCTTCATTGGCACAAAAAAAGTCACACTGGTGAGAAGCCTTTTTCATGCTCTGAGTGTGAGAAAAGTTTCAGTTATAAAGTTTCACTTTGGCAACACATGAAAACCCACAATGGGCCTTATTCATGTCCGGAGTGTGAAAAAAGTTTTGCGGTGGAAATAGATTTATTGAATCATCAGATAACTCATACAGGAGTGTACCCGTATGTTTGTTCTGAGTGTGGAAAAGGTTTCATCCACAAGAAAAATTTTCTGAGACATCAGAGAAGTCACACTGGGGAGCGTCCGTTTTCCTGCTCAGAGTGTGGAGAAAGTTTTTCTATAAGAAGAGAACTTCTTAGACATCAGGTAAGCCACACAGGAGAATATCCCTATTCATGCGCAGAGTGTGGGAGAGGTTTTGTTTATAAAAATTCTTTTATTATACACCAGAAAACCCACACGCGTGAACCACGTAAACAGTCATTCCCATGTTCAGTGTGTGGGAAAGTTTTTGTTTATGCAAAGTCCTTTCTTGAACACCAGAAACTGCACACAAGTGAGCAGTCATTTTCATGTTCAGTGTGCAGGAAAGTTTTTGTTTATGAAAAGTCCTTTCTAGAACACCAAAAAACTCACACACAGGAGAAGTCATTTTCATGTTCATTTTGTGAGAAATGTTTCACGCTAAAAGAGGATCTTCGTACGCACAAAGCTATTCACCGAACAGAGCGTCCTTTCTCATGTTCAGAGTGTGGGAAAAGTTTCCGTTCTAGCAAATATCTTTCCAAACATCAGAAAACTCACACAGAGGACCGTCATTATTCTTGTACAGAGTGTGGGAAAGGTTTTGTTCGGAAGCACGCTCTTCTGTCGCACCAGAGAATTCACACGGGTGAGCGGCCTTTCTCATGCTCAGAGTGTGGGAAAAGTTTCAGGCAGCAACCGGCTCTTATTATGCACCGGAGAATTCACACAGCTGCACGCCGATTTTCATGTTTAGAGTGTGGGAACAAGTTTATTTCTAAACGTGACCTTCTTGTACACCAGAGAACTCACACTGGTGAGCGTCCGTTTTCATGTTCAGAATGTGGGAAAAGCTTCAATCGAAAAGTGTACCTTAGTCAACACCTGAGAATTCACACAGGAGAGCGCCCTTTTTCATGTTCAGAATGTGACAAAAGTTTCAGTTACCAACAGTCTTTAGTTATGCACACGAGAAGTCACACTGGTGTGCGCCCTTTTTCCTGTCCAGCATGTGGAAAGAGTTTCGGCAGTAGACCACGCCTTCGAGTACACCAAAAAACTCACACAGGAGAACGCCCTTTTTTATGCTCACAGTGTGGGAAATCTTTTATTCATAAGCAAAACCTTGATTTCCACCTGCAAACTCACACCGGTGAACGGCCTTATTCATGCTCACATTGTGGGAAAGCCTTTATGTTTAAGAAAGTACTTCTTGAACACCAGAGAACTCACACAGACGAGCGACCTTATTCATGTACAGAGTGTGGAAAACGGTTTAAATTCAGAGGAAATTTAATTACACATAAAAAAGGGCAACACCCAGACGTATATGCAGGATGTATAGAGGTGCCTAATGCTAACCTTAAAGTGAACTCTTGCACAGAACAAAAGGAAAACTGAGCGAAATACACCCTGTATATATTTAGAGAGTTTAGCTTCTCTAATTTCCCCTCATCTGTGACTAATCACGAGTGTTATTTGATCTCAGACGTGTCAGCTAGCTGCCTCAGTAAAGCAGCTAATTTGTAAACACAGGATGTTAACCCTATATGCTTCCACGAAAGCAAGAAGTAGACACGCAGCAGATTTATTGCAGGATTTGTATCCGCTGCAACAAAGAAATGTTTTTAAAGGTTATTATTCGGTTTCTTATCTTTTATAGCAGAAAAGAAGTTCAGGTCCGCTTTAAAGTGACACTGCGTCCAATAAGTGCTAGTTTTCGGAAAGTGGGAATAGTTAAGATGGATAATTACTCGTATGTCAGCAGTTGCATTCCTATTGTAAACCTTTGTAAATCACAGACTTGTGAATTTGGTTACAGTAAATGAAGGTGTGTTGCCTTCTGTGTTTGCCTCCACTAGTTTGTGGGAGAATACTTCTCAGTTATTTTTTTTTGTGTGTGTAATAAGTGGTGAGAGAACATTGTGGTCTGGAGATAGAGTTTTCACATATCACTGTTTTCAAACTTAAGGGCTGGTTAACATAAACGCGTGGCGGCGCTTACCGCCAAGCGTTCGGGACTCGTCGCGATTACTGTCGATTGCGCCGTTCTGAACTTGATTTAACGCGTCGTTTCAGCCGGCCCTAGAAGTCGCATGCGACATCCAGGGTCGGCTAGCTGCCGTGGCTTCATGTCCCCTTGCGAGGACGAGGAACACTGATCGCGACGGGAAGCCGACGACCGCCCCTGAACGAGACACCCCAGGACGACACGGCTTCCCGGCTGCCCCAATGCCGCCTGCCGTCCATGTGAACCAGCCCTAAATTGTGCATACAGAGCTTAGAATATCAGGCTGCTATTTGTCTACAAGTCACCCAGAACAGCTCTTGTTCAGAGAGACATAAAACTTCTCATTACCGCTAACCCAGGACTTGTAGTGTGGAAAGTATATGAGATGGTTGCCTCTAGCAATCAGTTATAGTCCTTGCTTCATTTTCAAACAAACACTGTAAAAAATTATACTTGGAAGCAGTAACAACACTCCATGGGAACCAGATATCAATCTCATTTACACTGAGGAAGGCAAATACAGAGACAACACACACTTCCACTTTCTGTGACCAAGTTCAGAAGTCGGAGATTTCCAACATGAATTATAAAGCTCAGAGCTCACAAGAATTGAAAGCTAGACTGTTATCAGCCGTCTTTAGCTGTAAGCTGAAAAGGACAAGGCTTTATCTCCTGATGTGTTCCAGTACTGCTGTGTAATGTGTGTCTGTATCTCACACCTCTATGTACACTCTCTGTAGGATTATAGAGGAAAGGAAGCTGCACTAAAAACTATTTTTTGCAGGAGGATAGGGAATATTGGCAAGCCTGTGCTCACAGTAAATAAACAGTTTACCTAATGCTGGGAACACGCAATGCAATTTCCTGTCCTATCGATGGGTAATCGGACAGGAAGTTGTAACGTGTACATGTCCAAACTGCTCCCGATCGATAGTGATTTTCCGATGATAACTTTAGCAGAGTCAGAGAAGATTTAAAGCATCTGATCTGCATTCTCATCCTAGGCCAGTGAGGAAAACGAGCTGCAGTGCAGTGGCAAGCACATTAGTCCCATGAAACCGGTCCTGCACTTTGCTCCCGCTATTAAAGGACACCTGAAGCGAATATAAACTAATGAAATAAACAATTGTATTTATCTTCCTTTTCCTAAAAATGATTTTATAAGATATTCCAGTTTTATTTTGTGTTTAAATCTACTTTTTAAGTCTTAACTATTTTATTGTTTTTGCTCAATGACACATTCGGTGAAGTATACCAGAGCTAAAATCTTTGAACTAATAACCCTTTATCTCTTTCCTGCTTTCAGAAGCCATTTTCTGCTAGGAAAGTGTTTTATAGTTAGAATTTCTTATCGGTGAGGGTCAGACTGTAGTCACTTCCTGTCTGTCAAAACTGAGTCAGCCACTTACATACCTGATATTTAACTCTTTTAGGCAGAGAAAGAAAAAAAAAGGAACACAGCATAGTTAATAGTGTGCTTGGCACTGTACATACCTATGTCCTCATGTCACACGTCACTTCGGGTATCCTTTTAATATACTGTACATTAAACATCCAGACTCATTCACTCTTCTCACCACTCCGCATCCACATTTTCCTCTATAAATCCCTACACTGACTTCCTAATTGATTCAGGATAAGTATCCAGATTCTATGCCCGACCTATAAATCTGTGCACAAAACCTGCCCTACTTACATCTTGGAGCTTGTTCACAGGTGGCCACCCACTCTGGTCCTCCAACATCCTTCACCTAACCCTAGTGTATTCTACATGATTGTGTGCTACTTTCCCATGACCGCCTCGTACTTGTATCCTGGACCTACCTAACCAGCCCCAAATTGCATATCTTGTACCCTGTTTGCCTTGTACAACTTTTTCCTCTGTTGTATAACCTTGTTACGTCTGTCATCTTTTGTATCAATGTATGTTATTGTCCAGTGCTGCATAATATGTGGGCACTTCTAGATCTTTAATGGTATTCAGCTCCCATAAAGATGAACATTTGAACTTATCTGTTTTTCTCTCGTACTTTAGCCAAGAGGGTCCTGTGGTATTTGAGGTGCATAATTATATCTGATGCCCTCAATGAACAGAGCAGCCTATTCCTTGTTTGCTGTACCTGATGATTCTATATCTTCTTTGTTGTCCTTTTTTTTTTATTATTATGGTAAGCTGTGTGTGTTGTTTCCTTTGGTATAATCTTGCTTTGTTGTTGTACTGCTGTAGAAAGATGAAATAATAATAAAAGTTCAGACGTGTGTTTTCCTTTTTGTGTCATAGCTCAGTGTCATGGTGTCACCCTCTCCTGCACACACATTCCAGTTGTCACCTGCAATGACTCTGACACAGTACCCATCTCTATCAGTCACTGCCACAGTCACACAGGAAGGTACCAGGTTAGACACACACACAGGGGAGTGCCTGGCAAGACACTAATAGTACTGGTCCTGATATGACTCTCCATAACTTACATGGTGCTCACTTCTACTTTGCAAGTCCTACAATAGAGCCATATTGCACCAAACCTAAAGGAATCTGTAAGTGTTCTGCTGATTGTCGAAGAGCAAACAAAGTGTCTCTTTTCAGGTACTTAGATCTGTGCAGCTACAAATGTTACCCTAGAAACACTCCTTCCTGGCCCTCTGGTTACAGAGTGATGGCACTTTTAGAAGTCTGGCCTCATGGACAGGGCCAGTGTTGAAGGCTTTGTGAATTTGTTCCCAGCAGAGCACTCCACTGGGGAAGCACAGAGCCTTGGGATTGATTCATGATTGATAGCGTAGCAGCAGGAGTAAGCTACTGTTACGTGTGCTAGTCAATCAACAGCGACTTAATGAGGGCTCCGGACATGCTATGCGAGGTGGTGGCAATGTAGCGTGCCCTCCTTAGCAATGGCCACTCCTTCCCATGTGCCACGCGATAGTGACCTAAGTGGCCGCGATTCTTCACTAGAATGACTGCGCTAGTGAAGTATGGCGGCCGATGTGTCATCACGTGGTATATGGGAAGGAGCGGCCATTGATAAGTAACTTACTCCCGCTGTTAATCTGTGCTATCAATCATAAATTAACCCTTTTATGAGATAAACAACCGGATATATAGAGCTACTCTTGTGTTTAATAGCTAAAATCATACGTTTAAAATTGTCCTAGGTGAATGATTAGTTTTTAAGGTTTTACAGTCCCCATGTTGAACTATTAACTCTTTTTATTTCATTATTTGCACACAGAAGTATTTGTTTGCATGCAATAGCTTTATGGCCTTTAATTAGTTATTTGTCAGTGATGCTGCTACACTAGTCAAGAGAAAATGTCATTTTTAGCTCTGGACTCTTAATCCTCAAAGTGAGAAAAAAAGTAATACACCCTAGTTCTACGTAGGCTTGGGACCATACATACACAATGCTTATCATAGGGTCTGTTCACCATAGATAGTGGGAAAATGTACTAGTGTAGTCAGCTGTTTGCATAGTGCATTTTACATAAGCAATGTTCAGATTGTGTGTATACGTGTTACACATAGGCCTCGATTCATAAACAGCAGTGCGATAAAAAAATCTTGTCGGGAAAATACCACACTCTGTATTTACCCGGTCTGTGTGCTAATTCATAAAGATTTCCCCAGCTGCCCTTGGAGGCTGGTAAATTACCGCAGCCCATTGAGCGGTAGAGTAGAGCAGTGTCTCAATTCTCTCTTTGCCCTGCAGAAATGACTCACACAGACTGCTCTCTGGCGCTCTCCACTGATGACTCAGACAGATGAGTCACACAGTCTTTCCCTGCCTGCTCAAATGATTCACACAGAGGGCTCTCTGGCTCTCTCCACTGATGACTCAAACAGACTTCGGCTCTCTGCACTTTTGCATTCATCAGAGCTGCCGGTAACTTATCGCCTCACTAGAGGTGTCGGTAACTACCGCCAGGCTTACCACTTGTTGAAGGCTTTATGAATTGACAATTTACTGACATGTGTTGTCGGTAACTACAGCCAAGTCAGTAATTTTTCTCCCTGGTCGGTAATGTCAGCTTTTCATGCGGTAACAGCCTTTATGAAATTACATTTTGCTAAGTGGTCGGTAAAGTCTGCTGTTTTCAGCATTACCGCATGAGGTAATGCTTTATGAATTGAGGCCATAGAAAGAGCATGTATATTTTATAGCTAATTAGTGAATACACCCCTATGTCACAGGCCAGCTTAGGCTCCCTTTAAGAAGCAGGCTGCACCTGCTAAAACGCGGACGGCCATGCGTGCGGAACGCAACGCATGCGAACGCACGCCATCCGCGTTTGTATGCGTTGAATAATGAATCCTTAGACTAGTAAGGATCATTTGCTGGTAGAACATTCAAGGCCATTAAAGGACCACAATTGTGAAAACATTTTAAATGCATACATATAACCATTCAAGGCAGGTGGAGATGAACAAACTCGACTCCACTTTGGTGTCCAGATGAACTGGACTTAGTCACTCTCTAAGTAAAAGACTCCAGATAGCTGGAGAAGTGGTTAACACGTAACCAAATAGAACACGTGTGGGGGGGGGGGGGGGGATGGGGCGAAATTCGGGGGAAGAAGCGTCCAATGGGTAATAAAATTGTGTTCAAAACAGCTAAAATAGAAAAGATGAGGTGATTTACCTCAAATGACAAATTTGTATAATAGATAGGAATCTTTTAATAAGCACTTTGCAACACGTTTCATGGGTACTTGCCCACTTCTTCAGGCTGAATACAGGATTACAGTGCCAAAGAGAAAAACAGCCCGGATACAGAGGTGCCTTGTGTCCGGGCTATTGTTCTGTTTGGCACTGTGTTCGGCCTGTGGAAGTGGGCAATTCCTTATTAAAAGTTTGCTATCTTTTATACAAATTTGTCGTCATTTGAGGTAAGCCGCCTCATCTTCTTAATTTGAGCTGTTTTTAACACAATTTCATTGCCCATTGGGGGTCTCAATCCCCTTTACATATAAGTTGTACATTTCTTTGAGTAAGCTGTACTACTATAAACTTATTTTTTATTTTGCTGCTGGCATTTACAGTAGTGCAAATCTGACAGGCTTTGGACTAACCCATCTCCTTATGGGGTGGTATTCTCATTGTTTCCTTCATTTTTTCCAAAAGCACCCCCTGGAAAAGATTTATACAAAGATGCCAGCTGGCCTTCCTATTCATTTGCACAGTATTATGCCAATTGAACTGAGAAACTGCCCTTCAGTAAGTGCTTTTGAAAATGAGGAAAGCCCTGAGCATCCCCCATGTAGAGACAGTTTTGTGCAAAACCTGATCTTTATTATCACATATAGGTGACAGTGATCTAGTCCAGTGTTTCTCAACATTTTATTGGTATGTACCCCTTTTAAAACCATATACTCACTAAGTACCCCCTAGCATAGTAAACATCACAAGTATCCCTTGACAAATATATATTTAATCGTAGTACATTATAATTGGTTTTAAACCATTTCCAAGCTTTTACTATTGCTTTTAATTAGCTAAAATACTAATTTGGTGGTGTTTAAATAAGATTTATCATTTTCTAAGGGCTCGTTTCCACTATCGCGAATCCGCATGTGTCCAACGCATGTGGATTCGCACATGGTATACAAGTGAATGGGCCTGTTTCCACTGTTGCGTTGGTGATGTGCGTTTTTTTGAGCGGTGAAAAAACGCACAAAAGAGCCAACGAATTTGCCTGAGAGTGGAATGCATGCGAATCGCATGCAATGTATTTAATGGGGAAATCGCATGCGTTTTTGCCGTGAATTCGCATGCGAATTCGCATAGGTACCGATGTAAATTCACACAGGCAGTGACATGATTAAAATCGCCTGGCTCCTTGCCATGCGAAATCGCGGCTAAATCCGCATGTGGAAACGCAGCCGCAGGCGATTTCTTCTGCGGTGGAATCCACGCGATTCTGCACTGCAACAGTGGAAACGAGCCCTCAAACTCTAAATGTGTTATTTTTGGTTAAGTATATCAAGCCTGAGTACCCCCTGGAACCCTCAGAAATACCCCATGGGGTACGCGTACCACAGGTTGAGAAACTATGATCTAGTAAACATGTAATTTATTGTGCACTTAATTCTGGGACAAATTGTACATCTATTTATCTTTTTTGACATTACAATTTTTAGCAATAATGGTCCTTTAAGCTCCAGACACCGCCTGCAGGTGAACACAAGAACTGCTTTCTCTCTAGGCTGGAGAAGGCCACCTGCTGGTGAGTTGGAGACACTGCACAATTCGTGCTCACTCTGCCACTGGTAGGTGCAATATAGTAATGTTTCTGTGTGACTCATTGGAGAGTCCCAAACCTATGTACAAATTCTGTCCCAAGGTACAGATCATCATTGCACTAAACTGGCCTATCTGTTTGTTCCTATGGATATGGAGTATTTTTTGGTCCAAAATAGACTTCTATACGTGTATATACAGCACTCCTCACAGCAAGCAAGACTCCGAGACAGAATGCAGCATTTCTAAAAGGTTTTGGCAGAAACTTCTTCACTGGGTTGTCTGGACATTGAGGTAAAGAAGTTCAGCGCTGCTATCGATGTACCAGACATGAGGGCAGCCAGCTGAAATCCACAGCATGCATAACCTGAAATTATATGTATGTGGCTGCAGCAATACCTGCTATGGAGCAGCAGATAAAAAGGGATGAATAAATGAGAACACTTAAAATGTAATTATGTCAGGAAAACGTTACAAACAAAAATCAAAACTTTCACTTATTTGTGCAAAACCTTTCCCATGCAGAAAGTGTTGTTATTCATCTTATAACAAATATACAGTTTCATAGTGTATCCCACTATTCGAGCACAGGATCCCTCTTCACCTTCTGGTTGTGCTCCTGGCCATGGAGAGGTGTATCTGGACTGGGCATGTGCGAATTTGGTCCTTAGTTGTGCATGCCCACTCCAGATTTACTTACAGTCGCGCTCATGGCCAGAAACAGATGAAACCTGTTTGAGTCAGCTACAGCAAGTGGAATAGCAATAGAGGGATCCTTCGCTGTAACGCTAAACTGTAGGAGGATTTGGAATCCGGGGAAAACTATCCAAAGGCTTTCGGCTACTGAGCCAAGTACCTATTTTTTATCCTCAGGATTACTTTTAAAGTGAACCTGAACTCTTGTACGAGAGACGAGGATAGCACAGAGAAATCCACCCTGTGTGTAATTTGAGCTGTCAGCTCTGTCGAATTCTGAGCTAATATTTAAACACAGAAGGTCAGGGTTGGACTGTCTGGGACACTGGGGGCCCACCAAAGAAATTTCAACCTGGGGCCCACACATCCCATGATTGCGGTGAAAAAAAGGGCGTGACCATGCACCGGAAGGTGGGCGTGGTCATGATGTATTATGGACAGGGCCAAATGTACATGATCTTAGCAGCATTGTAATTCAGAGACACTGCTGCCCAGCATAACTTTGCATAGAGTCCCCTCCTTCAACATAAAGTAATGTCCTACTTTGCAGAGGTTGCGACCGCATCGGGGCCCATGGGTCAGAGGGGCCCCCGAAGGGCCCTCCCTCAACTGCAGTATTAGCTCTCTATTGGTTCTGTGCTCATAATAATCACTTCTATAGATATTTTGAACAGTGGTAATCATTAACAAGCTATTTCCTATCCCCTTCTTGCATCTCTGACACTGTAGTTGCCATTGGCAGGTTTTGGTACGTCGTATCAATTGTTATGTATAGAGTGCTTGGGGGGCCCCATTGTAAAATTTGCATCGAGGCCTACAGCTCCTTAGCTACGCCACTGCTCTCAGCATGAGTGATTACAGCACTGAGAAGAGAATTTTTGTGCTGCAGGCAGCAATTGGAGCTCTGTCAGACAAGGAGGGAAGGGCCCACCAGAGACCTGGAGGCAGGGCCCACCGAGGGAAAAAACTGTACTACTGTGGCCCAGTCCGACCCTGCAGAAGGTTAACCTTTTTTGTACTCCCAGGAATCCAGGATAACAGGAAGTGACCACTCTGCAAAATCTGAGTTGGAGTTGTATAAATTTTAACAAGGAAATGTTTGTATTTAAAGGTTATTATGGTGCTGCTTATCTTTGAGAGCAGAGAGGAAGTTCTGAGTGTAGGTCTGCTTTATGGTGTGTAGGTAGCTGATAAACACTGAGACAATCAAGATTTTAGACCTAGAGAACAATAACGTGCTAATCTGGTCTATACACATACTGAATTAAAGTTGGTGCACAGAAACAAATGACATCACTCAAATGACATTACCTGTTCTACCTAGTTTGAATGATGTTTACAGACAGTACAAACAGTTATGTTGTTCAGATACTGCGAGTGCAAGCAGAAGGAACAGTTCACACAACATATGCACACATTATGGTCCAGAAAAATGTCACTTGACTGACATTGTATAAAATATAGGATATCTCTCCTCCTAGTAGTCTGAACTGATCTGCCTGTCAAATCGAGCATAATATGATATTGGTTGTTAAATATAATTTGGCAAAAAAAAAAAAAAATATATATATACTGATTGATACAGAGATGTTGATACAGTTGTTCGTTGGATGCTTCAAACACCTATTATCCATTATTACGCTTGTACAAGGCTTTAGGGCTTGTTCACATCTAGAGCATTTTCGGCCTACAAAACGCTTGTGCAATAAATCTCTAGGAGAAGAGCCATATCAATATCGGCACGTTACGCCTGCTTTGCACGTCGCAAAGCGGTGCTTGTACCATTTTTGGGGTGTTTTGGTCTAATAGAAGGTATAGGAAGTGCACAAAACCAGGGCCGGGCCGAGGCATAGGCTGGAGAGGCTCCAGCCTCAGGGCGCAGTGTAGGAGGGGGCGCACAATTCATTCAGCTGTCATTCCCAATTGTGTTTGAAGCAGAAAGAAAGAAAAAAAGAGGATACATGACAGTGACTGCAAGCCAGATAACTAGTCTAGAGATTAAGGTGTTGGGGGCCTTGGGGCACCTATTAGTCTAATAGCAATCAGTGTGTGACGGGAGGGGTGGGGGGGCGCACTTTGGTGTCTCAGCCTTGGGTGCTGAAGGACCTTGTCCCGCCTCTGCACAAAACACTCACAAAATCGCTTTGTGCGGCGAGTGCGTTCTCGATTTTAAGAATAAATACATTGTATTTATATTTTTCCGGGTCAAAGAGTTTATTTGATGACTTGCGTCAGGGAGTGAATTAAAAAATCGCTCTACAAAAGCACAAAATAGCAAAACGCTTGCATTTGTGATTTCAATTTTAGATGTGAACAAAGCCAGAGACAGTCACTCGCATAAATAAGATTCCTGACCCCAGACAGTATTTTTCAGTCACACACATGCACATCCCATTTGGGTCGGTGAGAGTGTGAGGCAGCAGATCGAATAGTGACCACACGATGGTGCTGCCGGTAGCCTCCACAAGGTGGCGATCTGCCACGTATAATAAGTGGAACGCAAAGATAAGAGCTGGAACGCAGACACCGGAAGCTGTATAGGAAGGGGCAGGGTGTAGAGAGAGGAGACATTGGTGGGACTTACGGTAAGATTTACATTTTCCCTCTTTTAGGTTGAGCTCATTATTTTTTTTTGCGTTACGGTTGTGAATTGCTGATGTTTCTGTTGATAGTTTCACGCTGACGGGATGAGAATGTTAGGAGACCAACAAATCTATTACTATGCCTGTTCTGTAAATATAGCTGGTGAGACAGAGGACGTGATGAATGCTATTGTTGCATAGTATTTACACAGATTGTCGAGTGTTACTGTCCATAGTGCAGACCAGTCAAACACTGTGTCTATAGAGTAGCTTTCCAAAAATCGTCCTAAAATGCAATTCAGAAGTGATGAAAATAAAAGTTATACATTCATACCTGACTAATGGGTGCTAGTCTGGTGGAGGGGATGCAGCGGTAAACCTTATAGACCAGTGATGGCTAACCTTGGCACTCCAACTGTGGTGGAACTACACGTCCCATGAGGCATTGCAATACTCTGACAGCTCTAAGCATAACTCAGGGAGGCATGATGCAGGGGCCCCAACCGTCCCGATTTCGTCGGGTCGGTCACGGGTTGGGGGAGGGGTCTCGCTGTCCCGGGATACCCCCCCTTGTGTCCCGGCAGGCAGCGGAGGTGAAGAAAGGATCGAGGCGCCAGCCGGCGGATGCGGTGTGTGGGATGCAGGTCTGGTATAAGCGTGTCCCTCCCTCCCTTCCTCCGCATGTGGCCCCCAGTGTCCCCCTGTATGCAGAGATAACAGCGCAGCGGAGCGGGCAGTCTTACCATTCTTCCTCGCGTACCAGGCATCTGGTCTTCTCCACTTCCTGCTTCCTGTGACGTCACAGGAAGTAGATTGAAGCAAGATAGATGCCCGGGATGCGAGAATGAATGGTAAGACTGCCCGCTCCGCTGCGCTGTTATCGCTGCATACAGGGGGACACTGGGGGCCACATGCGGAGGGAGGGACAATCTTATACCAGACCCGCATCCCACACACCGCATCCGCCGGCTGGCGCCTCGATCCTCTTTTTCCCCTCCACACCCATGGGCACCCTCACCCTTCTCTCCAACATTTTTTAAGTGTCCCGGTTTCTCATCTCAAAAAGTTGGGAAGTATGTGATGGGATTTGTAGTTTTGTCACAGCTGGAGTGCCAAGGTTATCCATTGCTGTTATAGACCAACGGCCACTTCCTGCTGCCTAACTTGAAAGAAATAGGGTACAGAGTGGGAAACACTGATGTTAAATTATAGCCTTCAGGCACGGCTCTCGCTTCGGCTAGCACCTCCTCTCGCACAACTTTACTAAACTAGTTTGCTTGGTGGCATAGATAGTGTTTCCTCCTGGTCCCCTATTTCTTACAAACTATTGGACATGACCATATTGATGTGAGCAGGAAGCAGTTGCAGCCCTCAAATAGACTAGCGCTCATTAGTGGGAATCCTCTGGATAGTCCAGAGACTTTCTGTACCTTCGCACACCATACCATGTCCCTTGTTGTCTTAAAAGTGTACCTGAGACGTTCTAATTAGCAGCATTTATACTTGGGGCCTTCTCCAGCCCCATGCATTCTGTGCACTCCCTCGTCATCCTCCTGGGCTGCTCTGTTCATCTACAATGTTCCCAGGTAATAGGGCTCAGTCACGTCAGTTGTACTGGGCATGCGTGGCCCCATCACTCTCCCATTGCCGGGAGCGTTCTGCACCTGCACAGGCCATGGATAAGCATGGCCGTACTGTGCATGCATGAATACGGCCGCGCAGGCCCAGTAGATCATGCCCTGCAACATGCCTGATGCAGCTGGTACCTTAGCCATCCATCTAGAGACAGACAGCAGAGTTCTCCCCAGAATTTTTTTTCCAGCCAGGTGTCAGGAAAAAGTAAGCGGATGGGGCAGAACGGGGCAATGCAGGTCCGTTTCTTTTCTGCGCATCTCTACTAACAGCACAGGTAGAGGAGAGCCGATGGCAGCTGGGTGCTCACCCAAATTAGCGAGGTGGAGCACCTGGCTAAAAGAGCCTGGGGAGAACACCGCACAGCAGAGGAGGTGAGACATTGCTGGTGCCCAAATTCCCCCTCATTGCTGGTATTTCTATGGGTACCTACGGCGCCCAAACCTCCACCAAATTTTGAGCCCAAATTTCCTGTTGCCATCCTAAAGGGATTAAGATAAAAAGATTGATACTTTCCTCATTAATGGGGAACCTCTGGAGAGTCTTCCTGCACCTTTGTAAACCGTACCATTTCAGTACAGACACACATGCCAAGTAGATCATGCTCTCTAACATGCCTAATGCAGTTGGTACCTGATCTATCCATCTGCAGACAGATAGGGTGGAGGTGAGCCTGGGTGTGACATGGCTCTGTATATGCTCTGCTCCCCGCTCTACACTGTACAGTGTCTTGTCGTGACCAGGCCTGCCTTTTTTCTGAGCCCTGTGTCCCCTGACACTCAATGCTTCACCCATCTAATTCCCAATCCCTTCTCACCTGCACAGAAGTAGGCAGTACACAATCAGGTGTGAGATGGGATCAGGGAGAGCTGTGTGCAGATATAATCCTATTAGAATCTACTACATCTTGGAGGAATATGGGGATGCCTATTATTCTATGTAATGGTACAGAAACCTCACAACATCAATAGCCTGTCCTACAATCATAAACCGTATCAAAAGAAACCACATTTTTTTTAACCAGAAAGATAGGTGCAACAACATTGGTCCTTTTGGGATCCCAAAGGCTATTACTGCATGGTAAACTAAAATTACCAACTAGTGAGGTAATTACCTCCATAAAGGTCAATTCACAAAGTGTTCATATATAGAAAAGGCTGTACTCATCATACACATGCCATATATAGAGGGAAGTATACATGTCACATCCCCCACCAGTCAGCACCCACAATTGTTTTCTATATTTTTTTCTGGTAATCCCCAGTGTCTGCTTCCTCTGCCTGACCTGTGCTGTATGCTACAGACACAACACTAATTGGAAGTCCTATTTATTTTGCACATATCTGTGGTAAGCAGCCAGAGATCACTGAGCACCAGGTAGCTGATAAGGTGGCCTCAGTGCTGGACTTTGGACTGTATTGTGTGTCAGGCAGCTTACAGAGTGGAGTGCAATCTTGCGCTAATCAAACAAGGCGTGGGAGGATATAAAATGCAACCACTAGCGGCTCCTTATTCCTGGCTGAAAGGATGACTGTATAGTAGACAAAGAAAAAACAAAAAGGAGCGCTCTGTAGTGCATTAAAGTTATTTAATCTTAGGACACGCAAGGTATTAAAAACACTTACTAAAAGTCAATAAAAATTGAGCATATCACGGGTTAAGACCCGATCAGACAACCATGGGTGGCAACCTGTTCCTCCTCTGTGGCCTGCAGTGGATGGGTGTCCCAGGTGGTGATGGACAACGGGCGCCTTCCTTCTGGTGATCGTGTGCAATGACTTCACGATGCGTTTCAGCGTATCCACGCCTTTGTCAAGTGAGTCATTGCTATTGCACACTAAAGGTTTATATACTACACTATACACTGGTCGATTTGCCATCAGATTCGACCAACATATAGATCCCTCTCTCATCGAATCTGATCAGAGAGGGATCGTATGCCTGCCTCTTAACTGCAAACAGATTGTGAACCGATTTCAGCCTGAAACCGTTCATAATCTGTGGTGGTGGTGCTGCTGCCACCGCTCCTTCCCCGCGCATACATTACCTGTTCCGGCCGGCGCGAGCTTCTTCTCCGCTCTGGTCTGGTCTCCGGGTCCGACATGCTTCACTTCTTCCTGCCCAGCAGGAAGTTTAAACAGTAGAGCACCCTCTACTGTTTAAACTTCCTGCCGGGCAGGAAGAAGTGAAGCATGCCGGAGACCAGAGCGGAGACGAAGCAGCGGTGACCGGGGATAGTCGCGCCGGCAGAGCAGGTAATGTATTGCCGCTCTATTGCGTCGGTCGTCGGGCACTCAAACGCAGCTAGCGACGCGCTCCCTACCCGCAGGCGATCGACGGTAATTTCCCACACGGAGCGATCGACGGGATCTATCTATTTCGGGACGAAATAGATCGAAATTTAGCGTGTAGCGTGAACGATGTGACAGCAGATTCGATCGGCGGGGAATCGGCCTAGTGTATGGCCAGCTTAACCCTGTTACTGAAAGGTTTTCTGTTGACTGTTTGTGATAGTTTAAAAAATGACGGGGTACACTGTGACTCTCTGATCCCTCTTCTATACCGCGTCTATGTTCACCGAACCTCTCCCTTAGGGGTCTTGTAGTTCTCCCAACGTAATATTTGGGGCAGTTGCAGGAGAGCAAATAAACAATGTGTGTAGATGAGCAGTTCATGAATTGTTTTAACATATTAAAGTATTGTGGGTGTTCACACATTTCCCTCCTGCACGCCCGATCGTATGTCCCACACCGCGATTCAGCCCTTGTGATATTAAAACTAAGGCTGCTGGGGACACAACTGTCCATTACGTGAGTACAATCAGATCACTTTGGTGCAATTAGCCACACATTGTATGGGGTTTCAAATGGAAATGCCACAAATGCCATGATGAAACTGGAAATGCTCTTTCCGATCTCCATGGCAATAGGGTCATATGACCATTTCCTTTAGGTATATAAGTGTAATAGCAATGACTCACTTGACAAAGGCGTGGATACGCCGAAACACGTCAGTCATTGCACACGATCACCAGAAGGAAGGCGCCCGTTGTCCATCACCACCTGGGACACCCATCCACTGCAGGCCACAGAGGAGGAACAGGTTGCCACCCATGGTTGTCTGATCGGGTCTTAACCCGTGATATGCTCAATTTTTATTGTCTTTTAGTAAGTGTTTTTAATACCTTGCGTGTCCTAAGATTAAATAACTTTGATGCACTACGGAGCGCTCCTTTTTGTTTTTTCTTTAGCTTACAGAGTGACTGGGTAACCACACCCCTGTGCTGTGACTGCTCCTCCCCCTCTACAACTCTGTGCTGCTAGCTGAATTACCCCCATATCTCCCTTCTGTCCACTGCGGGAGAGGATAAGTTGAGGAAGTTTTCACAAGTCTGTGGATTGCAGTGACATGTCTGATGCACAGCATGCTGCCCCAGAGCCATGTGTGGCCCTCCAGTATAGTGCTCTGTTGCCAGGAAGGCTTTGCACTACAGTCCATGAATAAGATAAAGTCCAGCTGTAATAGCATCATGATTTTTACATGCACTTCTATGGCACAATCTTATCTGCAGAGCTCCCTTTATTCAGCCTCTCAGTGCCCAGTTTTGTGATTTGCAGAATGGATTGGGTTACACAATATACAAGTCATTTCTGTTAAGGTGCGTACATACACATCCGATTGTCGTTCAAATCGGATGTTTAAACGATTTGTCATTCAACCAAAAAAAACCAAGAGCTACGCTAATACTGCTAAGTCTACCTGGCATGTTGTCTGTATAAGAATCTTCACCAGAGCCCATATCAGCTGGGCTCTAGCCACACCCCTTTGAAGAAAAGGGGGCTCATGGCCACACCCCCTTGAAGAAAAAGGGGCTCTTCTGAGGTATAGCTAGTGACATGGCTGTGTTCTCTGTAACATGCTATGAAGGATGACAGTGCTTCTGCATATAAATACATAACTGTAAGGAAAGAGACTGCTATAGACACTCCTCCACTGCAGACGATGCACAGACTGCAAAGCTTTATACCACTTCATCTCCCCCTCTGTGTCACTCGATGTGGCAGCTCCACTGTCTTCATGGAAAGGATCTTGCAGCAACCACTTCAGTCTGCACACTGATTGCAGTGAGAAAGCAGAGTTGAGCAGTGCTGAGGATTATGGGACATTATCCAGTAACCGCAAGGGGTGTGTCAGTATGGTGACTGTATCGCTGTGTGTGTCAGTTTCCTATAAGGTCTCAGACTGCCACTGTCTGTTTCTCCATACAGGGGTGGCAGTATATAGAAGGAGACAAGGACCTCTACGAGAACATCATTATGGAGAATCAGCCGCCTCTTACATCACCGGGTAAGAGGAGACTTACATCTCTTGGCAGTGTGGAGGGACCACCTAGATCCCCCCCCCCCCCCCCCAATAATCTGATAATCACATAGAGACAATGTAATTATTCATTGTGTGTGTTTCCTACAGATGGATCCAGTGAGAGAAACCCACCAGAGAGATGTACAGGTCCTCTTTATTCCCAGGATTATACACAGGAAGATCCCACCATCTCCCACCATTATCAGGTATGTGGAACAGAGTCCAGAACTAAAACACACTGTGCAAGATTTTATTAATTATGCTACTGTGTGTCCCTGTGCATTTAAGGTGCCCATACATCAGACAACGTATGGGCAGATTGACCAAGAGACAGCTCTCTCTCTGAATGCCTTCTGCTGCACTAGTGTCTCCCCCTGGAGAGACCGCAGGGTAGTGTTCCTTTCTCCCTCCCCCCCACCCCCCCCCCCACTCACCATCTGCTGCCCCTAGTGTCCACACCTGCACAGAGAAGAGAGCACTGGGGCATGTTCCTTTCCTACAGCCCTCGCTATCTTCTGCCATTAATGTCTCCACCTGCACTGCAATGTCTTCTGCCTTCCCCGATGGTTCTGCCAGAGATGCCCCATGTTGTTCGTCATAATACAGAGTTATTTTCAGGGATGTGTGCTGGGTAGATGGTGTGTAGTCACCTATCCTTCATTGCAAATCACTGTCCTCCTCTCTCCACCCCCCCCCCCCCAATGTGTCCTCCATCTGCCTCTGTTTCTGTAGTTAATGTAGTCCAGCACCGAGGAGTGTCACCCTGAGGCAGCAGGGCAGAGGGCGGCTGGGAGGGGGTTACGCTCTGCAGGACTCCGCTGCCACTGGTTAGAAAGTTAGAAATCCAAACAGGGAGAGGGTGATGGGGAGGGTATAAATCTTTGCTGCTCACTCTGCATGGAAAAAAAATTAAAATAGGACTTATTACAGTATTTGAAAGTGAATAACAACTGAAGGGTACTTTGCGACTCTTAATAAACAGTTTGATGTGTCCAATTATTTCATCATTTGTGTACATGTGCTAAAGATGGCATTCTCTGTGCCTGTGTGTTTAGTGTGAAGAGGAGATGGACATAAAACTGAAAGAGGAAGAAGAGAAGACATATGTGAGGTGTGATCAGCAGACTATCGAGGAGGGTGGAACAATGAGGACAAAAAAAGAGGAAGTGGAGACTGATGTGAGGATTAATCAGTGGCCTACAGAGGAGGGTGACATGATGAGGACAATAAAAGAGGAAGGAGAGACATCTGTGAAGGGTGATCCACAGTTTACAGAGAACAGTGACATCATGGTGACCATTAAAGAGGAAAAAGAAGAGTCAGAAGACGGTGAAGACATTAGAATTATTAAAGTAGAAGACTCTTCTATAGATATCCGTGCAGGCAAGTGATGTGATAAAGTATAAAAGTCTGTTGCATTCATTTGTCTTCTATGATTGCAAGGTGTGTAGAATGAGCAGAGTTTCTGCATTTGTGGCAGTTGATAGTGGTGATTGTGTAGCTGGAGAGTCGCCCTGAATACTCTGCACAGGTAACACATCAGGGGCCTGATGCACTAACCACTGGTATTGGAAATGCAAGGACAACATGTTTCATACTACTGACTCAGAGGCATCAACCTCTACAGCAGGTATGTTGAACTCCAGTCTTCAAGGCCTGAGGTCCTCACACATTTTTGGCACATCTCAGATTAACTGATGGGTCTAAATCGGCAAAGGTGTGGTAGGACACTTTTCTCCATTTCTCAGTCCATCTGAAACACTGGCAGGGATATGGCCCTTGAGGACCGGAGTTCCACACCTGTGCTCTACAGGGAAAGGCAAGGTTGGATCTGGGTGTTTCGACAATGGAGCTGTGATGAAGATTGTCTATAGTATATATGTTACGACCAGGACCTGAAGTCTGGCCACTTTGGGATTTGGCTGGTCAGTGTGAGAAGTGGCCGCCTACTGCAGCCAGTACGCAAACTACTTTTAAATGACAGTCAGTTATCGGGCTTTGGCCTGTCAGAAAGGGACCTGATCAGAGCTGGCCAGCCAAGTCCCAAAAAAGGAGCAAAGTAAGGCTTTGACGATATCTGCAATTTGAACACTAATCACAGAACCTGATTGCCATACATATTAAACAATTTTATCCTCATTGATAGGTCATATTAAAACATAACTTTTAATAAATTACATTTATAAAATAGAACAATGTACAGATAGACTGTCTGTCAATTATTAATAGATCTCCTTTTTACTCATGAACTCGGGGTCTTCAGTGAGCAATAATGGAGTATATCTCCACCCCTGAGTTCAATAATACATTAAAGTAATCACATATACCCGTTACCAAAACAATAACCCGACATGTTTCACTTCCTGGCGGAAGCTTTTTCAAAGGAACACAGTGAAATGCTAAGGTGCATAGTGCAGAGTACTAAAGTGCAATTGCATTCAATTGAAAAACAGAATTTTAGAGCATGTTTGCTCATGACAGGGCTGCTTGTTTAAGATATCTGCAATTTCCAGAGCACCATGGTCCTCTCTATGCAGCACCTGCATCCCATGTTTCTGGAGAATAGATGGGGCAGTTCGCCCTGCAGCAGCATGCCTGTGTGTGGCCTATCCGGCTTGTTATTGCAGTCCCTGTATTGACATTTATGGGCAACTTTTTTCATAAGGCAGCTAAAACGGGCAACACCTGGGCTGCAATGGGGGCTCTTTGACAGACATTTTTACATTCTTATCTTGTAGAAAGGGCAACAACAACATTGTAAAATATGGAATTTATTTTTTCCTGGGTTATAAATAAGATGAAATTATTATTTATTGTATTTATAAAGCGCCTACATATTGTGCAGCGCTACACAATAGATAAATAGGTTAACATACAAGGTAGGACATACAAGAAGCTCACAACAAAACAAGATCATGCAATGGATTTGAGAACAGTAGTTCAGTGTCTTTGTTCAAAATGGAGACTGTTCTAGTCTGCAAGCAAGGGTGTCAGAGAGAGAGAGATTGCATAATCAAACAGTACATAAAGAAGGGAGACTGCTGCACTCACATAATGTCCCAAATGGGAGCAGGGAGTTCCAAAGCCAAAAAGTCCAGAAGTAGTGATAAAAATCCCGCTGCACCAGATGGTAGGGCAAAGTGAAAAATTCCTTATTTTGTTAATCCATGTCAAACGTTACAAATAAAAGCTCACGCGTATCGGAGCAGTAGATGGCTCCTTAATCAGCTATGATTAAGGAGCCATCTACTGCTCCGATACGCGTGAGCTTTTATTTGTAACGTTTGACATGGATTAACAAAATAAAGAATTTTTCACTTTGCCCTACCATCTGGTGCAGCGGGATTTTTATCACTACATTGCATAATCAAGCTAGAAACACTAGGGCGGAGGGCCCTGCCAGAGGCTTACAGTCTGAAGGGTGGGAGTAGATACAATAGGTGCGTGTGTTGAGCAGGTGCCAAGCAGAAAATATTATGGTGCTGATGTGGGGGAAGGGGGGGGGGTTGGCGAGCATGTAAAGGTGAGTCTTGAAGGCTCATTTGAAGCTTTTAAAGGTAAGTTTGACAATATTTTTTTCTTTTTTGTTATAATTCTTGCAAGATGGCGTACAATTAGTTTTATAGGACTGCACCTTTTAGGGTTCAGTTGGCTGCGTTATCAGTTTTTTCTTCACAGACAACTGCCTAAAGAGTGTGGTGTAGAAGCTTGAACAGAGGTGCCAAAATATAATAAAACAGTGTTAAAAAATATTTAAAAGAGGAGGTAGTGGTGGGCTTACCTCCCCAGTAGACCAAACAGACACAATTCTGTTATTTCATAGAAAAAAAGCATTTAATAGGTACTCCAAATTGCAACGCGTTTCTCAGGCACAATCCTGCTTCAACAGGCAAATCGAGCAAAGCAAACTAGTAATGGTCTGGTATACAGAGGCGCTTGGCTGTATACCAAAACCACGAGGTTTGTCCTGTAATACTATGAGGACTTAGATCTGGAATTGAAGGCTGCCGGCACCATCCATATTAATTTTGCTCTTTTAATTATTAAAGGGTAACAGACATTTGTCAGCGATGTTTCGGAAGTGTTCCTTTTTCAAGCCTGTCAGTACCCTATAGGACACAAAATGATTCTCATCTATTTATACATATGGCGTAACCAATTTTCATCCAATCCTATCGCGGTATAACTGTGCTCTAGTGGAGCAGAGCCATGTCCTCAGGAGGACCTGATGGAAGACTTCAGTATCAGCACTTTGACTCTTCCTACCCACTGACACAAGCCCACCAAACTCTGTTATTCCCAGTACCTGGATACATCCGCATCACACCAGCGGCATCTGTGAGGGGCGGGGTGCACTGTGACTTACATCTTGTATCTCTGCCTACCAGTCCAGCTTTGAGACATATACACGTCATGCAGTAAAACCACACCGTGCTCGCCCCATCAGGATGGACCTGATGGGGAACTGTGAGCCTCTGAGTGTACGGGGCGTGGCCATCTCTTGGTAATCATTCTAGCGCTGCTTTCTGGGAAAGGTGTTTTTTTTTGTTTTGTTTGTTTTTTACATAAATGCCAGGGTGCCAATATTTTTGGCCGTGACTGTGCCATTATGCTTCCTCAATGAATTGACCAATTGTGTTTTCCATACGGTATACTTCAAAGTGTAGCCATCCTGGATGACCTGCTGAAATACAGCTACCAGTAAGTAACAGATTTTTTTAATTCTCCCAACAGATGGACAACATTTCGGGAACATGTCAGAGGGACGTCTTCTGGTACCTCCACGTTATAATGGAGAAGATAATGGCGTCACACAGACTCCTCCAGGAATTAATATGCTTGGCCCAGCAGAGAGCTCACTATATCATGCTGATCCCGAAGAATCTTCTGCTAGATCACATCCTCTTACCCCAAATATCCATCCTATTCCCAGTGCTGACAGGTCACATGACTGGTGTAATGCTCAGGCTCCTCCCCCTCATACTATAAAAGACGGAGGTGATCAGATATTTCCATGTTCAGATTGTGATAAATGTTTTACAACTTATAATGACTTCCTTACACACCAGAAAAGTCATGCAGGGGAGCGGCCTTTTCCATGTCCAGAATGTGGGAAGGGATTCTCTCGGAAATGGAATCTACTTAAACACCAGAAAAGTCATGTAGAGAGACGGCCTTTCTCTTGTTCTGAGTGTGGGAAAGGATTTACATGTAAGGCTAATCTTGTTAATCACGCTAGACTTCACACCGGTGAACGGCCATTTTCATGTTCAGAGTGTGGGAAGTCATTTTCACTGAAAGGAAGTCTACTTACACACCAGAAAAGTCATGCAGAGAGGCGGCCTTTTTCATGTGCAGAGTGTGGGAAGGCATTCACTCAGAAAGGAACCTTAGACAGACACCAGAGAATTCACACAGGGGTGTACCCTTTTTCATGTTCAGAGTGTGGGAAAGGATTTATGTATAACGCCGATCTTATTTATCACTCGAGGTGTCACACAGGCGATCATGCTTTTTCATGTTTAGAGTGTGGGAAAAGCTTTGTACAAAAAGGAAACTTAGACAGACATCAGAAAAGTCACACAGGAGAGCGTCCTTATTCATGCTCGGAGTGCGGAAAAAGTTTTGCTGCAAAAAGTGATCTTCTGAAACACCAGATAAGGCACACAGGCTTGTACCCTTATCATTGTTCAGAGTGTGGGAAAGGTTTCACCCATGAGAGAGATTTGGTTAGACACCAGAGAAGTCACACTGGGGAGCGTCCATTTTCTTGCTCAGAGTGTGGAGAAAGTTATGCTGGGAAAAGAGAACTTCTTAGACATCAGATTCAGCACACTGGAGAATACCCCTATTCATGCTCAGAGTGTGGGAAAGCTTTCATCCATAGATACTCTTTTCTTTTACACCAGAAAACACACACACGTGAACCACATAAGGAGTCATTTTCATGTTCAGTCTGTGGGAAAGTTTTTGTTTATAAAAAGTCCTTTCTTGAGCACCAGAAAACTCACACACCTGAGCAGTCATTTTCATGTTCAGAGTGTGGGAAATGTTTCAATCAAAAAGTGGATCTTCATACGCACAAAGCAACTCACAGAGCTGAGCGTCCTTTTTCATGTTCAGAGTGCGGCAGAAGCTTCACTCATAGTAAAGATCTTTCCAAACATCAGAAAATTCACACAGAGGGGTATCATTATTCTTGTTCAGAGTGTGGGAAAGGTTTTACTCGGAAGTATGCTCTTCATTTGCACCAGAGAATTCACACTGGTGAGCGTCCTTTTTCATGCTCAGAGTGTGGGAAAAGTTTCAGTCGAAAGGTTTACCTTAGTCAACACATAAGGACGCACACAGGAGAGCGTACTTAGCACCCATTTTCATGTTCAGAGTGTGGGAAGTCATTCCCTCAGAAAGGTAGTCTACTTTCTCACCAGAAAACTATGTGTATGGTAAGGCATTCACTTAGAAAGGTGGTCTACTTACACACCAGAGGATTCAAACGGGTCTGCCCTTGCTTTTGTGTTCAGCGTGTGGAAAGGGATTTACTTGTAAACTCTAGTCTTGTTATTCACTTGATATGTCATACAGGCGATCAGAGTGTGGGAAAACTTTTGTTGTAGACCTCAGAGAAGTCACATACATGGAGTGTCTTTATTCATGCGCAGAATGTGGGATGTATGGGCAAATTGACCAAGAGACAGATCTCTCTCTGATGAAATCTGATCCGCTGCCTCCATCTCTACAACCCCCCCGCCTGTGCTGTGTAAAAATGCTGCCTGTCCCACTGGCACAACATCCGGCATTTTCTGCTGTCACCACGGTTACTGAGTGCCTGTGGCGTGTGTACCAAGTGATGTGCACCTGTTACCACGTGAGACAGGCACTTGATAATGTGGAAGATGCCAGATGTCATGCCAGTGGGACAGGTGAGCATTTTCACATTGCACGGGGACTAGGGGCTCATTTAACACTTGGGGGACAGTGGCCGGGGTTCATCGATCGTCACAATATCGCATGCCGTTATCTCCACGCACCTGATCGGCCACACTGACCCGAGACCTTTCCCATATGCTTGATCGATAGATTGAAATAATTACGGCCGGAAATTGGTTAAAGCGGAATATAACCCTGCATTTCAACTTTGCTCTAAAACATTATTTACAGCAGGGGTCTCAAACTCAATTTACCCGGGGGCCGCAGGAGGCAAAGTCAGGATGAGGCTGGGCCGCATAAGGGAGTTCACGTGTCCCCGCCGCAAAACGAGGGCTGCAGAGCCCCCAAATCGCCCCGGGGGCAATCCGCCGGCATTTCCTGGAAGGGGCAGAGCTTTCAGCTTCAGCTCTGCCCCTCCTGACGTCAATCGCGGCGGATCGCCGCCTCTGCCCGCCCACTCTAAACATAAAAAAAAAAATTGGGAAAATAGGAAAAAATGCCCGGAATCTTCATACAGCCATATTACGGCTGTATAGCGATCCCTGGCCAAAGCGCTGCGGCTGCGTATGGACCCCCTGGAAACTCTGTCAGGAAATGTATTGCTCTTTCTTTTGATACATGTAAAATTACACTACCGTTAGGCTTGCTACTAAAAGTGACATTTACCGCATTTAAAAGTATACTATTTTCCTTCGAAACTTTAAAATCGATTTTCTCAAGAACTATAAGGTCTTTTTGAAAAATTGTTTTTTCCTCTTATTCCTAATGATCTCCTTAACATATCCTGCAAATTTAGGGTTTCTAGCATTTAAGGTGGATTTGCTATTAACCATTAAAGTCGGCGGGTTTTTAAATGTGTATTTTTTTCCTTTGCAACTTTAAAATCGATTTTCTCAAAAACTATAAGGCCGATTTGAAAAATTTTTTTTTCCTCTTGTAGCCACTGGGGGCCCCTACAAGCTCTGGGGCCCTGGGGCCACAAAATATTGTATCGCGGGCCGCAAATGGCCCGCGGGCCGCGAGTTTGAGACCCCTGATTTACAGCATATTATATGCAACCAGCATTTTTTTTTTTTACTAGACCAGCATTGGAAGGGTTACACACAGAGCTTTAAAGTTCCGTGGATAGAAATGCAGATAGATACATTTAAGTAAACACAATGTAACAAGTGGTGAATGTTACACACTCTCTGGCTGTCCTCCAGCTCCTACACAGTCAGAGAGTGTGTGTCACATTCCACACTTGTTACATTGTGTTTACTTAAATGTATCTATCTAAACTTCGGATGCGTCTGCATTTCTATCCATGGAACTTTAAAGCTCTGTGTGTAACCCTTCCAATGCTGGTCTAGTAAAAAAAAAATGCTGGTTGCATATAATATGCTGTAAATAATGTTTTAGAGCAAAGTTGAAATGCAGGGTTATATTCCGCTTTAAATCATCAATCGGGAATGTTTGTTGTGGCACCAATTTTGATCTGATTGGATAAAACTGTCAAATCAGATGGTCAATAGGGCCGCAACATTGCTAGATGTATGGCCAGCCTTTGTGTGCTCCCAGGAATGTGAAACCAAACTTCAGGTTTTTTCTTGGCATTCCAGGGTCTTGTGGTATCCGAGGTGCTTCATTATATCTGATCACTTCAGGGAATATTACAGCTTATTCCTTGTTTGTACAGGATGTTTCTATGTTCTTTGTTGTCCTTTCTTATTACAGACAGTAAGTTTAGCATGCTTTTTCTTCTGTATAATCTCGCTTTGTTGTTGTACTGTTGTAAAAAGATGGAATAATAAAGAGCAGACGTGTTTTACTTCTGTGTGACTTGTATCATTGCACACAGATTCCAGTAGCCACCTGCAGTAACTCTGACATTTTACTCATATAAATGGAACAGCAAGCACTAGAATAATACTGAGCAATCACCAAAAATCTAACTACTGTAACTGCACATGTACTGTATTTTGACAATATACTGTGTGTGAAAAGATACCAGTTTTGTACCAGAGGTACCAGAGCTCAAGATTCCACATACAAGCAACATGGGTAGTTGCAAGGTCTTCCTGGCCATCCCAGTATCACTCCACCACCCAATGTCAAGAAGGTGGGCCGAACAAGTTAAAAATGGGTGGGAGTCAACAGGTGTAACTGAAGTGAGTGGCTGTAGATCGGGCTGAAAGCCAGAGAAGGTCTTTTCAGGGGGAGGCTGGATTTAGCCTCACAAGGTTTGAGCAGACTGAATGTCAACAGACAAGGTCCTATTAGGGGGAAGTTGGATGCGCCACATGGTTTCAGCAGGGATATGTAAAATGGACTGGGCAGGAGGAGGTGCAGTATGTATCAGCTGAGCTGGAGCAGGTGCAGTATGCAGCAGCTGGGCTGGAGTGTGTGTAGTGTTTTCAGCTGTTGGGCTGGAGTGTGTGTAGTGTGTTCAGCTGTTGGGCTGGAGTGGGCGCAGTGTGCAGCAGCTGGGCAGGAGGAGGTGCAGTGTGTAGCTGCTGGGCAGGAGAAGGTGTAGTGTGTTCAGCTGTTGGGCTGGAGCGGCAGCTGGGCAGGAGGAGGTGCAGTATGTAGCTTCGGGGCAGGAGAAGGTGCAGTGTGCAGCAGCTGGGCAGGAGGAGGTGCAGTATGTAGCAGTTGGGCTGGAACAGATGTAGTGTGTAACAGCTCGGCTGTAGTGTGTACAGTATGCATCAGCGGGGCTGGAGTAGGTGCAGTGTGTAGCAGCTGGGTATGAGAAGGTGCAGTATGTAGCTCCAGGGCAAGAGACGGTGCAGTTTGCAGCAGCTGGGCAGGAGGAGGTGCAGTGTGCAGCAGCTAGGCTGGAGCAGGTGCAGTATGTAGCAGCTGGGCAGGAGAAGGTGCAGTGTGCAGCAGCTAGGCTGGAGCAGGTGCAGTATGTAGCAGCTGGGCAGGAGAAGGTGCAGTGTGCAGCAGCTAGGCTGGAGCAGGTGCAGTATGCAGCAGCTGGGCAGGAGAAGGTGCAGTGTGTAGCAGCTGGGCAGGAGAAGGTGCAGTGTGTAGCAGTTAGGCTGGAGCAGGTGCAGTATGTAGCAGCTAGGCTGGAGCAGGTGCAGTGTGCAGCAGCTGGGCAGGAGAAGGTGCAGTGTGCAGCAACTGGGCAGGAGAAGGTGCAGTGTGCAGCAGCTAGGCTGGAGCAGGTGCAGTATGTAGCAGCTGGGCAGGAGAAGGTGCAGTGTGCAGCAGTTAGGCTGGAGCAGGTGCAGTATGTAGCAGCTGGGCAGGAGAAGGTGCAGTGTGCAGCAGTTAGGCTGGAGCAGGTGCAGTATGTAGCAGCTGGGCAGGAGAAGGTGCAGTGTGCAGCAGCTAGGCTGGAGCAGGTGCAGTATGTAGCAGCTGGGCAGGAGAAGGTGCAGTGTGCAGCAGTTAGGCTGGAGCAGGTGCAGTATGTAGCAGCTGGGCAGGAGAAGGTGCAGTGTGCAGCAGTTAGGCTGGAGCAGGTGCAGTATGTAGCAGCTGGGCAGGAGAAGGTGCAGTATGTAGCAGCTGGGCAGGAGAAGGTGCAGTGTGCAGCAGTTAGGCTGGAGCAGGTGCAGTATGTAGCAGCTGGGCATGAGAAGGTGCAGTGTGCAGCAGCTGGGCAGGAGAAGGTGCAGTGTGCAGCAGCTGGGCAGGAGAAGGTGCAGTGTGCAGCAGTTAGGCTGGAGCAGGTGCAGTATGTAGCAGCTGGGCAGGAGAAGGTGCAGTGTGCAGCAGTTAGGCTGGAGCAGGTGCAGTATGTAGCAGCTGGGCATGAGAAGGTGCAGTGTGCAGCAGCTAGGCTGGAGCAGGTGCAGTATGTAGCAGCTGGGCAGGAGAAGGTGCAGTGTGTAGCAGTTAGGCTGGAGCAGGTGCAGTATGTAGCAGCTGGGCAGGAGAAGGTGCAGTGTGCAGCAGCTAGGCTGGAGCAGGTGCAGTATGTAGCAGCTGGGCAGGAGAAGGTGCAGTGTGCAGCAGCTGGGCAGGAGAAGGTGCAGTGTGCCGCAGCTAGGTTGGAGCAGGTGCAGTATGTAGCAGCTGGGCAGGAGAAGGTGCAGTGTGCAGCAGTTAGGCTGGAGCAGGTGCAGTATGTAGCAGCTGGGCAGGAGAAGGTGCAGTGTGCAGCAGCTAGGCTGGAGCAGGTGCAGTATGTAGCAGCTGGGCAGGAGAAGGTGCAGTGTGCAGCAGTTGGGCAGGAGCAGATGTAATGTGCAGCAGCTGGGGTGGAATCTTTGCTGGGTCATATGCCTTGTATAGGTGTACGAGACTTTATGCTTCAGCATTTGGTATTGGGACCGTTTTAAAAGTATGAGTGAGGCGGCAGGTCTGATAGTGACCACAAGATGGCGCTGCCGGTTTTGTTTTTTTTAACAACGTGCTGATCCAAATCTCAAATGGAACGCACATATAAGGAGGGGTGGAACGCACAAGCCGGAAGTTGTACAGGAAGAAGAGACATTGCTGGGACTTGCGGTAGTGGTTGCAGTAAGATTTTTTTTTTTGAGTAAGATTCATTTTTTTAATTGCGGTTGTGAGCTGCAGATATTTGTGCTGATAGTTTCGTGTTGGCTAGCTGAAAATGTCAGGAATTTAAGACCCACAAGTCTATTAATATGCCGATAAATTGAAGTGAGAGGTGTATGTAGGCAGCCATATTTATTTACTTTTTTTTTTTTTTTTTTTTTTTTAATAATACCAGTTGCCTGGCAGTCCTGCTGATCCTTCTGGCATCAGTAGTGTCTGAATCACACACCTGAAACAAGCATGCAGCTAATCCAGTCAGACTTCAGGCAAACAACTGGTCAGAGCACCTGAAATCCAGTGACCAAACCTCTCAGTTTACCTGGGACATGTCCCATAATCAGGCCCCCAGGCACAAAGATGTCCCAGCCAATGTCCTAGGTGGGCCACCGATGTCTCAAGTGGGTTGCAGGATCTATAGCTCCCAAATGTCCCGCTTTGGGAACCCTGTCCCTTTGTCCCTCTTTCTTCCTTATGTGTCCCTCTTTCAGGACTCATGTAGAGAAATATGTAAATATATGTATTTTTCTACTGAAAACTGTCCTTCATATACTCTAAATTGTATTTATATTCTTTAAATTGATATATTTCTTATTTTCAAGTGTTAATATGAAGGGAAATGAACCAGGATAGAAAGGACCAGTGTAGTTTGAAATATAAAACATATTTTTCTAATGAATTATTTACGGGGTGTGTCGGAAGGGGGGTTCTCTTTCTTCTCTCAAATGGGAGGTATGTGATATTCCAGCTGCCAGATTCCGTGGCCGTACAGTTGACTCCCGTGCTTGCCTCCTGGAAACAGTGGCCCTCCCACAGATTATAGATGTAGGGGGCGGGGTCAAGCGGCCACTCTAACTACAAGTCCCCAACTTAGCTGTTATTGGGCAGCATACCTAAATTAGTGATGTCGGACTTACACTGCTTAATTACATGTGGTGGGATTTTGCCTAATCTTATTTTGGGTGGACCTGTAAGGAGAAAAAAGGGAAGAGTTAAGAGGGCCCACCGATTCTGAGCAAGGGCATGCTTAACCTATCCTGTAAATGCTTGTCGTATTTGTTCTTGATGCCGCACTGCTGTCCGTATAAAGCATGGATGTATTATTTATTAGCGAATAGAGCTCATACCTATGCAGTAGCATGAAGCCGCTCATGTGTGAGCAGCTTGGTGATACTGTGTAAGAACGAACCATACTCCTGCATGCCTATAATGTCTCACAAAACTATTTGTGAAGCCAGTGTTCTCCCTAGAATTTTTTCCAGCCGGGTAACATGAAAAAATAGCTGGGTGGGGCGAGATGAGACAATGCAGGGCTGGCGCTTCGCTGCTTACAGCAGAGGAGGAGGTGAGCAGATAACAACCGGGTGCTCACCAAAACTAGCCACGTAGAGCACCTGGCTAAAAGAGCCTGGGGAGAACACTGTAAGCAATACTGAAAGCTTCCATGCAAAAGGGGCTCTGTGTATGCTCTGCTCCCCAGTGTACACTGTCCTGTGACCAGGCCGGCCTGCTGTCTGAGCCCTGTGTCCCCTGACACTTAATGCTTCACCCATGCTTTTCTGCATGGCACCTGTGCTTTTGTGAAGCCGCAGCCTAATGGCTATAGCCGTACCATACATGGATTTCGGGAATCAGATGTGTGCTATGGCAAAATGCAGCCTACCGTCAGGACCGCACCAGCATGAAATTCAGACGGCAAACCTATTGATTGTGAATAGGTAGTGGTTTCCAGTCCGCCTCGCATATGGGGAAATGCTGCGAAATTTGGGTCTAGTGTAAGCTTTAAAAGTCCTATATATTTTCCATGTATCTTAGGCAAGCAGCCACTAATTACTGAGCACCAGGCAGCTAGTGATGGACTTTGGACTGTATTGTGTGTCAGACAGACAGCTAGTTACTCTGAGTGACCCCCCCCTGTGCTGTGACTCCTCCCCCTCTGCAGCTCTGTGCTGATAGCTGAATTAGCCCCATCCCTCCCTTCTGTCCACTGCTGGAGAGGATAAGCTGAGGAAGGTATCACAGGTCTGTGGATTGCAGTGACAAGTCTGATGCTCAGCATGCGGCCCCAGAGCCATGTGTGGCCCTCCAGTACTTGCTGTGCGGCCCAGGAAGACCTTGCACTATAGTCCATGAATAAGGTAATGTTCAGCTGCTGTAGCATCATGATGGTTACATGCAATTCTAGGGCACAATCTTATCTATTCTGCAGTGCTCCCATTATTGATCCTCAGTCTCTCAAGCCGCATACACATGCCTGACTTAAAGGGGTTCTGTGGATAGTAAAAGGAAACAAAAACAGACACTGACCTGGGGCTTCTATCGGGCCCCTGTCCGGCGCCGTCCTCCTACAATCCTCCACTCTACGCCGCCGATCCCGGTCTGATTATTCCTCTAGTGAGACTGTGGCTATGCGACCTTGTCCGCGCACGTGCTCACTCCTGGATGCTTCTCTGGGAGCTTACTGCGCAGGTGCAGTACAAGAACAGTTCATACTCCTGGAGACGTGAGCGGGAGCGTGCACTCTTCGTCTTGTTAGATGAAGAATTGACCGGTGCCGGTGGCGGGGAACGGAGGGTCGTAGGAGGACGGCGCGGGGCATGACAGCTACAGGGGGCCGATAGAAGCCCCATGTAAGTGCCGTTTTTTTTAATTTTTTTTTTACTATCCACAGAACCCCTTTATGTCAGCTGAGGGGGCTGATGACGACTGCCTCAGCCATCAATTAGGCGTGTGTACGGCACCTGATGACCCCCGATGTCCAACCCGCAAGTGATCTACCAGTCAGATGTACCCAACCCCAGCACGCTGATTCCCCCCCCCCCCCCCACACAAATCTATTAGTCACGCTGCTCCCCTGCCTACCGTGTGACGTCACGCATGCGCAGCTCATTGTCCCTCTGTCTTCCCCCTGCCCCCTCCACATAGCAACACAGTGCATCGTCAGCTACACCGCTGACACGCGTGTGTGCAGCCCAGGCCAGTGATGTTGCCCAAGGGGATCCGGTGCTGATCCCTGACAGGGGACATAAGTAGACAGTGTGTTTTTGGCCTGACACACGTGTGTGTAGCAGGGCTGAGTGATGTCGCCCAAGGAGATCAGCCCCGATCTCCGACAGAGGACATGCGTTGAGCATGTATACGAGCCCTCAGACTAAAGCACGCCTCCTGTAAAGACACACCATTACAATATACACAGGCATAAACTGAAATATCATTATGAATGTGATTTATTTCAGTCATTAGATTCAAAAAGTAAATCGATTATATAGATTCATTACACACAGAAGGATGTGTTTTTGTTAACTTTTCTAATTTGGGCCTACAAGTCAGAAAAAAACACAATTTAGTATCTCAGAAAATTAGAATATTATAGAAGTCATCTGCAGTACACAAATGTTGGGGTATCTGCATACCCCACTCCTCATAGACAGAAACACGACTCTCTATGGAGGCAAAACTCCATCCGCGGGCCACCAGGATCATTAGAGAGCCTTGCCCAAAGACTCTTTACTGTTTTACGTTACTGTGTGTGCTTTCATTATATCAGTATTTACATCTTCAGTGGGCTTGTGGGTTTAGGCTGCTTTCACAGTGGGACGTTACAGGCACACGTTAGCGCAGCCTGTAACGCAGCCCAACTCACATTAATGAAAAATTAATGGGCTGTTCACAGTGCTCACGTTTCGTTACAGTGTAATGCTGCACGTTCAAAGAAAGTGCAGCATGCTGTGCGTTATATGTGGTTTTAGCTGCGTTAGACTGTTTGCACATGCTCAGTAAGGGGAGAGTCTGCTATTGTTCCTAGCCACATGGCTAATTAATATTCACTGCACTGTAGTGTTGTCCAGATCATGAACGATTCAGATCTTTGATCCGGATATTTTTTGTGAGTATAATCATCCGGATCATCACAATGAAGGATTCGGTTCACAGTGGATGTCTGGAAGAAACAGGAACTGCAGCTTCTGTGCACAAGCACAATCTTCCTGCTGCATCTCTCCCTTCCCCATTAGCACCCTCAATGTGCCTTCATTCTCCTGCACCTCTCACTCTGCTGCACCCCTGCTTCCTGCTTCCCTAGTAAAATGATTCAAAGATTTGGTTCAAAGATCCGGATCTTTTCAATGATCCGATTCGAATCATCCGAGTCATTGAAAAGATCTGGTGCTGGAGAGGCAGTGTGCAGCCATATTTAAAGTACAAGTCAGTGACTCACTGGCCTCCTCTCTTCACCCCCTGCCTTCCATCTGTCCTCCACCTGCTGCTGTGTACCCTAGCACTGAGGAGTGGCACCCTGAGGCAAAATGGCAGAGGGAGGCTAGGAGAGGGTTACACTGCATGGGGCTGAGCATTTCTACATTACTAACCAGTGGCAGCAGTTGGGGGAGGGTGACCGGGGAGGGGAGAATGCTTTGTTATAAACTGAGATTTTAAAGAGTTTATACAGTATTTGAAAGAAGAGAAGAGCTATTGAATGTAGTTTGATGTATCAGATTATTTATTTGTTAGTTTCAATTGGGTTAATGCACTAAACTGTGGTAATATTGTGTGTGCAGACAGCGCCACGGCCAATATTACCGTTACTACTGGCAGCGTGAACCTCGAGTTAGGCTAATAGCAGTACCTACGTGAAAAACAAAGCAGATCGAGAGCCCCAATAGTACAGTATGTCAAACCAATTGGTCAAAAGAATAAATTTATGAGAATACACTCACAAAGGTGGGTTACCTCTGGTAACCACTCAGTAGGCAGGTTGGGAGAACAAACCCGACCCCACCCGGGTCAAAAATGTCACTCTCCGTAGAAGTAGAAGAAAAGGGGGTAACACCCCTCCACCAAGGCGCCAGACAAGGACAAAATAGTTAAAAAAACATTTAAAAACGGGGAGGCAGTGGTGAACCTACCTCCCACAAATAGACACACAATCAATTATTCACTGAAAAATATCTTTATTCAAATAGACTCCAGAGTGATAGCAATGCATTTCACAGGTTACATCCCGCTTCATCAGGCAGCATATGGAGCGTGTAAAGATCCAGACCAGGTAAGAGCGCCTGAGTACCCATGTATTTGAGTAGCACAAAGGTTGCTAATATCAAGAGTCACACTAACCGGGAAACTTGCAGTAGATGATGCCACTAGTCGTAATGGTAATTCTGCTGGGGGCTGTCTGGGCACAGCAATATAACCGCAGCATAGTGCATCAACCTCAGTGTGCTAACAATGGCATTCTCTGTGTCTGGATTTAGTGTGAAGAGAAGATGGACATAAAAGTGAAAATGGAAGAAGATGAGACGTATGTGAGGGGTGATCAGCAGACTTTGGAGGAGGGTGACATGATGAAGACCATAAAAGAAGAAGGAGAGACATCTATGAAGGGTGATCCACAGTCTACAGAGAACAATGACATCATAGTGACTATAAAAGTGGAAAAAGAAGAGCTAGATGAGGTTGAAGAGATGAGAGTTATTAAAGCAGAAGACTCTTCTATAGATATCAGTGCAGGTAAGTGAAGTGATGAAGCAGAATTGTTGGACACCAATGCATCCATGAATGTAAGATGCCTGGAATGAGGTGGAGATACTGTACACCATATGAAAGGTTGATTTCCATTCCTCAGTATAACATCATAGCACTGACAAATGAGCGGGAGATACTGTACACCATATAAAAGGTTCATCTCCATTCCTCAGTATAACATCATGTTCCCAACAAATGAGGAGGAGATACTGTACACCATATGAAAGGCACATCTCCATTCCTTAGTATGCCATCTAAGTACCACCAAATGGGGAGGAGATGCTGTACACCATATGGAAGGCCCATCTCCATTTTTCAGTATAAGATTTTAGTATCAACAAATGAGGAGGAGATACTGTACACCATATGAAAGGTCCATTTTTATTCCTCAGTATAACATAATTGTACCAACAAATGAGGAGGAGATACTGTACACCATATGAAAGGCCCATCTTCATTCCTCAGTGTAACATCATCGTACCAACAAATGAGGAGGAAATACTGTACACCATATGAAAGGCCCATCTCCATTCCTCAGTATAACATCATAGTACCAACACATGAGGAGGAGATACTGTACACCATATGAAAGGCCCATCTCCAGTCCTCAGTATAACATCATAGTACCAACACATGAGGAGGAGATACTGTACACCATATGAAAGACCCATCCCTATTCCTCAGTATAACATCATAGTACCAACAAATGAGGAGGAGATACTGTACACCATATGAAAGGCCCATCTCCATTCCTCAGTATAACATCATAGTACCAACAAATGAGAGGAGGATATACTGTACACCATATGAAAGGTCCATCTCCATTCCTCAGTATAACATCATAGCACCAACAAATGAGATACTGTACACCATATGAAAGGCCTATCCTCATTCCTCATTATAGCATCATCGCACCAACAAATGAGATACTGTACACCATATGAAAGGCCCATCTCAATTCCTCAGTATAGCATCATCGCACCAACAAATGAGGAGGAGATACTGTACACCATATGAAAGGTCCATTTTTATTCCTCAGTTTAACCATCATTGTACCAACAAATGAGGAGGAGATACTGTACACCATATGAAAGGCCCATCTCCATTCCTAAGTATAACATCATAGCACCAACAAATGAGGAGGAGATACTGTACACCATATGAAAAGCCTATTTCTAGTCCTCAGTATAACATCATAGCACCAACAAATGAGGAGGAGATACTGTACACCATATGAAAGGTCCATCTCCATCCCTCAGTATAACATAATAGTACCAACAAATAAGGAGATACTGTACACCAGTGTTTCGCGGACCCCAGGGGGTACGCGAGACCCCAGCCGAGGGTACGCAGCCAGGAGGGGGACTCAGTGCAAAACGGGGGAACATGCCCACACATAGCGGCGGGGAGGGGGTCCACTCCCCCCTTCCTCACCTGGGCTCCCCCGTTAGCGCTTTCCCCCTCCGACACATTAACAGCGGCGGTAAAAGGAACGTGGACTTACTTCCGCGTTCCACGCCTGAGATTCTTCTCTGTTAGCGATGACGCTGCTTCCTGTTTATCAGGAAGTTGCGTCAGGCTCAAAGAAGATAGGACCTCCGGCGTGGAACGCAGAAGTTTGCGTTCCTTTTACCATGCCGCTGTAATGTGTCGGAGGGGGGAAAGCGCTGATGGGGGAGCCTAGGTGAGGGAGGGGGGAGTGGCCCCCCCTCCCCGCCGCTATGTGTGGGCATCACTCCCCTCTCATGCGTTGCGTCCCCCTCCTGGCTATACTTGGGGCACCCACACCTAGCTGTACTTGGGGGCACCTATACATATCTATACTGGAGGCACCCATGCCTGGCTATACTAGGGGCACCCATACCTAGCTGAACTGGGGGCACCTATACCTAGCTATACTTGGGGCTCCTATACTTAGCTATACTGAAGGCACCTATACCTGGGGGCACCTATATCTAGCTATACTGGGGCCACTAGGGCTGAGCTCTCGGATTCCGAATTTCGAGTTTGCCATCGGAATTTGGCAGTTCCGAGTACCGAATTCGCGTTTACATTGAAGTCAATAGTGCTAAATTCCGTGGTTAATTGTGAAGCCCCCTTACATGCTATCATCACCAAATTTGGCATGTATATTAAGCAGATGAGTAGGAACATGGTAAAAAAAAAATTGTGAAAACACCTTATAGTTTTTGAATTAAACGATTTTAAAGTTTCATAGGAAAAATGGTTTTTAAACTGTGTAAAATGACACTGCTGCAGTACAGGTTACTGCATTCCGAGTTCTGTATACATATTGTATACATTTCATGAAAACAGATAGCGTAGGGTCCCCCCTCCCAAGCCTCCTTAACCCCTTGTCCCCCATGCAGGCTGGGATAGCCAGGATGCAGAGTCCCAGCCACGTGGGGCTTCGCACCCTGAGCTATACCAGCCCGCATGGTCCATGGTATGGGGGGGCTCTGGAGGAGAGGGGCGGCCAACCTCCCCCTCTCCCCCAGAGCCCTTGTCTAATCCATGGACAAGGGGCTCTTCCCCACCTCCGGTGCCCCAGGAGGAGGTGGGGGCCTCCGACGTCCTGGGGGGTTCATGGTGCCATCCAGGGGTCCCCTTTAACAAGCAGATTCGGAAGCCGCCCCCTCCCCAGGAGAAATGAGTATAGGGGTACACAGTACCCCTTACCCATTTCAGCAGAGAGTTAAAAAAAGAAATAAAAACATGACAACGAAAAAAGTCCTTTATTGCTCTGGATCAACCAGGGATACTTACCTTGCAATAATCCCACACCAGTATCCTCAGGAGTGGTCCCACACCAGTATCCTCAGGAGTGGTCCCACGCCAGTATCCTCAGGAGTGGTCCCACGCCAGTATCCTCAGGAGTGGTCCCACGCCAGTATCCTCAGGAGTGGTCCCACGCCAGTATCCTCAGGAGTGGTCCCACGCACCCGCCCAACTCCCGGGGCTGAATGGCTATAGACAGCCTCTGCAATCTGTATTGCATAAGCTAGAAACACGAAAATTGATTGCTAAAACAAGAATTTTCAGCAAACAGTGTCATAAACAAAATGGCTGCTGGGAAATTCACGTTCCCCGGAGGCCACCTCAGAGAGTCAGACTGAGCGTTATTTCACATAAATAGGTGGGTCAAGGGGACCAGGGCACCTCCTGTTCTGGTCACCTGGACCCACCATCTATGTGAAAAATGGCTGGTTTCGCCACTCTAGTGTGGCCTCCAGCATTCCGGGTTTTCCCAGTGGCCATTTTGATTGCATCACGGTTTGCCGAAATTTCTTGTTTCAAAGGCAACATTTTTGTGTGCATAGCCTCTGCTATACAGATGCAGAGGCTGACTGTGACCATTCAGTGGAGGGAGTTCGTCGGTGTGGGAGGGTGGTGAGATGTCCTAAGAGGATACTGGCGTGGGACCACTTCTAAGGATACTGGCGTGGGATTTTCGCAAGGTAAGTATCCCTGGTTAATTTAGAACAATAAAGGACTTTTTTCGTTGTCGTGTTTTTATTTCTTTTTTTTAACTCTGCTGAAATGGGTAAGGGGTACCGTGTACCCCTATACTCTCCTGCGGTGGGGGCGGCTTCCGGGGTCCGCTTGTTAAAGGGGAACCCCGGATGGCACCATGAACCCCCCCCCCCAGGACGTCGGCGGCCCCCACCTCCTCCTGGGGCACCGGAGGTGGGGAAGAGCCCTGTCACAGGAGCCCTAGTCAGACCGCAAATGGCCTTCTAAACGGTGCTAGCGCACGGATCGTGCAAACTCTGGTCGCAGTCAATGCGCAGGAACCATTGGGAATTAGCCGCAGACAAACCAGAAGGCAGCCTGTGAGGTACGGTAATTACAAAATACACTCTAATTCAGGGTATAACTGCCACCACCTCGTTTACCATGGGCCCGAGGAGCACGCTGACTGCCTAGTCCTGCGAATAAAAACGGTTAAACACACTCTATTCTGTCTAGTTAACCACAATACGATAGTGTTGTGTGTGTTGTGACTGTGTGTGCTGAATAATAGGGTAGCTAGAACAACAACTGACGATAGCGTCGGTTTATTGAAAGCAATATAAATAATTCATATATATAGAAAATTATTAGAATCAACAATTATTAAAACAGTAATAGCCAGTATGAAAAATAAAAGAAGGGAGAAAAAATACTTAGTTCCTGTGGAAATATGTCTGTTCTGGGAAAACTTGTAAAGCTCCTTTGGTTCAGTTTCAGCAAAGTTCTTTGTTCCAGAGCTAAATTCAAAGTTCAGCAAGATGGCCACTCAAGATGGCCACTAGCCATGTGTCCTTTGTTTCAGTTAGACAAGATGGCCGCCAGCCATGTGTCTTCTGGCTGGCAATGTGCTTTCAGGAAGGTGGAATTGGAGGACTGAAGCCCGCCTGCTGGCTCTGTGCTTTTGATAAAGCTGGTTTGGGGGTGTGGCAATGCCGGCCCCCTCTGAGTTACCAACAAATGACAGTTCATTCCCTCTGAGAGATTTTAGGGCTAAACTTATGAAATGCTGTAACTCCTGAATCATACACGTTATATTTAGGGGGGTAAGAGATTCATATTTGTTGGAAAATACAGATTAATTACCCCCCTGTATACTGTATACATCTGTATACAGCTAACTTACCCCCTGATCCCCCTCTGATCACCTGTCTATCACCTGTCCATCACCCCTCAGCACCCCCACCCATCAGAGCAGACCCTAACTGCCCCGCGGGGGTAACCGATCACCTGCCCAGGCCCTCGATTGCCCTCATACCCCCCTTCTGATTACATCCCCTGCTCTTTGTTTACATCTGTCCTCCCCAGCGATCACTAACTGATCTTTGATCAGTAACCCCCTGTGTCTGCCTCTCATCAGATCAGGACTCAGTCTGCCCCGTGCGGGCTCCTGATCAACCCCCACCCCCTCAAATCGCCCTCAGACCCCCCCCCTAATCACCGTCCAAGTGCATTGTATTTGACTGTGCTGCGCTTGTATTTGATTGTGCTGCGCTTGTATTTGATTGTGCTGCGCTTGTATTTGATTGTCCCGTGATCTGCTTCGATTGTCCCGTGATTGTTTGATTGCCTGAGACCCCACTTCCCACCACACCCAACCCCCCCCTCCCCCCCCCACCACACCCAACCCCCCCCCCCACCACCACCTCCAACCACCACCTTCCGAGTGCATCAGATTTGCTTGTGCTGTGATTGGAGTCGATTGTGCTGTAATTGTATTTGATTGTCCCGTGATCGACTTCGATTGCCCCGTGATTGTTTGATTGCCTGAGACCCCACTTCCCGCCACACCCAATCCCACCCTCCCCCCCATCACCTTCCGAGTGCATCAGATTTGATTGGGCTGTGATTGGATTCGATTGTGCTGTAATTGTATTTGATTGTCCCGTGATCGGCTTCGATTGCCCCGTGATTGTTTGATTGCCTGAGACCCCACTTCCCGCCACACCCAATCCCACCCTCCCCCCATCACCTTCCGAGTGCATCAGATTTGATTGGGCTGTGATTGGAGTCGATTGTGCTGTAATTGTATTTGATTGTCCCGTGATCGGCTTCGATTGCCCCGTGATTGTTTGATTGCCTGAGACCCCACTTCCCGCCACACCCAATCCCACCCTCCCCCCATCACCTTCCGAGTGCATCAGATTTGATTGTGCTGTGATTGGAGTCGATTGTGCTGTAATTGTATTTGATTGTCCCGTGATTGTTTGATTGCCTCTGAGACCCCACTTCCCACCAACCCCAATACCTCTCAAATACTCCCTTTTTGCTAGGTAGGTGCTCTTTTTTTCTGGGTAGTCTCGGAGGAAAACCACATAAATTTAGCAATCCAAAATGGCAAGAAGGGGGCTTTCCGATGACGAGGTATACAGGTACATGGACCAGTCGGATGAGTTCTTTTGGGAAGAATCATCCGTCGAATCTTCCGGGTCCGAATTTGAACCTGTAGAAAGCAGTGGTTCCCTGACCGAAAGTGATGACGAGGCTATGGTCCCGGCTAGAGCCAGGCGTACCAGACCCCAAGTCGTTAGACCGCAGGTGGTGCAGGATCCGCCTCAAGGGCAGCAGGGTGGTGCTAGCGCTGTTGATAGTTTTCTTGGTGAGGCAGGCACCAGCAGCGCAGCATCTCCTGGACTTAGTGCCAGTGCTTCCGTAGACCCTGGCGAAGTGGTGAGCGTCAGCATGGAAGTTGAAGCTCGGAATGCAGTAACCTGTACTGCAGCAGTGTCATTTTACATAGTTTAAAAACCATTTTCCTATGAAACTTTGAAATCTATTTGCTCAAAAACTATAAGGTCTTTTCACAAAATGTTTCATCTGCTTATTATACATGCCAAATTTGGTGATGATAGCATGTACAGGGGCTTTACAATTAACCGCAGAAGTTGGCACTATTGACTTCAATAGAAATGCACTCAGAACACAAAAATTCGGAACACGAAATTTGGTTTTCGCATGCGGTACACGAAATTTCGACGAAATTGGAATTCAGCTGTTCCGATCAGCCCTAGGGGGCACCTATACCTTGCTATACTGAGGGCACCTATACTGGGGCCACCTATACCTTGCTATACTGAGGGCACCTATACCTAGTTGTACTGGGGGCACCTATTCCTAGCTATACTGGGGCCACCTATGCCTAGCTATACTGAGGGCACCTATCCCGGGGGACACTTATACCTAGCTATACTGGGGCCACCTATACCTAGCTATACTGAGGGCACCTATACTGGGGGGGGGGGGCACCCATACCTAGCTATACTGGAGGCACACATGCCTGGCTATACTGGGGGCACCCATACCTAGCTGTACTGGGTTCACCTATACCTAGCAATACTGGGGTCACCCATGGCTGGCTATACTGGGGGGCACCCATACCTAGATGTACTGGGGCACCCATGCCTGGCTATACTGGGGGCACCCATGCCTAGCTATACTGAGGACACCTATACCTAGATATACTGTGGGCACCCATGCCTGGCTATACTGGGGGCACCTATAACTAGCTATATTGCGGCCACCTATACCTAGCTATACTGAGGGCACCTATACCTCGCTATCTATCTATACTGGGGGCACCAATACCTGGGGTGTATACACACACACACACACACACACACACACACACACACACACACACACACACACACACGCGGTACTTGGTAGGAGGTACTTGGCTCAAACTGAATTGCGATAAGGGGTACTTGGCTCAAAAAAGTTGAGAAACACTGCTGTACACCATATGAAAGGTCCATCTCCATTCCTCAATATAACATCATAGCACCAACAAATGAGGAGGAGATACTGTACACCATATGAAAGGCCCCTCTCCATTCCTCAATATAACATCATAGCACCAACAAATGAGGAGGAGATACTGTACACCATATGAAAGGCCCCTCTCCATTCCTCAATATAACATCATAGTACCAACAAATGAGGAGGAGATACTGTACACCATATGAAAGGTCCATCTCCATTCCTCAGTATAACATCATAGTACCAACAAATGAGGAGGAGATACTGTACACCATATGAAAGGCCCATCTCCATTCCTCAGTATAACATCATAGTGCCAACAAATGAGGAGGAGATACTGTACACCATATGAAAGGCCCATCTCCATTCCTCATTATAATAACATCATAGTACCAACAAATGAGGAGGAGATACTGCGCACCATATGAAAGATCCATCTCCATTCCTCAGCATAACATCATAGTGCCAACAAATGAGGAGGAGATACTGTACACCATATGAAAGGCCCCTCTCCATTCCTCAATATAACATCATAGTACCAACAAATGAGGAGGAGATACTGTACACCATATGAAAGGTCCATCTCCATTCCTCAGTATAACATCATAGTACCAACAAATGAGGAGGAGATACTGTACACCATATGAAAGGTCCATCTCCATTCCTCAGTATAACATCATAGTGCCAACAAATGAGGAGGAGATACTGTACTCCATCAGCGCTGCGTAATATGTTGGCGCTTTATAAATACAATAAATAAATAAATATGAAAGGCCCATCTCCATTCCTCAGTATAACATCATATTACCAACAAATGAGGAGGAGATACTGTACACCATATGAAAGGCCCATCTCCATTCCTCAGTATAACATCATAGTACCAACAAATGAGGAGGAGATACTGTACACCATATGAAAGGTCCATCTCCATTCCTCAGTATAACATCATAGTACCAACAAATGAGGAGGAGATACTGCACACCATATGAAATGTCCATCTCCATTCCTCAGTATAACATCATATTACCAACAAATGAGGAGGAGATACTGTACACCATATGAAAGGCCCATCTCCATTCCTCAGTATAACATCATAGTACCAACAAATGAGGAGGAGATACTGTACACCATATGAAAGGCCCATCTCCATTCCTCAGCATAACATCATCATACCAACAAATGAGGAGGAGATACTGTACATCATATTAAAACTCGCTCTCTTTTTCTACCTGAGTTTGAGAGAAACAAACACATAAGGTGGTAGAACAGGTGTACTGGATTTATTGCTAATATTTTCTCTCCCAGTAGATGGACAACATTTCGGGAACATGTCAGAGGGACACCTTCTGGTACATCCACATTATAATGGAGAAGATAATGGCGTCACACAGACTCCTCCAGGAATGAATATGCTTGGCCCAGCAGAGAGATCAATATATCCTGCTGATCCCGAGGAATCTACTGGTAGATCACCTCCTGTTACTCCAAATATCCATCCAAGACTTCCCAGTGCTGACAGGTCACATGACTGGTGTAATGCTCAGGCTCCTCCCAGTAACTCTCATACTGTAAGAGACGGAGGTGATCAGATATTTCCATGTTCATTTTGCAAAAAATGTTTTACAACTTGTAATGACTTCCTTGCACACCAGAAAAGTCACAAAGGTGAGCGTCCTTTTTCATGTTCAGAGTGTGGGAAAAATTTTGCTCTGAAAGAAACCTTTCTTAGACACCTGAGAATTCACACAGGGGAGCGTCCTTTTTCTTGCTCAGAGTGTGGGAAAAGTTTTGCTCAGAAAGGAAACTTTCTTAGGCACCAGAGAGTTCACACCGGGGAGCGTCCTTTTTCATGTTCAGAGTGTGGGAAAGGTTTTGCTGTGAGAAATGAGCTTCTGAAACACCAGATAAGGCACACAGGAGTGTACCCTTATCTTTGTTCAGAGTGTGGGAAAGGTTTCATTCAGAAAGGAGATCTTGTTACTCACCAGAGAATTCATACAGGGGAATTCACCTGTTCATGTCCAGTCTGTGGAAAATCTTTCAGGTATAAAAGAACATTAGTTAAACACCAGAAATGCCATATTGATCAGTACCCATTTTTAGGTTCAGAGGGTGGGAACATTATGCAGAAAAAAGACTTAGTTACTCACCAGACAAGTTGCACAGACGAGCCCACTTTATCATGTGCAGAGTGTGGGAAAACCTTTATTCTAAAAGCAAACCTTCTTGTTCACCAGAAAACTCATACAAATGAGCGCCCTTTCCCCTGTTCTGAGTGTGAGAAACGTTTCATTCGAAGGGCAGACCTTCTTAAACATCAGACTAAACATACAGGGGAGTACCGATTTCATTGTGAAGAGTGTGGGAAGGGATTTACATGTAATGCTGATCTTATTAAACACTCAAGACTCCACACAGGGGAACGGCCATATTCATGCTCAGAGTGTGGGAAAAGATTTGCTCAGAAAACAAATTTAGTTACACACCGGAAAAGTCACACAGGAGTGCGTCCTTTTTCATGCTCTGAGTGTGGGAAAAATTTTGCTGTGAAAAGAGATCTTCTTCAGCATCAGGTAACACACAGTGGAGTGTACCCTTATGTTTGCTCAGTGTGTGAGAAAGGATTTACAAGTAATTCTGATCTTGATAAACATTCCAGAGTTCACACAGGTGAGCGGCCATTTTCATGTTCAGAGTGTGGGAAAGATTTTGCACACAAAGGAAATTTAGTTACACACCAGAGAAGTCACACAGGGGAGCGTCCTTTTTCATGCTCAGAGTGTGAGAAAAGGTTTGCGCTAAAGGAGGATCTGCTTGATCACAAGATAAGGCACACAGGGGTGTACCCCTATCTTTGCTCAGAGTGTGGGAAAGGTTTTACTAATAAGAGAGGTTTTGTTAGACACCAGAAAAGTCACACAGGTGAACATCCTTTTTCATGTTCTGAGTGTGGAAAAAGTTTTACTGTGAAAGCAAACCTTCTTAGGCACCAGGTAAGGCACTCAGGAGAATGACCTTTTTCATGCTCAGAATGTGGGAAAGCTTCCATTTACAATTGTTTCAATCATATACAGAAACCTCACACACATGACCCACACAGTAATTTCCATGTTCAGTACGCGGAATCGTTTTGTTTATAAAATGTCTCCGTTAAGCACCAGAAAACTCGAACACATGAACAGTCATGTTCAGAGTGTGGGAAATATTTCACATAAAAAGAGGATCTTCATAGACACAAAGTAATCCACAGAGCTGAGCGTCTTTTCTCATGTTCAGTGTTCATGTGGCAGAAGTTTCCATCATAGTTAAGATCTTTCCTGTGCACCAGAAATCGTCACACTATAAAGCACCCATATTATGTTTAGAGTTCGGGAAAGGTTTGACAGTATTAGTAAACAGTCTTATACACCAGAGCGCTCACACAGTAGAGTCCCTTTATTATTATGATTGATTGCACACTGCTGGAATCTAGTGAGGAGAGGAAACAAACTGCAATGCAGTGGCAATCACATCAGTGCCATGAAACTGGAATTCTGTGCAACACTTTGCTTCCATACACTATTAATATACATTAATCATGCAGATTCTTAAAATGTGCCTTTTTCAGCTTTGGGTTTAGTTGGTCCATTAAGTGTGTTGGATATGTGGTTCACTGGTTACTAGTGCAATATATTGACTATATTGATTGTATCTCCATTACATATATTTTTATTGATTTTCGTATATAGGGCAACCATCTTCTGTGGCTCTGATAATGCTTGTAATCCCATTATTGGTCACGTAAAAGTGGCTATACATGTGGAGATCGACCTGATCGACCATCCGATTCGATTATTATTATCAAACATGAGAATTGGTGCCGCAACAAGCATGCTGTTTAAGCTATTAGACTGTTTTCGGGCTGAAATCAGTTGAATGTTTTGATTGGGCATGCTGGGAAATCTTTTGCCGATGTGGTTGATTGGGTGCGCAAGGGTAACAGTGTGCAACATTGCAACCAATGCCACTGTCCCCCAAATGTTATATGTGCCCCCGGTGCCTGTATATCAGGCTGACGGCATATATCAGCTGATGGCATGAGTCAGCCTGATCTTTTTCTGCATATTCGGGCCCCATGTGGCTTCTGCATACAGCACTGGCACCTGTGATGTCACACTTGCGCCACATGCTATGCGTGGCAGTCATGTACGACAAACATGGGGAAAAAGTGGGAATGATGAAGGGAATATAATAGGAGGATCTAAGTGCAAACTTTTTTTATTATGAATTGAACGCTCTTCCGATGCAGCCCCACTGTGCCATTCTCTCCACTGGTTACCCATTACCCAGAGGATCCAGTTCAAACTCCTGACTCTAACATACAAAGCCCTCCACGAGTTGTCTCCTCCATACATCTCCTCACTAATCTCAAGATATTGTCCCTCCCGCAACCTTCGCTCCTCCCAAGAAATTATCCTGGCCTCTAAGCTGATCACCTCCTCTCATGCTCGCATCCAGGACTTTACATGAGCATCACCCCTTATCTGGAACTCTTCCACAGCCTGTACGTCATGCTCCAAACCTGGACATCTTCAAACGCACTCTTAAAACACATCTTTTCAGACAAGCTTATAACATTCTATAGCCCTTATTTACTTCTCTGTCACAATGTAATCAGAGGCAAAGAATCACTGCCTCATCCATCCTCCACCCCCTTACCTATTGTGTCCCCCACAACCCATTAGATTGTAAGCCCGCAAGGGCAGGGTCATCCTCCTAATGTTTACTGCTTTGTAACAATATTTGTGCTGCTTGGAACTCTGCTGTACATTTGTTAGTTGTATCTATGTTCCCCTTGTCATCTTATTGTGCTTTGTAAAGCGCTGCGGAATATGTTGGTGCTATATAAATAAATTAAAAAAAATAATAATAATTGTACATAAAATTTGGCTAAAACAAAGGAGACAATATTCAGGTATACTGCATTATTGGTCAAAGCCACATTTTAGACATTTTAACCACTATTAAGTGTAAGGTCAGTCTGTTAGATTTTCCTTGAGTACTGTGTGTAGAAGGCTGATAATGACTAGAGAGTCCTGCAGTGATGAACTGGGATGGGGGAGAAGTTATTTGTTACTATAGAACTCTAACAAGATGGAGTTCAGCCCAGAGGGTCTTGTGGTATCTGAGAGGCATTTTTATATCATATACCCTCACAGAATAGAGCAGCTTATTCCTTGCTTGGTGTACTGGATGTTTCTATATCCTCTTTGTTGTCATTATAGTAATCTGTGTGTGTTTTTCCTTCTGTATAATTTTGCTTTGTTGCTGTACTGTTGTAGAAAGATGAAATAATAATAAAAGATGAGACGTGTGTTTTCCTTTTGTGTCATTGCTCAGTGTGATGGTGTCACCCTCAGCCTCTCCTGCACACATATCCCCTCCTGATCACACACAGATTCCAGAGGCCTGCAATGACTTTAGCATGGTACTCATCCCTATCAGTCACTGCCACAGTCACACATGGAGGTACTGGGTTACACACGTTACTATACAAACACACCTCCCTTGCCTTCTGGTTACAGAGTAATGACACTTTTAGAAGGGTGGTCTCATGGACAGGGCCAGTGTGATGGCTTTGTGACTATCCCAAGCAGAGCATTCCTCCGGGGAAGCTAAGTACAGAGCCTATGTGGGTATCCTCTGGGCAATGCTTGTGGGGTGGCAAGTCCTAGCATCACTCACAGGGACACATTGTAGAATGTGACAAGAGGGAGGAGACTGTACTAGGTGCAAAACCCCCAAAGAGCAAGAACCAAAGTACCATAGGAGAGATTTCATGACCAATATTTGAACTTTGATTATGATAGCGGCTGCAACATTTCTATTCTAAATACAAAGTTCAGGTCGAGGTTTTTAGTGTCTCAGGTGAATGATCACAGTTTTAAGTGTTTTTGTTAAAAGCAGCACCAGAACAAGTTCTGTTGACGCAGTCATTGGTGGTAGGCATGGGCTCCCCCTAGGCGTGAAGTCCAAGTGGCCATGGGTCTGGACCAGAGTACCCCACAAGTGATGTAGGGCCACCACCCCTAGTGGGTGACAAACTACTTTGCTTCCTGGTGGCGACCAGGTCATGACCCTTGTGATTGCTCCATGGGTGACTGAGGAGAAGAGGAAGAATTGCAATGCGGAGTTAATTTGAAAATGCCAAGGTTCAGAGCAGGCAGAAAACAGATCATCCCTAACAGTGAGAAGAAAAGTAGCACACCCTAGCAGTGTGGTACTAAGCGGGGTAGGTGGATACCTCTAGCATAATTACACTTGACATGCAGAGATCATGCAGGCAGAGAGTGGGGCATGGATGCATCAGGAACAGGTGACATTCACTCACAAGCCACACCGCTGCACCCCACCCTATGACAACTAAACTGAGCAGCTGTCATTCAGTAGGTGCCACTACCATTCCCATAGTGGTCCTTTAAGCTCCTGACACCACCTGCAGGTGAGCCAAAGAAATGCGGCATTTATCCCTAGGCTGGAGAAGGACTGGTACTGTCCCAGGCCACAGATCTATAGGAAAGAAATCCAACTAAACTGGCCTTTCATTCCCTATGAACCCTGTGATATTTGTTGTAGCACCCCCATTACTAGGCCTGAACAAGAACACCTCTAGCCATTTTTTCACTCCAGGTGAGAAAACCTGTGGCGTCCCATGGCGCCTCCCCATGAAAATAATCATAATGCGGCAACGTTTCACCAGGAAATGACCGTAGAGCGGCAATGTTTAACCAGAAAATAATTGTAATGTGGCAGCATTTCACTGGAAATTACATGTAAGAAAGAAAATACATGTAAGGAGGAAGGCACACAGGAGGACATAGGGAGGCACAGGGGGACAGAAAGAAGCATGAGGGTCAGAAGAAGTCACAAAGGAGGAGTCACACAAGGGGACAGAATGAGGCACAATGAGGATAATAGGAGGCACAATGGCGAGCAGAATTAGACACAAAGGAGAACAGAAGGAGGCTCAGGAGGACAGGAAGAGGTACACAGTGGGGCAGTGGGAGGTACAGGGAGACAGAAGAAGGCAGGAGGGCCAGAAGGAGGCACAAAAGAGGACAGAAGGAGGCACAGGGGGACTGAAGGAGGCTAAACATGAGGCAGAAGGAGGAACAAAGTGGGGCAGAGGGCGGCACAGTAGGGACAGATTGAGGCGCAAAGGGTGGCAAAAGGAGGCACGGGGGAAGAAGGAGGCACAAAGGGGACAGAAAGAGGCACAATGGGAGACAGAAAAATAGCACAAAGAGGGCAGAAGGAAGCACAAGGAGACAGTATGAGGCACAAATAGGAACAGAAGGAGGCACATAAGGGGGACAGAAGATGGCAGATGGGGATGTAAGGAGGCACAGGCAGAGAGAAAGAGGCAGAGGGGGACAGAAAAAGCCACAGGGAGACAGAAGGAGGCACAAAGGGAGACAGGAGGAGGGACAGAAGGAGGCAGAGTGGGACTGAAGGAGGAACAGGGGGCAGAGGTAGCACAAGGGGACAATTAAAGGCAAAGGGGACATAAGGAGGCTCAGGGGGATAGAAGGAGGCAGATGTGGCACAGGGGGACTGAAGGAGGCACATGGAGACAGAAGGAGGCACAAAGGGAGACTGAAGGACAAACAGGGCGTCAGACATGGCACAAGGAACTGAAGAGGACAGAAGGAGGCACAATTTAAGGGACAACCAGCTGCTGTGGTTCTATCTGTGCACCGTGATCGCTCTGCCTGCTGCGCCCTGGGGATTTCTGATCTGTGTCATCCACAGCACGTGGCAAGACCTCCGTGTAGCAGCAGAGGTTGTTCCTTCCCACGTCTGTTCGCTCGCTGCTTCTGGTCGTTACGTTCCATATCAGCTGATCAGATCACGTCAGCCACGTGCTGGGGCGCAGCAGGCAGAGCGATCTCCGTGCACAGAACCAGGGCAGCAGCTTCCTGACTCATCTGTAGCCGCCCGCTGACTGCGCACACAAGGACAAGCTGCAGTGTGCAAAGCGGGCGGCTGTGAATGACTAGACTGTGGGAAGAGGGTACATGTTGCGGGTAGCTCCCCACCCGCCCCAAGCTATCTTCCGCCCTAGGCAGGGGCCTCGGAGGCCTGCCCCTAAATCCGGCCCTGGGCACAAAGGGATACAGAAGTATGCACAAGGCACAGAGGTGGCAGCTGCCTGCAACTAACACTAAGTATATGCAGCAGAAGCAAGAAATAGAACACCCATGGGGCGGGGCTTAGTCCAGGGGCAGGGTTTAATGTGGGGTGTAGCTTAATCCAGAAACATGGCACCCCCCAGGACCAATGGCACTCCAGGCAATTGCCTGTACTGCCTATGCCTAGAGGCGCCCCTGGGTCTGAATTACATAAAGGCTCATCAATCATCATTTGACAGCTGTAAGATGTTTCATTGCACCACACAAAATAGATTTTCTTATACCTGTATATACAAAACTGAACTCACAGAAAGACCTCAAAACAAATTGAAACATCTCCATCAAGCTTTTGGATAGAACTCCTTTACTGGGTTCTCTGGACATCAAGGCAAAGAAAGTCAATTCTGCAAAAGCTGTATAAGAAATGAGGACAGCCAACTGAAAACAGCGCATGGCTTTTTTTGTATAATGCTTTTCCTCTGTCGGACTCAAAGCGCTTGCCAGCCATTAGGGCACTCTCAGTAGGCAGTAGCAGTCAGGGCCGGATTTGTACTTTCCAGTGCCCTAGGCCTGCTGTCACTAGAGATGTAGCGAACGGTTCGCCGGCGAACGGTTCCAGGCGAACATTGGGGGTTCGCATTCGCCTGCGCCAGGCGAACTTTTCCGGAAGTTCGATTCGCCCCATAATGCACTATGAGGGTCAACTTTGACCCTCTGCATCACAGTCAGCAGGCACATTGTAGCCATTCAGGCTACACTAAGCCCTGGCGCCCCACCCCCCGTTATATAAGGCAGCCTCCGGCGGCCATTACAGTCACTCGTCTGCCTGCTATTAGACAGACTAGGGAGAGCTGCTGCAGACTTGTTCTTCTAGGGACAGATTAGTTAGGTTCTTGGCTGCTTAGCTTGCTCCTGGCTGATTGTTATTGCTTTTATAGCACCCCTCAATAGCTCTTGTCAGAGCTCATCCTGTACTTTTTTTTTTTCTGTGTGTCAAACTGACACTTCTGTTGCCTACTACCTGTTGTGTTTACTTAACCCACCTCATCACTGCATATACCTAGCTTTGTGTTGAGTGAATCCAGCTCACTGCATCCTACTACTACCTGTTGTGTTTACTTAACCCACCTCATCACTGCACATAACTACCTGTAGTGTTGAGTGAACCCAGCTCACTGCATATACCTACTACCTGTTGTGTTGAGTGAACCCAGCTCACTGCATATACCTACTACCTGTTGTGTTTACTTAACTCACCTCATCACTGCACATAACTACCTGTTGTGTTGAGTGAACCCAGCTCACTGCATATACCTACTACCTGTTGTGTTTACTTAGCCCACCTCATCACTGCATATACCTAGCTTTGTGTTGAGTGAATCCAGCTCATTGCATCCTACTACTACCTGTTGTGTTTACTTAACCCACCTCATCACTGCACATAACTACCTGTAGTGTTGAGTGAAACCAGCTCACTGCATATACCTACGACCTGTTGTGTTGAGTGAACCCAGCTCACTGCATATACCTAATACCTGTTGTGTTTACTTAACCCACCTCATCACTGCATATACCTAGCTTTGTGTTGAGTGAATCCAGCTCACTGCATCCTACTACTACCTGTTGTGTTTACTTAACCCACCTCATCACTGCACATAACTACCTGTAGTGTTGAGTGAACCCAGCTCACTGCATATACCTACTACCTGTTGTGTTGAGTGAACCCAGCTCACTGCATATACCTACTACCTGTTGTGTTGAGTGAACCCAGCTCACTGCATATACCTACTACCTGTTGTGTTGAGTAAACCCAGCTCACTGCATATACCTAGCATCCCCCCGAGATGGACAAAATGGACAAACCAGGTAGAGGAAGAGGTAGAGGCAGACCCAGAGGAAGGCCACCAGGCACCGGCAGGTCTGTGCGAGGTGGTGTTGCTGTGATTTCGTGCGGACCTGCCCCAAAATACAGTGCTCAGAAGAAGGCACGTGCCATCACTTCCCAAAATCGTGAGGAGGTGATTGAGTATTTAACACAGACCACCTCATCTCCCGCAGCCACCAGCGCTACAACAAGCACCACATCCGCTGCATTTGACACTTCGCAGGAGTTATTTGGTGGTGGTGGTGGTGGTGAAATCACCGATTCACAGCCACTACTGCAACAACAAGAAGAAGGCGCAGGTACACCACCTCCTACGTCTGAGTTAGGTGGCGATAGTATGGATGTAACGTGTGTGGATGTGGATGATGGACCACCTGAAGTTGGTGCAGTTGAGGAGGTTTCTGAGGAAAGCGCAGCTGGCCAGGAGGATTATGATGACGATTATACGGATACCACATATGTTCCCGGTAGAGGAGATGACCAGGGGGACAGTTCAGAGGAGGATTCAGAGAGGACTAGGAGGAGACGACTCCATGATAGAAGCAGAGGGAGCTCGTCCTCAGAAACAGCTGGGGGCAGTGTCCGGCACCATGTATCGCCAGCTATGGCCAGACAGCCAACATGCCCTTCAACGTCAGCTGCTGATGCCACCGTGGCGCCATCACCCCAGGGGGGCTCAGCGTTTTGGAAATTTTTTCACGTGTGTGTCTCAGATCGAAGCAAAGCCATCTGTTGTCTCTGCCAGCAAAAATTGAGCCATGGAAAGGCCAACTCTCACGTAGGGACAAGTGCCTTACAAAGGCACGTGGAGAGAAGGCACAAACAGCTATGGCAAGAACACCTGAGGAAAAGCAGCACCCTTCAAAAGACAAGCCACCCTCCTTCTCCTCTTCCTCCTTCAGGTGCATCATCTTCATCCACTTTCTCCCTTGCACCTTCACAGCCACCCTCCTCCACACCGCCTCTTCCCTTCAGCGGTTCCTTCTCCTCTGCCCACAGCAGTACCCAGCTGTCCGTGAAGGAAGTATTTGAGCGGAAGAAGCAAATATCTGCCAGTCACCCTCTTGCTTGGCGTCTGACAGCTGGCGTGGCGGAACTATTAGCTCGCCAGCTATTACCATACAAGCTGGTGGAGTTGGAGGCTTTCCGTAAGTTTGTGGCCATTGGTACACCGCAGTGGAAGATACCAGGCCGCAATTATTTTTCACAAAAGGCCATACCCAAACTGTACCATGCAGTTGAGAGGCAAGTGGTGTCATCTCTGGCACACAGTGTTGGGTCAAGGGTCTACCTGACCACGGATGCCTGGTCTGCCAAGCACGGGCAGGGCCACTACATTACATACACAGCCCATTGGGTCAACCTGGTGACCGATGGCAGCAAGCGGGGAGTACGTGGCTGCACAGCGGACCGACTTGTCACACCTCCACGGCTTGCAGGCAGGCCTCCAGCCACCTCCTCTCCACCTGCTATCACCGCTTCGCTGTCGTCATCCTCCTCCTCCTCCTCCTTGGCTGGTGCCGCCATCTCCTCTCCAGCTACACAGCCCCAGCACCCCAGGGCCTATGCTGCATGCCAGGTGTGACGGTGTCATGCAGTGTTAGACATGTCTTGCCTGAAAGCGGAGAGTCACACTGGAGCAGCTCTCCTGGCTGCTCTTAACAAACAGGTGGAGCAATGGCTGACCCCGCACAAGCTTGAGATCGGCAACGTGGTGTGTGACAACGGCAGCAATCTCATTTCTGCGTTGAATTTGGGAAAGCTGACACACATACCCTGCATGGCACATGTGCTTAATCTGGTCGTGCAAAGATTTGTGTCCAAGTACCCATGCTTAGAGGACGTCCTGAAGCAGGCCAGGAAGTTGTGTGGGCATTTCAGGCGCTCTTACAAGGCCATGGCACGCTTTGCGGAGATTCAGCATAGAATCAACTTGCCAGTGATACACCTGATTTGCGATAGCTCGACTCGCTGGAATACCACCCTGCTGATGTTCTCTCGCCTGCTAGACCAGGAGAAAGCCGTCACCCAGTACCTGTATCATTACAGTACAAGGACACAATCTGGGAGGATGGGGATGTTGTGGCCCAACAACTGGACACTGATGCGAAATGCATGCAGGGTCATGGAGCCCTTTGAGGAGGTGACCAAACTGGTGAGTCGCGATGAGGGCACCATCAGCGACTTGATCCCCTACGCCTACTTCCTGGAGCGTGCCGTGCGTAGAGTGGTGGATACAGCTGTGGAGGAGCGTGAACAAGAAGAGTTAGGGCAGCAGGAGTCGTGGGAGCCATTTACACACGAACCCGATGTTTCCACAACACCGGCGGCAGCACAGAGGGGGGAGGAGGAGGAAGAAGAGGAGTCTTGTGGGGAAGGAGAGGAGTCAGACTCTGATGATGGTGATGATGAGGAAGGTGTTTCTGTGGAGGAGGAAGAGGCGGCGGAAGGAGAACAACAGCGGCAGCCATCACAGGGGGCTTCTGCTGCTCCACGTTCCCGTGGTATTGTTCGTGGCTGGGGGGAGGAAGAGGAGTTGTGTCCCGTCACTGAGGAAGATCAAGAGGAGATGGAGAGTACGTCTGCATCCAGCTTTGTGCAGATGTCCTCTTTCATGTTGTCCAGCCTGTTGAGGGACCCCCGTATCAAAAAACTCAAGACGAATGACCTGTACTGGGTGGCCACGCTACTAGACCCTCGGTACAGGCACAAAGTGGCGGACCTCTTAGCAACTCAACAAAAGGCGGAAAGGATGCAGCACTTGCAGAACAAGCTGTCGATGATGCTTTACAATGCATTTAAGGGTGATGTGGCTGCACAACGCAATCAAGGTACCAGTGGCAGTAACCCTTCTCCTCCCAAGTTCACGCAGGCAAGAACAGGACGCTCCAGCGATCTCAGGGTGATGTTGGACATGCGGACGTTCTTTAGTCCAACTCCTCGCCATAGTCCTTCCGGATCCACCCTCCACCAATGCCTGGACCGGCAGGTAGCCGACTACCTGGCCTTGAGTGTGGATGTAGACTCTGCGAAAAGCGACGATGAACCCTTGGACTACTGGTTGCGCAGGCTTGACCTGTGGCCAGAGCTGTCCCAATTTGCCATACAACTTCTCTCTTGCCCTGCCGCAAGCGTCCTGTCAGAAAGGACCTTCAGTGCAGCTGGAGGCATAGTTACTGAGAAGAGAAGTCGCCTAAGTCACGACAGTGTTCAGTACCTGACCTTTATCAAAATGAATGAGGAATGGATCACGGAGGGCTACTGCACGACCGAAGACTAAGTCAGTCCCCACACACAGCATCTCTGCCTGCAGGCCGCTTGACTGCCTTCTCCGCCACTACCAACAGGGTCCAGGACTCTAGACGGATTCCTGAATTTTTAAGATACACTAATTTTTCTGGTGCGTGTACATGTGCCCATCCCCCATCGTGATCATTACCTTGCCGCGGTGAAGGGGCTTGCGCATCACAATGAAGCACTGACCGCCGGCTATTTGAGTGTCTCGGGTGGGGGTGGCACACAAAAGATAAGTATCTAAACACTGTAGGAGGCGCCCTTAGTCTCGTTAAAACATATAAAAATAAATCATAAATAAGCGTAGTGTGTCTTACCTGTTATGAAGGCTCGTACACACGTAATTCGTATAAATTGGGTTTATTTTATAGCACTAAAAGCTAGACAACGCGTTTCGTGACCACCAGTCGCTTCCTCGGGTCAAATAAAGTGCTTTAATAAAAAAAAAAAAGAACAACAATGGCGCTCAGGCTAAAACATTTCACTTCTTATCAAAGACAATTAAAAACATGATCCAACAGTACATGTATAAATTCATAAAATACGTTTACATACATAGATACATAAACTCATATTCAACCTCTCCAGTACCTAAAAGTCATAAATAACTGATACATAAACGTCTGTATCCGAACTTCATCATTAAAATTCCCAAAAAAATCGAGCTAATCACAGTTCTGGCAGTGATTTATATTCATATTCCCGTGTATCTGCTATAAAAATCATGTGGACCTACATAACAGGTATGGAACAGTGTATATCTATATGATGTAGCAAGGTGCATAGGGTTAAAATCACTACTTCTGCCTTAAAAATCTACAATTTAGAGAGTGCGCTGGTAATCGATATGTCTATAAATATACATATATACACATTCATTACATAAATAGATCTGGTATAGGGGGAGAAAAAAAATATAAGGGAAAGTACGAGAGGTTACCCAACTGGGTGTAAAGAGTGTATGTGGCCAGAGGTAGTGTATACATTATAGTCCCCGATAACTATACTAGCTGTTGCCAGAAATGGGCTGCAGAGGGTGTCCAGGTGTTATGGGCTGTAAGTAACAGAGGATGTCCGGGTATTTAGGGGCCGTAAGTGGCTTACCTTTTTGATAGAGGTGTGCAGCGTGGGCGCCATATGCGCGCTCCGCCGTATTGTTCCTTAAAAATCAAATGGCCGCGGCCAGAGTACCTCTGGGCGCGGAATTCCAGGTATCCCCATGACGTCACTTCCGTTGGAAGTGCGTCATGGGTAGTGTTGGGCGAACGGTGTTCGCCACTGTTCGGGTTCTGCAGAACATCACCCTGTTCGGGTGATGTTCGAGTTCGGCGGAACACCTGATGGTGCTCGGCCAAACCATTCGGCCACATGGCCGAACTAAGAGCGCATGGCCGAACGTTCCACGAACGTTCGGCTAGCGCTGTGATTGGCCGAACGGGTCACGTGGTTCGGACCCCGAACGCGCTCTGATTGGCCGAACGGGTCACGTGGTTCGGGTAAATAAATACCCGAACCACGTCATATCTCCGCCATTTGTCTGTGGGTTTAGCTTTGGGTAGGCAGGCAGGGTAGTTCGCTCTCCAGCCACGCTAGCCAGGGTCCCCCCCAGTCATTGTGTGTCGCTGCTGGGAACAGTAGTACACCGCTCGCTCAGCCACACTATATATAGCATTGTTTACTGCCACTGTGTACCTCGCTCAGCCACACTATATATAGCATTGTGTTTACTGCCACTCTGTGTACACCGCTCAGCCAGACTATATAGCATTGTGTGTACTGCCACTGTGTACCTCGCTCAGCCACGCTATATATAGCATTGTGTTTACTGCCACTCTGTGTACACCACTCAGCCAGACTATATAGCATTGTGTGTACTGCCACTCTGTGTACACGGCTCAGCCAGACTATATAGCATTGTGTGTACTGCCACTCTGTGTATACCGCTCAGCCAGAATATATAGCATTGTTTACTGCCACTCTGTGTACACGGCTCAGCCAGACTATATAACATTGTGTGTACTGCCACTCTGTGTACACCGCTCAGCCAGACTATATAGCATTGTGTGTACTGCCACTCTGTGTACACCGCTCAGCCAGACTATATAGCATTGTGTGTACTGCCACTCTGTGTACACCGCTCAGCCAGACTATATAGCATTGTGTGTACTGCCACTCTGTGTACACCGCTCAGCCAGACTATATAGCATTGTGTGTACTGCCACTCTGTGTACATGGCTCAGCCAGACTATATAGCATTGTGTGTACTGCCACTCTGTGTATACCGCTCAGCCAGACTATATAGCATTGTTTACTGCCACTCTGTGTACACGGCTCAGCCAGACTATATAGCATTGTGTATACTGCCACTCTGTGTACACCGCTCAGCCAGACTATATAGCATTGTGTGTACTGCCACTCTGTGTACACCGCTCAGCCAGACTATATAGCATTGTGTGTACTGCCACTCTGTGTACACCGCTCAGCCAGACTATATAGCATTGTGTGTACTGCCACTCTGTGTACACCGCTCAGCCAGACTATATAGCATTGTGTGTACTGCCACTCTGTGTACACCGCTCAGCCAGACTATATAGCATTGTGTGTACTGCCACTCTGTGTACACCACTCAGCCAGACTATATAGCATTGTGTGTACTGCCACTCTGTGTACACCGCTCAGCCAGACTATATAGCATTGTGTGTACTGCCACTCTGTGTACACCGCTCAGCCAGACTATATAGCATTGTGTGTACTGCCACTCTGTGCACACCGCTCAGCCAGACTATATAGCATTGCGTACTCTGCCAGTCAGTGTGTATATTGCTGGGATCAGTAATACTCCACTCACCGCCAACCACTATATGAGCTCACCATGAGTTCCTCAGAGACCTCCGCTGTGAGCAGCACTCCCAACAACAGCCAACGCCCCACGCAAGCTATAACATCCACCCCAGCAGCCAGTGGTCAGCAGCAGCCCTCCCCGGAGAAGAACGTTGTGTCTATCGGTCCGTCGCCAGAGCGATTAATGAGGGCTGCCATTGAGGAGATGATGGGGCCTGATGTGGAGGAGGAGGTCTGGCTCAGGCCAGCATCCCAAGTTAATGTTGAGGACGATGAGGGGTCTGTGTCTGGGGATGTTGGGGTGGCAGAGGTGGTGGGTGGGTCAGACTCAGGAGAAGAGTTGTATGATGAGGATGATGATCGGGACCATCTGTATGTGCCTCAGAGTCCGACCCCGGAAAACATGTTGTATCGTGTGTTTAGGTACTAAAATCTGCGTTCCCACTTCCCAGTACTGCCCGCAGTGCCCGGGTCCACGGATCCATATAATTTTTTGGGCAGCACTATCAAACTGTGGTACTATGAGTGAGTTGCCATGGTCCTTCTGTGCTGCCTGTCACACTCACCGTCTGTCTGCAGATGGATTGTTCAACACAGCTATGCCATCTGACATGTAGTCCTGGACCTTGACCATCTTCTCCAGGCGATTGGTGTTGGAGGACGTGGAACTGCCCGATTGCTGTTCTGTGGGCTGCTGCATGGGTGTCAGAAAATGTTCCCACTCCAAGGACACTGCCAATACCATTCCCTTTTGGGCACTAGCAGCAGCTTGTGTTCTTTGCTGCCCTCCTGGTCCTCCTGGGTTTGCTGAAGTCAGTCTGTCGGCGTACAACTGGCTAGAGAAGGAGGAGGATGTCAATCTCCTCTCTAAAGTCTCCATCCTCAAGGGCCTGCTGGAATTGTTCCATTTTTGACCTGTCTGACACTTTCTTCAATCAGTTTTTTAACATTGTGTTTGTATAAACTGTGTATAAACCCAGTAATTGGTGTTGTCCAGATTCCAGAATAATGAATAATAATGAATAGTGAATAATGCGCGGGCCGCGTTCAATGCAGTCTAGCATGAATTGAGCCATGTGTGCCAGAGAGTCCTGCCAGACTCCTCTGTCTTCATGTTCTTGTGAGCGTTGTGATTGTTGTGATGCACCATATTCGTCACCAGCATCACTTTCTTCCTCTTCTGCTGTCCATTCCCGCTAAATTGTGGAAGTCCAACGTGCACCGCTCTGTCCCTCGGCAGTGGGGGCATCCAATTCCTGCTCCAACTCCAGCTGTTCCTCGTCCTGTTCTTTGTCATAGCTGGGACCAGCGTTTCCTGAGGCAGGTTGCCCGATGTTGGTATCATCACGCTGATCGTTTTCATCTTCAGAATCCCCCACTTGCATCATGCCAGCGGTTTCCATCTTCAACATTGATTTCTTCAGTAAACACAGCAGTGGTATTGTAATGCTGACTGTAGAGTTGTCACTGCTCAGTCACGCAACGTGGATTGCTCAAAATTTTGGAGGACTTGGCAGAGATCCAACATGGTGGCCCAATCAGATCCACAAAAGCTTGGTAGCTAGCTAGCTGCTGGAATGCGCCTCGGCACTGCGCAAAAGCGTGCTAGCATGTGCAGCGTAGAATTCCAGCGCGTAGGGAGTAACATCACCCAGCGAGCTATGGTGCGCTAGATTGAAGCGCTCCTGCATCTCTTGGTGAGTCCTTCAGAAGCGGTACTGGACTTTTAACAATGTTTTTTTTTTTTTTCCTTCAACAGAAGATCTGCCACGTTGGAGTGAGGAGGACGCCGCCGACCCCGACACCAAGCTGAACCCCGGCGAACTCCAAGCAGAGGATCTTCAGGAACCCTCAAGGCTTTGAGCAAGCTGAGGAGGATCAGCAGTCCCGACGAGACCTCTCCTCATATGCGACTGAGTGCAGTGGAGCTCCCCAGAACAACCTCTCAGTTGTCACTTTGTCACTGGTCACTTTGTCACTTTGTCATTTTGTCACTTTGTCACTTGTCACTTTGTCACTTGTCACTTGTCACTTTGTCACTTGTCACTTTGTCATTTTGTCACTTGTCACTTTGTCACTTGTCACTTTGTCACTTGTCACTTGTCACTTTGTCATTTTGTCACTGTCATTTTGTCACTTTGTCACTGGTCACTTTGTCACTTTTCACTTTGTCACTTGTCACTTGGTCACTTGTCACTTGGTCACTTGGTCACTTGTCCAGATGATCTCGGTACACCTCCTGCGATTCAAATTCCTGCACACATTGCTCTGGGATTTGGGTGTGATGAATGATGCATCTAACTGGCCACCGGAGGCAATTAAGGCCTTCAAAACATTGAAAGCAGCTTTCTGTTCCGCCCCCATTTTGCGTCATGTTGAGTTGTTGACGTCATGTTCATCCTCGGCCTCGCCTTGCATTTCAGTGCGAGGTGCATTTTCCACAGAAAAAGGTTGTGAATCCGGGCACAACATTTGTGGCTGTTCCATTGACCTTTCACAGGTAGAAGATTGTGGGGGTGGGAATAGCTCCTCCGAATAGCCCATTGTGTCCTGAAAACTACTCATTGCATTGCTTTGCGCACACATTTTTTTGTCCTCATGCAAGGCCTGAGTTGCACCTGAAAGCGTGGCCTTCTCCTCCTGCGCCTCCTCCTGTTCCATCACGTCTGCTGCTGCTGGGTTAGCGTTGACGCCCGGTCCCTGTTTATTGAACCTCTTATCTTTATTACATTTATGACTGCATGGCGGTAAAAAGCATGCTATCCGCACGCTTCTTGTCCTCATGCAAGGCCTGGGTTGTTGTGTCTCAAAAAGCATGGCCTTCCCCTTCTGCGCCTGCTCCTGTTCCATCACGTGTGCTGCTGCTGCTGGGTTAGCGTTACCGGTCCCTTTTCCTGGAACCTCTTCTCTGTATTACATTTATGACTGCATGGCGACAAAAAGCATGTTACCTGTGCAAAGAAACATGACATTTTCCACATTTAAAAGACAGTTTTTCCTTTGAAACTTTACAATCAATTTTCTCAAAAACTATAAGCTCTTTTTCAAATATTTTTTTCCCTCTTGTACCCACTCCCAAGGTGCACATACCCTGCTAATTTAGGGTATGTAGCATGTAAGGAGGCTTTACAAAGCACGAAAGTTCGGGTCCCCATTGACTTCCATTATGTTCGGAGTTCGGCGCGAACACCCGAACATCGCGGCGATGTTCGGCGAACGTTCGCGAACCCGAACATCTAGGTGTTCGCCCAACACTAGTCATGGGCAGGGGGAGTGTACGGGCGGCCGCCATCTTGCGTGTGGCGGTCGTTCCTGATGACGAGAAGGGTATGTACGTGGCGGCCATCCTGTGTGTGGCAATTTGCCTCAATAGTGAGAAGAGGGTGTGAGCGGTGGCCATCTTAAGTGTGGCCATCCCTATCCGATAGCCATTTTGGTGGGGTAGAAAACTCCACAAAATGGCCATGTTTGTGAGGCCTGGAAGGGGCTATAATCCTAACAGTTATAGTTGCCTGGGCAGATATAGGAGCGGGGTGTGTCCAATCTAAAGAAATAGCCAGGTAGGAGGGAAAGTTGGCATATATCCAGGATCGTCGGACCCTATAAACGCTGGGGTTTATATAAAACATGATGACAGTACATGATATAGAGAAGATAGATACTACATATAACAATGTGAAAATATATAACAATCCTTCTCAATCCACATATAAGGAAATTATTTGGAATATGTAAAAGTACAATACAGGAGGCAAGGGGAGGGGCCCAATTATTTTGATTAAGGGGATGAGGGGGGGGGAGGGAGGGGCAAAGGAACATGGAGGGATGCGACCCGGGGAGGGGGAGGAAAGAGAGGGGGGGAAATATGGACGGGGGATAGAGGGGAGGGGATGGGGAAGGGGAAAAAAGGGGGGGGGGGAGGGGGGGGAGGGAAAAGGAGGGGGGGGGGGTTTGGAGAGGGATGCTAGTGATATAGCTTTAGGTAAAACACCCGTTGTGACAGAGCCAGTTAGGGTGATAATGTGGGGATCCTTCAAGGTTAAGAAACACCACTGTCCCTAACTGTCAGGCTTTAACGGTTAAATGACCCAATCACAAATTATGTTCCAAACAAATATTGAGTCCTTCTGGTTGTAATGTTCTCAGTTTGTATACCCAATACATCTCCCTTGCTCTTAGGGTGCCATATCTATCTGTAGCATCCTCGGGGATTAATTCTATGGGGCAAATGCTCAGGGTAGTGGGATCTTGATTATGTATTTCTTTGCAGTGATGGGAAAGGCCATGCTTCATGTATCCCTTCAGGACGTTGTTGGCCCCATCTTTCTCTGCATGTTTGTGTGGTTCTGCCCACATATTGGAGGTTACACGTGCATGTAATCACGTATATTATGAAACTCGAGCCACATGTCATATGTTCCTTTATCTGGAAGGTATCCCCAGTTGTTGAGGATTTAAAGTTCTCCCTCTTATCCTCTATTCTTGGGCAGCAGAGACATCTTTTCGCTCCGCATTTTCCTACTCCTCTTCCGTACGAATGACCTGTACTGGGTGGCCACGCTACTAGACCCTTGGTACAGGCACAAAGTGGCGGACCTCTTAGCAACTCAACAAAAGGCGGAAAGGATGCAGCACTTGCAGAACAAGCTGTCGATGATGCTTTACAATGCATTTAAGGGTGATGTGGCTGCACAACGCAATCAAGGTACCAGTGGCAGTAACCCTTCTCCTCCCAAGTCCACGCAGGCAAGAACAGGACGCTCCAGCAATCTCAGGGTGATGTCGGACATGCGGACGTTCTTTAGTCCAACTCCTCGCCATAGTCCTTCCGGATCCACCCTCCACCAACGCCTGGACCGGCAGGTAGCCGACTACCTGGCCTTGAGTGTGGATGTAGACTCTGCGAAAAGCGACGATGAACCCTTGGACTACTGGTTGCGCAGGCTTGACCTGTGGCCAGAGCTGTCCCAATTTGCCATACAACTTCTCTCTTGCTCTGCCGCAAGCGTCCTGTCAGAAAGGACCTTCAGTGCAGCTGGAGGCATAGTTACTGAGAAGAGAAGTCGCCTAAGTCACGACAGTGTTCAGTACCTGACCTTTATCAAAATGAATGAGGAATGGATCACGGAGGGCTACTGCACGACCGAAGACTAAGTCAGTCCCCACACACAGCATCTCTGCCTGCAGGCCGCTTGACTGCCTTCTCCGCCACTACCAACAGGGTCCAGGACTCTAGACGGATTCCTGAATTTTTAAGGCCGCTGCTAGCAGCGGCCGCTACACTAATTTTTCTGGTGCGTGTACATGTGCCCATCCCCCTTCGTGATCATTACCTTGCCGCGGTGAAGGGGCTTGCGCTTCACAATGAAGCACTGACCGCCGGCTATTTGAGTGTCTCGGGTGGGGGTGGCACACAAAAGATAATAAGGTCGTTGCTTCATTGTGGTTAGACCAAATTTGATCAGCTGGACAGTCACTGTTCTGTCATTCAGCTACATCAGCCGGGCGAGCATATGGGCTGAAAAGCCACCATCACCTGCACTCTCGTCATGGTGCGCACCAGTCCAGCACGCCCGTCACTACACAAACGGCTGTTTGCAGTCACTGCATACCTTTTACTGCATCTGTGACTGCACATTATACCTGGCAGTCAGTGCATAACTTGCACTTGAATGGATACACTTTTAAACCATTTAAAAATACAACCATCTAAACTTTCAAACCATTTAAAAATACAACCATCTAAACTTTCAAACAATTTAAAAATACAACCATCTAAACTTTCAAACAATTTAAAAATACAACCATCTTTTATTTTCAAAAAATTTAAAAAAAGGGCAAAAAAACTTGCCCTCCGTAAAACATTCTTGGCAAATGCTTTCGACTTGGTTTGTCTTCCGCTGGCTCAAGGGTCCATCTGACCACAGATGCCTGGTCTGCAAAGCACGGTCAGGGCAGCTACAGCATGGGTCTCAGCAGGCTCCCACTTCTGGCCGGAATCCAACCTTCATTCCCCGCGGTGACAATGGCAGACTTGCCCTCCATAACGGATTCCCGTTAAAGGATTTAAAGTTAATTCATTTCAATTAGGGCCGCAAAAGGTCCTCCTGAGTCCTGTATTGTTATTTTTGGAGCGGGCGTGCATGCCTGCCTGCCTCCCTCCTTGCCTGGATGTGTGGTGGTAGACGTTGATCAGGCTCCAACTCCGTAACGCAATACAAGAGGGAGCTCGTCCTCAGAAACAGCTGGGGGCAGTGTCCGGCGCCATGTATGGCCCGCTATGGCCAGACAGCCAACATGCCCTTCAACCTCAGCTGCTGATGCCACCGTAGCGCCATCAGCCCAGGGGGGCTCAGCGGTTTGGAAATTTTTTAACGTGTGTGTCTCACATCGGAGCAAAGCCATCTGTTGTCTCTGCCAGCAAAAATTGAGCCGTGGAAAGGCCAACTGTCATGTAGGGACAAGTGCTTTACGAAGGCACCTGGAGAGAAGGCACAAACACCTATAGCAAGAACACCTGAAGAAAAGCAGCACCCCTCAAAAGACAAGCCGCGGAGAACAACTGCGGCAGCCGTCACAGGGGGTTTCTACTGCTCCACGTTCCCATGGTATTGTTCGTGGCTGGGGGGAGGAAGAATGGATACACTTAAACAATTTAAAAATACAACCATCTAAACTTTCAAACAATTTAAAAATACAACCATCTAAACTTTCAAACAATTTAAAAATACAACCATCTAAACTTTCAAACAATTTAAAAATACAACCATCTATCATTTTCAAAAAATTTAAAAAAAGGGCAAAAAAACTTGCCCTCCGTAAAACATTATTGGCAAATGCTTTCGATTTGGTTTGTCTTCCGCTGGCTCAAGGGTCCATCTGACTAGTGTTGGGCGAACAGTGCTCGCCACTGTTCGGGTTCTGCAGAACATCACCCTGATGGTGTTCGACCAAACCGTTCGGCCATATGGCCGAACTAAGAGCGCATGGCCGACCGTTCCCCGAACGTTCGGCTAGCGCTGTGATTGGCCGAACGGGTCACGTGGTTCGGACCCGAACACGCTCTGATTGGCCGAACGGGTCACGTGGTTCGGGTAAATAAATACCCGATCCACGTCATTTCTCCGCCATTTGTCTGTGTGTTTAGCTTTGGGTAGGCAGGCAGGGTAGTTCTCTATCCAGCCAGGCTAGCCAGGGTCCCCCCAGTCATTGTGTCGCTGCTGGGAACAGTAGTACACCGCTCACCCACACTATATAGCATTGTGTTTACTGCCACTCTGTGTCTCTGCTGGGAACAGTAGTACACCGCTCACCCGCCACTGTATAGCATTGTGCTCTGTGTCGCTGCTGGGAATAGTAGTACACCGCTTACCCACCACTGTATAGCATTGTGCTCTGTGTCGCTGCTGGGAACAGTAGTACACCGCTCACCCACCACTGTATAGCATTGTGCTCTGTGTCGCTGCTGGGAACAGTAGTACACCGCTCACTCACACTATATAGCATTGTGTTTACTGCCACTCTGTGTACACCGCTCACCCACCACTGTATAGCATTGTGTTTACTGCCACTCTGTGTCTCTGCTGGGAACAGTAGTACGCACGCTTCTTGTCCTCATGCAAGGCCTGGGTTGTTGTGTCTCAAAGCGTGGCCTTCTCCTCCTGCGCCGCCCTCCTCCTGTTCCATCACGTGTGCTGCTGCTGGGTTAGCATTACCGGTCCCTTTTCCTGGAACCTCTCATCTGTATTACATTTATGACTGCATGCCGACAAAAAGCAAATTGCTATCCGCACGCTTCTTGTCCTCATGCAAGGCCTGGGTTGTTGTGTCTCAAAGCGTGGCCTTCTCCTCCTGCGCCGCCCTCCTCCTGTTCCATCATGTGTGCTGCTGCTGGGTTAGCGTTACCGGTCCCTTTTCCTGGAACCTCTCATCTGTATTACATTTATGACTGCATGCCGACAAAAAGCAAATTGCTATCCGCACGCTTCTTGTCCTCATGCAAGGCCTGGGTTGTTGTGTCTCAAAGCGTGGCCTTCTCCTCCTGCGCCGCCCTCCTCCTGTTCCATCACGTGTGCCGCTGCTGGGTTAGCGTTACCGGTCCCTTTTCCTGGAACCTCTCATCTGTATTACATTTATGACTGCATGCCGACAAAAAGCATGTTACCTGTGCAAAGAAAACAGACATTTCCCGCATTTAAAAGACAGTTTTCCCTTTGAAACTTTAAAATCGATTTTCTCAAAAACTATAAGCTCTTTTTGCTAAAATGTTTTTCATCTTGTACCCACTCCCAAGGTGCACATACCCTGTAAACTTGGGGTATGTAGCATGTAAGGAGGCTTTACAAAGCAAGAAAGTTCGGGTCCCCATTGACTTCCATTATTTATTCGGAGTTCGGCTCGAACACCCGAACATCGCGGCAATGTTCGGCCTGAACCCGAACATCTAGATGTTCGCCCAACACTACATCTGACCACAGATGCCTGGTCTGCAAAGCATGGTCAGGGCAGCTACAGCATGGGTCTCAGCAGGCTCCCACTTCGGGCCGGAATCCAACCTTCATTCCCCGCGGTGACAATGGCAGACTTGCCCTCCATAACGGATTCCCGTTAAAGGATTTAAAGTTAATTCATTTCAAATACACAGCAGGGCCTCGAAAGTCCGCCTCCTGTATTGTTATTTTTGGTCACTACCTCGGGGCGGGCGTGGATGCCTGCCTGCTGCCCTCCTTGGATGTGTAGTGGTAGCCGTTTCTCAGGCTCCACATCGGATTCCATCCCTCATTCCCCGGCCATTACCCGGGGTCACAAATGGCAGACTTGCCCGCCTCCATATGATTCTCGTGAAAGGAATGTGGTGTCATCTTTGCCCGCCATAACTGGTTCTCGTTAAAGGATTTAAAGTACATTCATTTCAAATACACAGCAGGGCTTTGAAAGTCCTCCTCCTGTATTGTTATTTTTGGTCACTACCTCGGGGCGGGCTGGCGTGCATGCCTGCCCGCTGCCCTCCTTGGATGTGTAGTGGTAGCCGTTGCTCAGGCTCCACACCGGATTCAAACCCCTCATTCCCCGGCCATTACCCGGGGTCACAATGGCAGACTTGCCCGCCTCCACAGGATTCTCATTGTAGCGGTACTGAACAAGTACACAGCAAGTAGAAAATGTAATTTAAAAACAAAACGTAAGCTTTTTAACAATGCCATGGAAAATTGAGACTGACATCACTGAGTGAGGAAGAGCAATCTCGCCATGTTGCGCAGTAGTCCAGCATGGCCGTCACTACACAAACAGCTGTTGGCGGTGCGTTACACAGTGAGTTTGGTGTGTCAGTGTGAAGCAGTACTCTAATTACACTCCCTGATTGATGTATACACATGCAAGATGTTTGAAAGCACGTTAGGCCTGCAATTTAGCATTCAATGTGATTTCTGCCCTTAAAATGCTGCTTTGCGTCACATCCAGATTTTTCCCCGGGACTTTTGGCATGTATCCCACTCCGCCATGCCCCCCTCCAGGTGTTAGACCCCTTGAAACATCTTTTCCATCACTTTTGTGGCCAGCATAATTTTTTCTATTCCCCCCCCCCCCCCCAAAAAAAAAAAAAATTGTCCAACACTCTGACTAGCGATCATTGGTTTGAATGGGCTCATCTCAGTTGCACTGCTCTGCCCCCATTCAACAAATAATTCCTGTAATTTGCGCTCCTGCCCGAATGTGCACAGCAGTGTTCTGGGCATGCATACTTGAGAAATGACGCTGATGTGTGACCGGTACTTGTCAAGAATGCATAACACTGTACCGGCCGTGGGCAGGAGCGAGAAATTACAGGGAGAGCGAGTGGCCAGAGCATGCGCTGCTTCTTTGTCCTCTGTGCGACTGGCTGCAGTTGGAGCCACAAACAGGTGGCAGGGCAGTGCAATGTAGAGAAGCCCATCCAAAACAGAGAACAGGTAAGTAGCAAACATCCTATCAAGACCCACTTTGGATGTTCTGTTGTAATTATAGTGGACCTGAACTCAGAACTTCCTCTCTGCTCTAAAAGATACGCAACAACATAACCTTTAAATAAAAACATTTCTTTGTTACAGCTGATACAAATCCTGCAATAAATCTGCAGTGTGTCTACTTCCTGCTTTTATGGAAGCAGACATATTTTTAACATCCTGTGCTTTCAAATGAGCTTAGTTGTTGTGGTAGACAGGTGACACAGTGTAGAGATCAAATTACAACTTGTGATTAGACACAGATGAGGGGGATTTAGACAGACTCTCTAAATACATACAGGGTACATTTCTCTGTTTTCCTTCTGTCCTGTGCAAGAGTTCAGCTCCACTTTAAAGCATCTGCATGATATTTATTTATATTTGCTGAAAAATCTATGCATCTCTTTTGAATGCTGAATGTACATATGGTGGTGTGCTCTAACATATTGACAGTATACGGCAACAAAGTCTGAAGAAGGCTTATTTAAATTGGCTTTAAAACGTTTTTTAGGGTAAATGAGGCATGTAGCATCATGTTTTTTTAATGATGTGGGGACTTAAAATCCCTCTCTCTCTCTCTCAGATGGGAAATCCGAGTTTGCTCGGATAGTGCTATTCAGATTTAAAAAAATATCTGAATTGCTATTCAAAGTTCGGATAGTGGAAAAAGTTCATATTATCTGGGTAGTTCGGATACCCGAATATTGGATGAACACCACTGCTCAGGTGTCATTTAAAATGACAGTTTAGCAATGAAAGGGAAGAAAACAGCATTTTTACTCCTGCAGTCTCAAAGATGGTAGGAGCTGGAGGACAGAAAATGAGTCAGGAAATAGTTCACTAAGGAAGAGAAGAGACCACTGCTACTAGGAAAAAAAAAAGAAAAACAGTCATAAATTAGGATTAGATAAAAACAGTTAAAAACTGCTGGAGTCAGTGTCAAAGCTGTAAAAGAGGTGAAGAAACTGCAGAGCTCACTGATGGTTGGGAATGCCTGCATTAAAACTCAGCGGAACTTAGTTCTATCTGCTTTGTAATGTAAATCTCTGGTATTTCTCACATCGATCTGTATGTCCATCATACAAAGGAATGAATTATCAGGTGACCGTTATGATTGATCCTGATTGTTTTAACACATCAGGAAGTGAGAGAGAGATGCAGGGATTGGGGAACTCTTCAATTCAGCTATTAGTGCAGAGCAGGGCGCTGGATGGCTGCGCTGCGGGAACAGAAGAGATGATTTTCTTTGACATATGACCTCTTCTCTCTCCAAGTCATGCCGCCCTTCTTATCTTATCTAATTTTATCGCCCTAGGCCGTGGCCTTTCCGGCCTTTCCAGAAATCCGGCCCTGGTAGCAGTGTTAGAGAGTCTTGCCCAAATAACTCCTCACTCACTGAAAAGGTGCTGGCTTACTGAATAGGAAGAGCCAAGACTTGAACCCAGGTCTCCTATGTCAGAGCCCTTAACCATTACACTTCCAGCCACTGACATGGTATATACAGTATATGCGGCTGTGCTACCTTCTGGAGCAGCCAATAAACAGGAAAAATAAATAAAATCACTAAATATATGTACAATAAAAATGTAAAAACAATCATGTGTCAGGGGATGTGTCACAAGCAGAAAAAAGAGAGTATTGTTTCTTGTCTTATAAAAATAGAAATTTGATTGTATGCTAATGCAGGTGGCAAAACAAAAGTATAGAGATGGAATGCAATATGTACTGTACACTGTACAGTTTAACCTGGAACTGCTGTCTGCTAAATGGTGCAGAGGCAGGATAGGCTTTGAGCAGGACTTGCCTTTGCAGAAAAAAGGAAATTGCAGTGCAATTTTAAAATACACATAAAACCACATTGCAATGTGCACACCAATGCAATTTTTGTGTGGCTCTTAGGCCCTGTTCACAGTGGTCAATTGCGTTGCAGAATAATTCTGCATGTCAACTCGCTGTCCATACAATTCTAGGGGCCTGTTCACAGATTTGTGGTGTACCAGATTGCGTTATTCTAGCTCGCTGCATGCAGGCTTTGTATTCAAGTCTATGTCCAGTCACTATTGCAATTCACAGTCATTCGAACACATTATAATGCGTGCATTATGCAACTGACCACTGTGAACCTAGCCCAGGCAGGGGCAAACTTGGCCCTCCAGCTGTTGAGGAACTACAAGTCCCACAATGCGTTGCAGGAGTCTGACAGCCACAGTCATGACTCATAAAGGCAAATGCATTGTGGGATTTGTAGTTCCTTAACAGCTGGAGGGCCAAGTTTGCCCATGCCTGACCTAGCCTCTGGCTACGTTTCCACTAGGGAGCCATGTTCATTTCTGAATCGAATGTGGCACCTGTGCTGATGCAAAATCACATCTAAATCCATAAGCCATGCCAATGCAATGCCCAGAAATTGCAAAAGGCAGTTCGATTTTTATTTCTCTACGTGTGATGCAACTGGTGAAATGACGAGCACTGGCTGAGGACATTGTTCTTCTATTTACTGCACTAACTTCATTATGCACTGCCACGTCCACTCTCCCCTGCATAGCAACAGAATTTTTATTTCTGTTGCTATGCAAAATTTTTATCTAGTTTCAAAATGAGGTGCCCAGATTTCCATATATCAAGTAAAAATAAAAACAATAGATACTTACCTTAGTAGTGTGAAGCCTCTGGGTGGCTTTTCAGGTTCTTGTAGAACTCACTGTCCCAGCACAGAGTCCCTCTTCATGTTCTGGTCACGGTCCCAGCCATGGAGGAGCTCATCCGGACTGGGCATGCCTGAGGAAAGTTCACACATGCCCAGTAGAATAAAGCTGATTGAGCGCTGTTTTTTTAAATTCATACATGAGCCCTTTCTTCTGCTGGGCAAGGGCGGACCTTACTTGCACATGGCCACTCTAGATGCGTTCATCCGCTGCTGCGCTAGTGGCCCCCAAAAAAAATCTATTTGACCGCTGAGTCAAATAGATATAGAGAAACCTTGCGCTGGAACAGTGGGCTGAAGGAGGGTTCAGGAAGCCTCTGGACCATCCAGAGGGGATTTCCACTGCTGGGGTAGGTATCTAACATTTTTATTTTTTACTTCAGTATTGATTTATTATTTTCATCAGTGCCATGCACTGATGAGGATCAAACAATCTGTATACATGTTGGATTATTATGGCTCTGTACAAATTAATAAGCTGACACATCATTGCATTCCAGTGGTTCTGGAGGTGTGTTTAGCTTCTAAGGGTAACAATGGTTAATTTGCATATATTCAGCAGTGATGCACTGGGAGACATTTCAAGCTCACTCCAACCTGAATTATCGCAAATTCTTTCCGTTTTAAGGCCTCTTGCACACTGCAACCGATTCCGATTTCGCTTTTTAATCAGTTTTTACATCCGATTCAGATTCCGATTTGCAGTGTGCAAGGAGCAAACTGCAAATCTGAATCTGAATCGGAAGTAAAAACCGATTAAAAAGCGGAATCTGAATCTGAATCGCTTGCAGTGTGCAGGGAGCCTAAGAAAGCAAACTTTTGTTTTGTTTTTTAAATCATGAGTGAGGCAGATCTGATATTGGCCACAAGATGGCACTGCCGGTGGTTTGCGCATGGTGACGATCTGACCTCACGTTTAATAAGTGGAACGCGCTGATCATAAAGGTGGAACGCACAGACCGGAAGCTGCGCAGGGAGTAGAGATGGAGCAATACTGGGACTTGAAGCAGTGCTGGTGGTAAGATTTACTTCACGCCATTTTAAATTCCGTTTTTTTTTCAGTTTTTTGTGAGTTGTAGAAAGTTCTGATGATAGTTTCATTCTGGCTGGATGAAAATGTTAGGAATGCAACTCCTGCAACTCTGTTAATCTTTCTGTAATGGAAGTGTGGCTGGAGGTGAGACAGAGGACGCGATGAATGCTACTGTCTTCACACTGCAAGCAGGGTGTATGTACTGCTGTAGACTCCTGAAAATTGACGTCTAAATGTGCCCATACACTGGCAGATGAGGCAGCAGATTTGGTTATCAGATCTGATCGAATCTAGTCAGAGAGGAATCTATTGCTGGCACACATCTGCACACAGATTTTGGAAACCTGTGCAGCCACCTAATTCTGCCACACCTCGCAGGTCTCCCCCATATAATGTGTACTCCCCTGACCCAGGGTGATCGTGCAGTGTAGTTTTGTCTCACCGGTCGCCAGCAAGCCGCCTCCTCCTCCAGTGTCTTTCACTATTGCCACCAGGGGCCACTGTACCATATGACCCCACCACATGTGCTTGATGTCAGTATATGTAGCAGGGTTACGAGGATACAGGCATCCCTGGGGTTAATGAAGAGTGGGCACTGGAGGAGGCACGCCAGCAGACAGGTGAGACAAGACTACACTGTACACTTGCTGCGGGTCTTGATGGTACATATTACATGTAGGCAGGGAGACCAGCCGAGGGTCTGTCAGTCATCGGGAAATTGAATGCTGTAACCACCACACAACTGACTGAGCGCTTTCAAGCGAGATCTATCCAGCATGCTGGAAATGGATTGAAACAATGATTGGGCTGCCATGTTGCAGCATCAATCTCTGTCAGATTTGATCATTATGATCAAATCTGCGGTATATTGATTCTGCAAATAGAATAATGTACATGCACCTTTAATGCTCACTTAACAGTTGCTTAGATTGACAGAAATTAGAACAATGCGTTTGAGTGTTGCTCAATTGGCATTTTCAGCAAATACCCGGCAATGTTGGGGTGCACCTGTGCACACATTAGATTTTCACCGAGACGGTCCTAAACGTCAGTCTTGCTCAAATGTCACCTAGTATGTGTACATGTTCATTAAATAATGTCACATTCATTGAAGTATGCCAGAGCTAAAATGTATGAGCTATTGACCCTTTTATCTCTTTTTTTTGCTCTCAGAAACCATTTTCTGCCAGGAAAGTGTGCTATGGATGCAATTCCTTATCAGTGAGGGTTATGCTCTAGTCCGACTCGGTCCTGACTCAGACAGAAACTGTCACTTGCATACCTAATTTTTAACTCTTTCAGGCAGAGAAAGCAAAAAAGTAACATAGCCTAGTTATTTGTGTGCTTGGCACTGTACATACACATGTCTGTCTCATCATGTCACATGTCATCTTGGGTGTCCTTTAAAAATGGCGCGAATAAATGTGGGTGCAGGGTGACGCCAAATGACAGCTCATCCTGCTGTAGCCTTAGGGCTGGTGCACACCAGAGCGGTTCTGGATCGTTTTTTAAAATGCTTGCAGGGGGAAAACCACTTGGCTAATGAAAGTGAATGGGATGGTGCACACCAGAGCATTTTGTCTTTTCCACAAACGCAAACTCGGGAGATGCAGCATATTTTTAGATTTCTGAGGCGTTTCTGCCTCAATGTTAAGTATAGGAAAGTGGAAAACCGCTCTGAAAAACGCTAGATCAGAGCAGTTTTTCAAGGCGTTTTTGTTACAGAAGCTGTTCAGTAATGGCTTTTACTGTAACAAAATATGAAATCTGCTACACAAAAACGCTCCAAAAAACGCAAGGCATGTTTAGAAAACGTCTCTAAACATGCCTAGAATCGCTCTGAAATCTGCTTCAAAAACCTCTAGCGTTTTGCGGATCTGCTGGAGGTTTTTGGTGTGCACTGGCCCAAACTCCTGCCCATGCTAAATACTATTCCCATTCTGAGTTGAAGGAATTTGGGGGTGGAGGGACATATCATTCGGGCATCGGCTATTGCTGGCAGACTATAGTCTAAAACCTAGTGTTTTCTTCTAATATGAGCTCTAGCTATTGCTGGCACCCAAATTAGTCACAGAGCACCGCTATAGCCGTAATTCTCATGACCCCAAATCATCAGCGCAGCACTGCACCAAAATTATCTGATTCGCCATGTATAGCAGGTGTGGCTTGGTTCCAGAGTGCATGCAATGATCATATGGAGGTAATCATGCAGCAACCACTACACTCTGCACACTGAGTGAGAGAGGAGAGGTAAGCAGTGCTGGGGATTATGGGACATTATCCAGTAACAGCAAGGGGTGTGTCTGTATGGTGACTGTATCGCTGTATGTGTGGGGTTCTTATAAGGTCTCAGGATGTCATTGTCTATTTCTCCATACAAGAGTGACATATAGAACACTACAATCTGCATAAAGAAGTCATGATGGAGAATCAGCCGCCCCTCACATCACCGGGTAAGAGGATACTTTGAAAGCGGATACTTAAGAGGTTACTTTTAAAGGAGAGAGCAGTACATCTAGATCCCCCTCCCCATCTTCTGATAATCACATAGGCGCAATGTATTCAGTCAGTGTGTGTTTCCTACAGATGGATCCAGCAACAGAACCCCACCAGAGAGATGCACATGTACTCTTTATTCCCTGGATTGTCCACAGGAAGATCCCACCATCCCCCAACATTATCAGGTAGGTGGAACAGAGTCCAGAACTAAAACATTCTTCCAAACTGAGCACTATTTTATTAATTACATTACTGTGTGTGCTTTCACTATATTAGTATTTGTATCTTATAAAGGGTTGTGCATTTAGTGTGGAGAACTCCCTAACCATATTTCATCAGATATAAATGGATTTTAGTATAGAGGCGAGCCCCCCCACTCTTACCTGAGAGAGAGGGTACAAATGAGTGACTTGACTATGAGCCCGAGGAGACTTTTATTCCCCCATCCTCACTCATCTGATACACTATTTCCCCAACCGCTAGTATCATCAGCTCATGGCCACAAGTGTCTCTTTACTAACGGCGACAGTGTGTTCTCCCCAGCCTCTCCCGCCCCTCGCCATCTGCAGCCACTAGTGCCCCAACCTACTGAGAGTGCAGAGGAGGGTCCTCCCTCCCCCCCGCCCCCACACCCCTCTCTGCTGGTCCTGCCAGAGATGCCCAATGAGGCAGAGGGGGGCTAGGGAGGTTACACTCCACTGCACTGTCTGCATTTCTAGACAGTGGCAGCCGAGAACGAGGGATGGGAGAAGGAATAATGCATCACAGCACACTCTGCATTGACCTATTTATAATCTGAGATTTAAAATAGGAGTTTATACATTATTTGTAAGTGCAGAAGAAGATCTGAAGGTGTAGGACTCTTTAAGAATTCGTATGCAATCTAGCGTCAGTGTGTTAAACATGACATTCTCTGTGTCTTTGTGTTTAGTGCGAGGAGGACATTCATAGAAAAGTTAAAGTGGAGGAAGAAGAACATACATTTGTGAAGAGTGATCAGCAATCTATGGAGGCATGTAAAATGCTGGAGACTATTAAAGAGGAAGAAGAGACTTATATGAGGAGTGATCAACAGTCTGTGGAGAAGGGTGACATGAAGAGCATTATTAAAGAGGAAGCAGAGACGTATATGAGGTGTGATCAACAGTCTGTGGAGGAGGGTGACATGAAGAGCATTATTAAAGAGGAAGGAGAGACGTATATGAGGTGTGATCAACAGTCTGCAGAGAAGGGTGACGTGAGGAGTACTATTAAAGAAGAAGAGAAAGGAGAGACGTATATGAGGGGTGATCAACAGTCTACAGAGGAGGGTGACATGATGAAGACTATTAAAGAAGAGGAAGAAGAGACTTATATGAGGAGTGATCAACAGTCTGTGGAGGAGGGTGACATGAAGAGCATTATTAAAGAGGAAGGAGAGACGTATATGAGGTGTGATCGACAGTCTGTGGAGAAGGGTGACCTGAGGAGTACTGTTGAAGAAGAGGCAGGAGAGACGTATATGAGGGGTGATCAGCAGTCTACAGAGGAGGGTGACACAATGAGGACAATAAAAGAGGAAGGAGAGACGTCTGTGACGGGTGCTCCAGAGTCTACAGACAACAATGACATCATAGTGACTATAAAAGTGGGAAAAGAAGAGAAAGATGAGGGCGAAGAGATGAGAATTGTTAAAGTAGAAGAATCGCCTATAGATAGCGCAGGCAAGTGAAGTGATGAATCAGAAATGTTTTACTCATTCAATTGTCTTCTATGAATGCAAGGTGTGTAGAATGAGAAGAGTTTCAGCATTTGTGGCAGTTGATAATGGGGATTGTGGAGCAGGAGAGTTGTTCTGAACCCCCCACCCCCACCACCACCTCCAAATATTATACAGAGACACATGGGAGGGATATAAAAATGAGGGGTAAAAGGAAATAGAAAGGACCAGTGGTAAGAGACAAGCTAACCACCATCCAACTAATCCAGGGGCGGAATCTGTGGCTCTTTAGCCATTTGATTGCGGCTGGGGCTAACTTGTCATTATGCTCTGCCCCTCCATCCCGTGTAGTTGCCAGTTGTTGCAGCCCTGCCTGCTGAGCCATGCAAAACCCTCTATCTTCTCTTCTATGGGCCTCTCTACAGTGGTGCCATGTGACTGTGAGTGCAACCCAGGCTATACTGCACTGAGATGACTTTGCAGTACAGCCTTGTTCAGAGCCTCCACCAGACTAGTTCCAGACTCCGCCAGTAGAATCAACAGCAGCGAGATGTAATGGTACGCTACCCGGGCTGCGGCTTAATGTGTTGGATGTGAACAGGCGGGCCAAGCACTACTATGGGGCCTCATGTTCCATAACTAGTGCACTGCTGAAATGTGTAAAGTTGGCCTGTCAAAATTATTGAGCTTGCATGGAACTACAGGAACCAGCAGGGATCGACATGGTGTAGATCAGTGCTGTCCAACTTCACAGGCATGGAGCGCCATTTTTTTTTTCAGACCCCATGGTGGAGGGCCGAAGGTTCTTGCTAAAGTCGCAAACCCCCCAAAGCCCCCCCGCCGTACACGGCTCGACAAAAACCATGCGGGTTCCGTTGCGAGTACGCACGCCGCGCCGAAAAATGGGTGTGGCCATGGACCAGAATGTGGGTGTGGCCACGGGTGGAGACAAGTTTACATGAACTTAGCAATGGTGGGACATTAGATTAGGACAGTGGTGGCGAACCTTTTGGAGGCCGAATGCCCAAACTGCAACCCAAAAGTCACTTATCTATCGCAAAGTGGCAACAGCAATTTAAACTACATACAAACGTTTTAACTTATACATGAACATTATGGAAAATCCAAGTTGAAAATAAACTCTGAAGATAAACAATTTCATCCATCCTACTCCTAAAAAAATGTGTTTTTTTTTTGTTTTTTTTTTAGAACCTCAGTTTTATTTTCCGTTTTTTAAAAAGCTAAAAAAGGTTTAATGCTATTGTCTCATGATGATGATTCAGCTTTTCCATAGTCTCGCTGTTCGCAATCATGTGTACCCCAACAAGACAAATTCAGCAATCATGAGGCCCCCAACAAGGCACATTCAGCAATCATGAGGCCCCCAACAAGACAAATTCAGCAATTTTGAGGCCCCCAACAAGACAAATTCAGCAATCGTGATGCCCCCAACAAATCATGAGGCCCCCAACAAGACATTCAGCAATCGTGAGGCCCCCAACATGACAAATTCAGTAGTCCATGAGGCACATAAATAGAGAGCATTTCACATAAATAGGCAGAAGATAGTGACAGGTGCCCCCCAATTAGAGTGACAGGTGCCCCCCAATTAGAGTGACAGGTGCCCCCCAATTAGAGTGACAGGTGCCCCCCAATTAGAGTGACAGGTGCCCCCCAAGTTAGAGTGACAGGTGCCCCCCCCCAGTTAGAGTGACAGGTGCCCCCCAAGTTAGAGAGTGACAGGTGCCCCCCGAGTTAGAGAGTGACAGGTGCCCCCCGAGTTAGAGAGTGACAGGTGCCCCCCGAGTTAGAGAGTGACTGGTGCCCCCCAGTTAGAGAGTGACTGGTGCCCCCCAGTTAGAGAGTGACTGGTGCCCCCCCAGTTAGAGAGTGACTGGTGCCCCCCCCATTTAGAGAGTGACTGGTGCCCCCCCTAGTAAGAGAGTGACTGGTGCCCCCCCTAGTAAGAGAGTGACTGGTGCCCCCCCTAGTAAGAGAGTGACTGGTGCCCCCCCTAGTAAGAGAGTGACTGGTGCCCCCCCCCCAGTAAGAGAGTGACTGGTGCCCCCCCCCAGTAAGAGAGTGACAGGTGCCCTCCAAGTTAGATAGGTGTCCGCGTTACCTCATTGCAGCGCTGCCCACCAATGCCTTCTCCTCTGTCCCCGCTGGGCTAGCGCTGCCTCACAGCTCAGACCTCACAGATCGCGGCGACTGAAACAAGCAGAGCGCACGCATAACACCCGCGCGGCAGAGCGTCACATGCGGAAGTGACTGATTTCACTTCCGCATGTGATGTACTCCGTGCGGATAATATGCGCACTCTGTTTGCCTCAGTCGCCGTGATCTGTGAGGTCTGAGCTGTGAGGCAGCGGGGACACAGGAGAGGCCACACAAGAGGGAGCAGGCATGGCGCCCATAGCGCACGCCATGCCTGCATCCCGGGGAGAGGAGCGGGCCCGCAACAGGAGGCCTGGCGGGCCGGATGCGGTCCGCGGGCCGCCAGTCGGAAAGCGCTGGTGTAGATAGTGTGCTGCCCTCCATCTTATATAATAGGAACTGTATACTAAACAAAGTAAATCTCTGCTGGTTCTTGTAGCCCCATATAGGCTGATTAATGTTGACTGGACAACTTTATACCTTTCAGTACTGGACTAGTTATAACTAGTCCAGTGCTGAAAGGTCTAAAGTCAGCAGGGCTGGTTTTGTACTTTTTAACACACACGCACACTCTCTCTCGCACACTCTCTCGCACACTCTCTCGCACACTCTCTCGCACACTCTCTCGCACACTCTCTCGCACACTCTCTCGCACACTCTCTCGCTCACTCTCTCGCACACTCTCTCACTCTCTCTCTCACTCACTCACTCACTCACTCACTCACTCACTCACTCACTCACTCACTCACTCTCTCTCTCGGTATAAGCAGCTAAATGACCCCTTCCCCCTATAGTATAGGCTGCTGGATGACCCCTCCCCTATAGGTAACTGGGTGCCCCCTCCCACTTCCCCGTTAGTATAGGTAGCTAGATGACCCCTCCCCTATACGTAACTCGGTGTCCTCTCCCACTTCCCCTGTAGTAAAGGTAGCTGGATTAACCCTTTCCCTATAGTATAGGTAGCTTCACAGTCCCTCCCCCCCCCCCCCCCCTTCCCCTATAGTATGGGGAGCTTCACGATCCCTCCCCCGCATAGTATAGGTACTGATGCCTCCTCAGGCTGCAGTATAACTCACCTCCCCAGACTCTACTCCAGTAACGAACCATTGCAGGATCTTCCGCTCATTAGCTGCTCTGATCCCTCTATAGCCGGCGCCTCTCTCTCCACATGACTCGTCGGTACCGCCCCGACGTCACGTGATGAATCATCATGTGGTGTCAGGATGGTACCGGTGAGTCACATAGAGAGAGAGATGCACCGGCTGGAGATCACGCTCAGCGTAGGGAGAGATGAAAGGAAGCTTCAGTGCTGGAACAGAGTCTGTGGAGGTGATTCAGGCTGCAGCTGATCACTCCCTGCCTTCCTCGCAAGACCTGGGAATCTGGGCTGCCACGGCGGGTGCCACTGGCTGTGGACCGGGTCTATATGCTGTCCAGAGGCATGGGGCTGCTAACTGCCCCAATGCTAGGTCGACCTTTTCCCCTTTGCGCCCTAGGCCCACGCCTGTGTGGCCTTGGCGCAAATCCAGCCCAGAAAGTCCCAGGTGTCAGTGGTCAATGGTGTCACTTAGCCTCATTTCTTTAGAGAGATGCTTTGTTGAAATATAACACTAGAAATTGATAGAACACTGACCACAGGTGCTTGTGCAGGTCTATCTGTTTTTAACATGAGGCTGCAAGATTGCATTAGATCCATTGGTAATACATTTTTCTCCCAACAGATGGACACAGTTTTGGGAACACCTCAGAGGGACACCTTCTGGTACCTCCACGTTATAATGGAGAAGATAATGGCATCACACAGACTCCTCCTGGAATGAATATGCTTGGCCCAGCAGAGAGCTCACTATATCTTGCTGATCCCGAGGAATCTTCTGGTAGATCACATCCTGTTACCCCAAATATCCACCCCAGACTTCCCAGTGCTAACAGGTCACATGACTGGTGTAAGGCTCAGGCTCCTCCCCCTCATACTATAAGAGACAGAGATGATCAGATATTTCCATGTTCAGATTGCGATAAATGTTTTACAACTCATAATGACTTCCTTACACACCAGAAAACTCACACTGTGGGGCGGCCATTTTCATGTTCAGAGTGTGGGAAAAGTTTTGCTGAGAAAGGAAATTTAGTTAGGCACCAGAGAAGTCACACAGTAGGGCGTCCTTTTTCATGCTCAGAGTGTGGTAAGGGATTTACATGTAACACTAATCTTGTTAATCACTTGAGGTGTCACACAGGTGAGTGTCCTTTTTCCTGCTCAGAGTGTGGGAAAACGTTTGCTCTGAAAGGAAATTTTATTAGACACCAGAGAAGTCACACAGGAGAGCGTCCTTTTTCGTGCTCAGAGTGTGGGAAAAGTTTTGCCGTGAATAATGATCTTCTTAAACACCAGATAAGGCACACAGGAGTGTACCCCTATATTTGTTCTGAGTGTGGGAAAGGTTTCATTCACAAAGGAGATCTTGTTAAACACCAGAGAACTCACACAGGTGAATGTCCTTATTCATGTTCAGCCTGTGGAAAGTCCTTCATGGATAAAAGGAGATTAGTTAAACACCAGAAGACTCATATTGATGTGTACCCATATTTAGGTTCAGAGAGTGAAAAGATTATGCAAAAGGAAGATTCTGTCACTCCCCAGACACATGTCACAACAGAATCTTCTTTGTCATGTTCAGACTATGGGAAGGACCTCTCTCTAAAAGGAAATCTACTTGCTCACCAAAGCTCTCTTCTATCGTCTGAGGCCGGAAGTTGCATCGGGAAGGCAGATCTACCTAAAGATCAGGGCAGGAATACAGGAGAATTTAGATTTCATTGTTCAGAGTGTGGGAAGGGATTTCAATACAACACAAATCTTGTTAAGCACATGAGGCTTCACACAAGTAAGAATCCATTTTCCTGTCCAGAGTGTGGAAAGGGATTTCCACGCAAGTCTTACCTTACTAAACACTTGGTTGTTCACACAGGTGTGCGGCCATATTCATGTTCAGAGTGTGGGAAAAGTTTTGCACAGAAAGGAAACTTACTTAGACACCTGGGAAGTCACACGGGACAGCATCCTTTTTCATGCTCAGAGTGTGGGAAAAGTTTTGCTGTAAAGAAAGATCTCCTTGAACACCAGATAAGACACACAGGCGTACACCCCTATCTTTGTTCAGAGTGTGGGAAAGGTTTCACAAATGAGAGAAATTTTGTTAAACACCAGAAAAGGCACACAGGGGAGCGTCCTTTTTCATGCTCAGAGTGTGGGAAACGTTTTGCTGTAAAAGGAGAACTTCTCACACACCAGATAAGGCACACTGGAGAATACCCCTTTTCATGCTCAGAGTGTGGGAAAGCTTTCATTTATAAACACTCTTTTCTTATACACCAGAAAACCCACACACGTGAGCGATCTTTTTCATGCTCAGAGTGTGGGAAAACCTTTATTTATAAAAACTCTTTTCTTATGCACCAGAAAACTCACACAGGGGAACTATGTAAGCAGTCATTTTCATGTTCAGTGTGTGGAAAAGTTTTTATTTATAAAAAGAACTTTCTCGAGCACCTGAAAGCTCACACGCTTGAGCAGTCACTGTCATGTTCAGTGTGTGGGAAATGTTTTACACAAAGAGAGGATCTTGATACGCACAAAGCTACTCACCGAGCCGAGCTTCCTTTCTCATGTTCAGTGTGCAGTAGAAGGTTCCGTCATAGTAAAAAATTTTCCAAGCATCAGAAAAGTCATACAGAAGAGCAACATTATACGTGTTCAGAGTGTGGGAAAGACTTTACTCAGCTGCATGCCCTTCTTGTGCATCAGAGAATTCATACTGGTGAGCGTCCTTTTTCATGTTCAGAGTGTGGGAAAAGTTTTACACAGAAAGGAAACTTAGTTACTCATCAGAAAAGTCACCGAGGTGAACGTCCTTTTTCATGCTCAGAGTGTGGGAAATGTTTTGCTCTGAATAATGATCTTCTTAAACATCAGATAAGGCACACAGGAATGTATCCCTATCTTTGTTCAGAGTGTGGGAAAGGCTTCATCCACAAAAGAAATTTGATTACACACCAGAGATGTCACACTGGGGAGCGGCCTTTTGCATGCTCAGAGTGTGGAAAAAGTTTTGCTGTGAAAGCAGAACTTCTTAGACACCAGGTAAAACACACAGGAAAATACCCCTTCTCATGCTCAGAGTGTGGGAAAGAGTTTATTTATAAAAATTCCTTTCTTCTACACCAGAAAACTCACACACGTGAACCACATAAACCGTCATTTTCATGTTCAGTGTGTGAAAAAGTTTTTGTTTATAAAAAGTCCTTCCTTGAGCATCAAAAAATACACACCTGAGCAGTGTTCAGAGTGTGGCAAATGTTTCAGTAAAAAAGAGGACCTCCATGTGCACAAACAAGTCACAGAGCTAAGCATCATTTCTCATGCTCAGAGTGCAGCAGAAGGTTCTTTTGTAGTAAAAATGTTTCCAACCATCAGAAACTTTGAAGTAGAAGCATCGTTTTTGTTCACCGAAGGTTTGGGAAATAATTTCTCCAGAAGCAGGCTCTTTTGCACCAGAGAATCCACACTGGTGAGCATCCTTTTTCCTGCTCAGAGTGAGGGAACAGTTTTAAATGCTCAGAAAATTGTAATTTACCTCAGAAAAAGCAGACCCACAAACATATATGCACGGGCATTTTTTAGGATTACTTGGGGTGCCTAGCACTAATCTTAAAGGATAAATTAAGTAAGAAGACAATGGATGCTTCCTTATCTATTTCCTGTTAAACAGTATCAGTTGCCTGGCACCCCCGCTGATCACATTTGGCTGCAGTAGTGTCTTAATAACACCAGAAACAAGCATGCAGCTAATCTTGTCAAATCTGACAGTAATGTCGTAAACACCTGATCTGCTGCATGCTTGTTTCAGGGTCTATGGCTCAAATGGGTAGAGGCAGAGGATCAGCAGTATACAGGGCCGGTTTAAGCCACATGGGGGCCCTGGGGCAAAAGTAACTTGGGGCCCCCCTACATACCCCCCCCCAGCGAAGTCAGTCCCCGAACCGACTGCTGCCCTTCGTGGTCTCGCATAGACTTCTCCCATGGCCCCCGCACATTGTGTAGCTCGGCTGCCTTGTAATAACTCACCTGTATCATCTGCTCCATCCTGTGCTTTGCCTTCAGCCCTGCTGCCCGGGTCTCCTCCATCCCGCACATTACATGTAAATAGCATGCACAGGGTCATAGAGGCAGGCAGCGTGGCTGAAGAGGGAGCACGGGATGGAGCTGCTGCAGGGACAGGTGAGTTATTGCAAGGCAGATGGGTAGGGGTTTAACTACATCAGGCCCCTCTGCAGAGATTTGTTGGTGGACACCCCCCTTGGACCAGAACAGAGACATACCAGCAGAATCAATCAGTAAAGAAAATAAGAGTGTCGCCCAAGAATGTCCCACAAAGCTACGTATGCCATGTTCCAACAAGCTATTCAGTCAACTATTCAGACATTAAAAAAAAATCACCAGGATTGCACTTTTATTTAGCTTTCCTGTATGACAAGAAAACACAAACACCCAGCACTAGGGGAAGTGGGTAACAAAGGTGAATGAAGGAGACTGGTGCACACCAAGAGGGCTTCTGGGCATTTTTCAAATCAACAGTGATTTGGAAAGCACTTGGCTAATGATACCCTATGAGGGTGTTCTCACAGCAGTGTTGTGATTTTTAAAAAATCACAAACACGCTGCATGTAGCTTTTTTTTTTTTTTTTTTTTTTTTTTTTAGCGATTCATTCAAAAATTGCTCTGAAAATCGTTTCACAAATTCGCACTCACAAATTGCTAGCCATTGCTATTGCGATTTTGGCGTGCACTAGCCCAGAGTGAGGCGGAGTGGATAAATTGAGAATAGCCTGAGATGGAGCAGAGATCTTATCTGTATTGCAGTACCACATCAGACAAAAACTACTTGCCTGTAATAGGATTCCTGACCCTGCCAGTCTCTCACACAAGTCAGAAAAACTCTTCAACTGGTATAACACCTCATCCACACATGCAGTCATTATAACAATGGGGAGAGACAAGACAGATGTTTGCCCAAGGACCCTCCAGGCAAGCTCTGCATCATGCCGTGTATATATATCAGCTTGCCTGCCCTCTAATTGCACTTTTATCAGCTAGCCTTATGTTTCACATTGCCTTACAACAACAATCCTGAATACACCAGACACCAGACCAGCCCTAAATCGCTGAATGAAAGGTGGGCTGGGGGGGGGGGGAGATTGCCCCCCCCCTTCCCCCCTGGCCAGTGTGGGTCTGCCTGCCGCTGCAGCTGAGCTGAACATACAGGCATATGGGAACAGTCTGAAAGACCACCTGGGGGGGCCAGCAGAGGTCAGAGGCCCCAGGGCATTTGCCCCTTTTGCCTCTATGGTAGCGCCGGCTCTGGCAGTATAGCCAGGCAACTGGTATTGTTTAAAAGGAAATAAATATGGCAGCCTGCATTTACCTATTGTTGCAGTTGTCCTTTAAAGTGACATGGCATCCAAGATGGATGAGAGTTGTTTGTATGTATGTTGATGGATGTAGTTGTATGTTGTGCATTTTTTGACAGTTTGTAAGAAAGAGCATTCATATTTGTAAATCACAGAATTGTGGATTTAGTTACAGGAAGCGAAGGTGTGTGTTGCTTCTGTGTTTGCCTGCTTTAGATTGTGTGAGAAGGATTGTGAGCTTCTTTGCTGATTTTGTGTGTAATCGGAAGGAAGAGAATATTGCAATTTGCACAAAAAGTTGTCACATATCACTGCTTACAAATGTAAATGGCTCATACAGAGCATAGAATATCATAGAATATCAGGCAGCTATTGGTCTGCAATTAACTCTTGTTCAGAGAGGCATAAAACTTCTCATTGAACCCAGGGCTTGTTGTTTGGAAAGTATATTTGTTGATTGCCTATAGCAATAAGTTATAGTCATTGCTTCATTTGCAAGCCAGTACTGTAAAAATGACAGTTGGAAACAGGAAAAAAAACTTCAGTGGAACCAGAAATCAGGCCCAGTGCACACCAAAACCGCTAGCAGATCGTCAAAACGCTAGCGGTTTTGGGAGCAGAGAGCAGATATTTGGCCGGGTGCACACCAAGCGGATTTTGTATGCGATCCACCAGCCGCATCAGCCAGTGAAAACGCTTGGCTATTGTATTTCAATGTGTGGGGCACACCGGCGGTTTGAGGTTTTTTAGCAAACCGCAAACGCGCAGCAGGAGGTGCGTTTGCGGCTTGGCAAAAACCTCAAACCCGCGGTGTGCACCATCCCATTGCAATACATTAGCCAAGCATTTTTCCAGGCGGATGCGGCCGGCGGATCGCTCCAAAACCCGCTCGGTGTGCACTTGGCCTTATTCTCATGTACACTGAAGTGGGAAAATACAGTGGCAACACACACTTCCACTTCCTGCTAACAAACTTCAAAAGTCAGAGATTTCCAACATGAATTCTAAAGCATGTAGCTCACAACAGAACAAAAGAAAGCTAGAAAGTCATATTATCAATATAAAACTTTGAAGGTTGTCACCTGAGTGCTGTTCAGACATGTTGCTAGCCTACAGGCTAGTAATTTTTTATGCTGTGGAGGGGGTGTTGGGACAACGTGAAGCGTACTGCAGAGTACTATACTTTGATCCTAGGTTACTATGAAACTCTATCAAGATGGACTTTAGGTATCCTATGGTATCTGAGGTGCGGCATTATATCAGATACCCTAAGTGAATAGAGCAGCGTATTCCTTGCTTGGTGTACTGGATGTTTCTATATCCTCTTTGTTGTCATTACAGACAGCTGTGTGTGTTTTTCCTTCTGTATAATTTTGCATTGTTGCAGTACTGTTGTAGAAAGATGAAATAATAATAAAAGATGAGACTTGTTTTTTCCTTTTGCGTGTGACTTGTGTCATTGCTCAGTGTGATGGTGTCACCCTCAGCCTCTCCTGCACACAGATCACCTCCTCATCTCTATCAGTCACTGCCACAGTCACACAGGAAGGTACCAGGTTACACGCTCACAGGGCAAGGCACTGATAGTACTGGGCTTGGTATGACTCTCCATAACTTACATGGTGCTCACTTCTACCTTGCAAGTCCTACAATAGAGCCATAATGCCAGACCTAAAGGAAATCTGCATGTTTTCTGCCTATTGGCTAAGAGCAAATGAAGTGTCTCTTCTCAGGTACTTAGATCTGCGCAGCTACAAATGTTACCCTAGAAACACTCCTCCCTGGCCCTCTGGTTACAGAGTGGTGACACTTTTGAAAGTCTGGCCTCATGGACAGCGCCAGTTTTGATGGCTTTATGACCACTGGCTCAATTCACTAAGCATTACCATATTTGGTAATAGAGAAAACAGCTGATTTTAATAAACATATTGTCAAAGGCAAATTCACTAAGGCTGTTACCACTTGGAAAAGTAAAATTACCCACTAGGAGGGTAAATTATTGACTTGTGCTGTAAATACCTCAATAGATGTCAATTCACACATTAAAGCATTCGGTCTAAGAAGTAAAATGTTTGGTATTTTAAGATCAGTCTGGAGCTGTTGACAAAAGACAGTCAATAGGAAGAGCCACCCTATCCTGCTACTCACTCTATTTGATTTGATATACTGCAAGGTGGGACTTCAGGAAGTAACAAAACACAGACGCAGGAGCAGAGCACATTCAAAAAGGTGTCCCCTGTACCCCTTTAGAGGTGCAGAGAAAAGGCTGGTTCATGATGATATTCAGAGAGACTAGAGAAGGCATGCAGTCTAAAGGGATGCTGGGATTTTTTTTTACTCTTTTTGCTGTCACAGGACAAGCCGAAACATACAGAGGAATGGCTCAGGACAGACCACTTGTAGGAGAAGAATCAGCACAACTCTGACCAAAAGTGGGAGAACATCACCATTGCAAAACACAGTTTGCTGCTGAGACCTACTCCACAGCTGGTTAGACTTCCAATTTTTACCCAACAGGTTTTAGTGAATTGAAGCTATGGTTTTTGGTAATATCTTGGAGCACTGGAGGTCTGGCTGACATCATCAGGACTGTACTGCGCAGGCGCAGTAGTTATGCACCTGCACAGTACATTCCCGATGACGTCAGTCGTACCACATGACCTGCGCGGTGGAGCGCAAAAGAAGCTGACCTGGCAAGGTGGACTTCTGCAGCAGGGAAGACCGGGAGCCACTAGAGCTGCGGTGAGGGCAGCTGCCAGGGGCTGGAGGAAGCCCCAGGTAAGTGGATTTTTGTTTTTCAGGTTGCCTGGACGTATCCTTTAAGATGATTATTGACTTCAGGAAGCATGCTTCCACCTCCACTCTACATTGATAGCACTGGAGTTGCAAGAATACCCTGCATACATCTCCTGGGCACAACCATCTCCAATCACCTGAGCTGGAAGACTAACACTGGTTCCACCCAGAGGATAGCTACCCTGGAGAGGGGGCTGCCTAATACTGGGGCACATCTAACTACCTATAATGGGTAGGAGACTACCTAATACTGGGGGGCACATCTGGCTTTCTAATCAGGGGTGGGGGGCTGCCTGATATGGGGGGGGGGAGGTATTTCTATATATCTTACCTGAGGAGGGGCAGGCTACCTAATACCTGGGTACATCTGGCTATCTAACCTGGAGGAGGGGGCTGCCTAATACTGGGGCACATCTAACTACCTATACTGGGTAGGAGACTACCTAATACTAGGGGGCACATCTGTCTTTCTCATCAGGGGCGAGGGGCTGCCTGATATGTGGGGGGTACATTTGGCTATCTTAACTAGACAGGGGGTCTACTTAATACTGGGTGCACATTTGGCTACCTATAGTGAGAGAGAGAGAGTGTGTTCCCATCTTCATCTTCTCAGGCAGCATTGTTTCAGTGGACTCGTCGGCATAATAGCATGTGCCACATCATGAAGAAGAGGATACAGACTGGAATTCATGGAGCCAAGGACTAATTTTTAATTAATTTTAATAATGAATGTTTAACTGCCGTTCAGGAAGATGGAGCCTTAACTGGCAGCTATGGCCACAGGATTCTTGCTTTTTCTGGCTATTTCTTGTTTTTCTTCCCTTTTTCCCACCAATTCACCTTGTTTTCTCGCTTGAAGTGTGCAGCGTGGTCCAGTGTAGAATATGGATGCTGGTGCGAGTTGTGGGGAGTCCGGGACTTGGAAATGTTTCCACCTTGCCGCTGCCTGTTTGTTGTCTCTGCAAGTACAGGCCTTGAGGAGTCCACCACTGCTACCCAGGAGGTCGGGGCTCCACTGAGGTAGGAAGACACCGCGCTGATCGGGAAACCTTTGGCCTTGCTGGACGCTGGCTCCATCCATCGGCTGCTGCTGCTCTACCGCTGCAGGGACACCTTTGGTTCAGCTCCTTCATGATGCCAGCCACTGAACCCTAAGTAAGGGCCGTCACAGCTGTATGCTTCTGTAACAGCCAGATTATCTTGACCAGTCCTGCTGAATGCTGCCCAGGAGTCGGGACCTACCACAGAAATTAACACTACTGCGCCTTCTGAACTGGAGCACCATGGCCAGCACTGCCAGTGCCAGATGTCAGCAATCGGGATCCTCAGCACTGCAGCATCAGCCATCACCGCAGGGTTCTTTCATGAAGAACTGGGCCATTACTGCTGAACCTTTGCCTCCCTCTGTCCATCACCCCCTCCCCCTAATCTCTCCATAGATATGATGCTCATCCAGATTCCGGATATCCGGGTAACCCGGATATCCAAACTTTTTTGCACCATCCGATTTGGATTCGGATTCCGTATTTTTTTAAAAATCCGAATAGCTATCTGCGGATATTTAGACGCCTAACACGGATATCCGCTGATATTGCAGATATCTGGAACCGAAACTGATTACAAAGATAAAATCCCTCCTCCTCCTCCTGTAAGAGAAAGTGTAATAAGGGCCCTGCCGTAACATAGATATTACGGTAGCTAAGACTACTCCTGGGCCTTTCTTGTAGTTGAAGAGATGAGTGAACTAGCGGCTGGCTTCAGCCTGTAGTGTTGGTAGTATAGTGGTGAGCATAGCTGCCTTCCAAGCAGTTGACCTGGGTTTGATTCCTGGCCAATGTATGTGAGCTTGCTTTTGACATCCTACAAATCCCTGGAGGACAAGATCCATGAACAGGGAGAAGGAGGAGGAAGGAGGAGGGTGGAGATATTTTTCACCTTCCAAAACGTTTTGGAAGCATTTTAAAGGGCACTTCCGGTTTTCCTATCCAGATATCCAAATAGGTCGGATATCTGCGGATAATGTGTCCGGATATCCGCGTTCACGCGAATATCTAAAAGGTCGGATTCGGATATCCGAACCGGATCCGGATATCTAGGTATCCGCATCAATTTGGATTTTAAAAAGTACTATCCGAGCACCCCTAGATATGACAGATGATTGCCAAGTGCAACTGGTGGCGCAGTAGTATAGCAGCCTCGGCTTTCTGATATTATCCCCCCTCCGCATCCTTCCAGAACCCGTATGACCCAAAACAAATTCCAAGTACAACCCCTCGTTTGTACTTGGTAAAATAAATGATTCTGATAATGGAGGAGTGCACCAGCCGAGTCTCTACGCTGCCGAAAAGTCTGCATTGGCCTCAAGGACCAGAATAAAGCTGGGGGAGACCTGGGCAGGGCCGAATTTACAATAAGGCACTGTAGGCACGTGCCTACAGGCGCCTGATGACAGAAAGGCTGCTTTCTCCCCTCCCCGAGTGCCTCCCTCCCTCTTTCCCTATGTAGAGTCCTGCTGAGAGTCCAAATGAGAGGTTATTCACCCTGCTATCAGCATTCCACTGATGAGAGCTTACTTCAGCCAGGGTACCTCTAGCTGCTTAATACTAAGGTTTCTCTTGCTTACTTGGGGGCACCTTAAGCTACTTAATATTAAGCGTACTTCTGGCTACCTAATACTAAGGGACACCTGTAGCTACCTAAGATCATAGTCCCCAACCACCCCGTTTTCGTTGGGACTAACCCGATTTGGGAGGACTCTCCCACTATCCCGCGATGACCCCCCAGTGTCCCGGCTGGCTGGGGGGTCAGATGCAGGGGCGGACTGACTTTTTGCGCAGGAAGGGAGGCAGCCAGTGAAAGGAAGCTGGTGGCAAAGTGGTGAAGTCTCCCCCCCTCCCTTCCCTCACCTTGGTGCTCCCTTTCCTGGCTCTCCCTTCCGGATTAATGTGTCTCCTCCAATGGCGCAGCGGCTGACAGCGGGCGGGGAGGACTTACTGCTGTTACGCAGCTGCCGGAGAGAGCTGTGATCTGTGCGCCGCAAGTCTGGTCTACTCAAGACCAGACTAGCGGCGCACAGATCACAGCTCCCTTTGCCGGCTGGAAGGACAGCGGTAAGTCCTCCGCGCCCGCTGTCAGCCGCTGCGCCATCGGATGAGACACATTAATCCGGAAGGGAGAGCCAGGAAAGGGAAGCCCCCTGGTTACATATACTAGGGGCCCCTATACACCTGGCTACATATACTGGGGACACCTATTCACCTGGCTGGCTACATATACTGGGGAGACCAATACACCTGGCTATACCTATACACCTGGCTACATATACTGGGGAGACCTATACACCTCGCTGCATATACTGGGGAGATACTTTAAATTGATATATTACTAATTTTAAAATGTTAATATGAAGGAAAATGAACCAGGATAGAAAGGACCAGTGTGGTTTGAATTATAAAACCACATATTTTTCTTAGGGAATCTTTATGGTATGCGTGACTAGGGGTGTGATGGGGCGTGATGAGGGGTGTGGCAGGGGCGTGGCTTAAGGGTCCCTCTTTCTCATCTCAAAATGTTGGTAGGTATACTAAGATGAGCAAGGGAAGTAAGGGAGAAGTGACAGCTGGGAAAACCGGCACACTTGCGGTGCAGTTTGGTGGAGGTTTGTAGGTTCGTGGAGGGTGCCAGTACATCTGTCAAGTGTGCCAGGACATCGGTACCCATAGGCTCCTGTGAGGTAAATCCGGGCCTGGACCTGGGTATATGTGTGCGTGTGTGTACAGTGTGTTGGGGGAAAAGGGGGGTTCTGGAGGCTGGAGCTGGGCCTGATAACAACATACATCTGTCCTAATCTGGTCTGGAACAGTGCATTGTGTGTACATTATATACATATACTGTACAGTTTTCTTTTCCAATTTGAGGCCCTTTTTAAAAGTGAGGCAGAAGGTCTGATACTGGCCACAAGATGGCGCTGCCGGTGGTTTGTATAAGGTGGTAACCTGATCCACATATAAATAAGTGGAACGCACAGATAGTGAGAGCTGGAACGCACGTACCGGAAGTTGTATATCATTAGCAGGAAGTAGAAATAAGACATTGCGAGGACTTGCGGCAGAAGTGGTGGTAAGATGCACTTTTCACCCCTTTTTTGAGCTCCATTTTTTTTAAGTTTCGACTGTGTGTGATCTGCGGATATTAGTGCTGATATTTCCACGCTCGCTGGATGAAAATGTAAGAATGTTATAAGAGAAAATCCTTTGTGATCGTCTCTTGCAAAAAAATCGACGTCTGCATGATTTCATAGCTTCCAGCTGAGCCGTTTTCATAGGGACAGTCCCTCTTTGGGAACCAAATCCCTCTGTCCCTCTTTCTTCCTTATTTGTCCCTTTTTCAGGATTGATGAGCAGATCCAGGGGCGTAGCAATAGGGGTTGCAGAGGTTGCGACCGCATCGGGGCCCTTGGGCCACAGGGGCCCCAAAGGGCCCTCCCTCAACTGCAGTATTAGAACTCTATTGGTCCTGTGCTCATAATAATGACTTCTATAGATACTTTGAATAGTGGTAATCATTAACAAACTGTTCCCCATCCCCTTCTTCCACCTCTGACACTGTAGTTGCCATTGGCAGGTTTTGGTGCGCCGTATCAATTGTTATGTATAGAGTGCTTGGGGGGCCCCATTGTAAAACTTGCACCAGGGCCCACAGCTCCTTAGCTACGCCTCAGAGCAGATCTATGTAAATATATGTATTTATGTAATTTTCTGCTGACAAATCTGACTGTAAACTTTACACCCATCTTTGAAATCAATTAATACATTCTTTTAATTTGTTGATATTAAAGAATCATTTTATAAAAAAAAAAAATCTGTAAAACAGAAGCAAAGTTAAAAAACAAAACAAAAACAAACAAACAAACAAAAAAAAACCAACAGCCCCTGGGGGTACTTGCCTCGGGAGGGGGAAGCCTCTGGATCTTAACAAGGCTTCTCCCTTCTTTTTCACCCTCCAGTGCTGACAGCCTCCGACACCAGCAAGATAAATATTTGGTACTTATCCGTTAGCCGGGCGCATCCTCTAGGTGGCGACAAAACTCCACCAGAGTTACATCTTTCCCTACTATCCATGTCGGCCTGGAGGGGGAATAGTAATTAGCGCCACCTGCCGGATGCGCCCGGCTAACGGATAAGTACCAAATATTTACCTATTGCAATGCTGTGCTGGCGCAGTAGCAGCTTTCTGATTGGGCTCAGGTGGAAATAGCTGATACCGGTTGGGTCTGCTCTACTGCGCTGCGGTCCCGATCGGACTCGGCTATCTCCGCCTGATCGGAAAGCCGCTAGTGTGACTGCTCAGGATCGCGGCAGTTAAATATTGCAGACGCATTCCTCTCATGCCCCACAGCCGACATCCTTGTTGTCGGAGGAGACAGTGCTGGATCCCTGAGGTTTGAGAGGATGGGGGAAGCCTCAAAAGGATCCAGAGCCCCCCCCCCCCCTCACGAGGTAAGTACCCCCCCCCCCCCCCCCAAGGGCTGCTTTTTTGTTTTGTTTTGTTACAGTGACTCTTAGGAGCACCCAGTGGATTGGCTAGAAAGCTAGGCACTTTGCATTGTTTAAAAGGAAATTAGTAGGGCAGACTCCATATCCCGCTCTTTTGAGCTGTACTTTTAGGGTATCCCACTTTCTTACCTCATAGAGTTGAGAGGTATGTGATTTACGCAAGCGGGTGTGAGATGGGGCCAGGGAGAGGCTGCGCACTGACACAATCCTAGAAGAATTTGCTATATGTGGGAGGAGTATGGGAATGCCTGCTTACATCGTTTTTATGAATTATTGAAAATGAAGTATGCTCAAGCAGGAATTGGTAGGCTGTGATAGTGCATAGTTAAAAGGCATGGAGGGAGAACATACATTTTATAATCTGTAGACTTGACTTAAAGGGTACACAAAATAAGTTACTGTAGCTTGTAGAAAGTCTTAATTCTGCAACTGTCATGACACGACCTTGATGAACTATGAAGCATGTCTGAAGTGGAAGAGAGGATTCCAAATGTAGAGAAGTATGTATCATGTCTGAGGAGAAAGAGAGTGTTACAAATGTAGAGAAGTATATATATGGTATAAGGAGTGGAGGAGGAGAGAGAGAAACAGATGATGGGTTCCCATCTGCAGCCAGACTATGATTGGCCAGCGGAAGTAGACAGCAGGAAAGTGCAGAGGGTCCTTAAGTGGGGGGTGCTCAAATGTAAAAAAGGGGCCTGGCAACATCTTCCCCCGCATGCCCCCCCCTCCTTGTTTCTGGCTAGGGGGGTATTGGTTGTCATGTGGCTGCTGAATGCAGATGCTGGGTGCCATGCGGGTTCTGGGTGTGAGTACAGGGTGTCATGTGGGTTCTGGCTATGGTTGGGTATCGAGTGTCATGCAGGTGTTGATTGCAAGTACTTAGTGCCATGTAAGATCTGGGTGCATGTACTGGATGTCATGTGGGTGCTGGGTGCAGGTACTGAATGTGACATGGGTGCGAATACTTGGCACCTTGCCTGCACTGGGTGCTGGCTATTGGTGGGCTTTGGGCATCACATGGGTTTTGAATGCAGGTACTTTAGGTGCGGGTACGGGTTAAGTGGGTGCTTGGTGCAGATAGTGGGGGCCATGTGGAAGCTGTGTGCAGGTGTGAGTACTGGGTCCAATTTTAGGCCAGGGTGCAGATACTTGGTGTCATGTGAGTGTGAGTACTGGGTGCCAGCTATGAGGGGAAGGGGTGGGTGCTGGGAAAAGTAGAGGTCAGTGTGGGTGCTGCAGGAAGGGGCAGGGACGTGCAGAGGATCCTCAAGGGGATGGTGCTCAAATTTGAAATCGATAAATTGTGCTAAATTGTGTATGCAATATCCCCTCTCCAGAAAGCATAAGGCAGTTTTAACCACCAACCCCCCCCCCCCCCCCCCACACACACACACACACACACACACACACACACACACACACACACACACACACACACACACACACACACACACACACACACACACACACACACACACACACACACACACACACACACACACACACACACACACACACACACACACACACACACACACACACCTTTATAGCAGTATCAGGCAGACTTTGTGTCTCCTTCCAACCAACTCTTTTGGTGCCACCACCCACAAATCAGCAGTGATAGGTGCCCACTGTTAGTAGGTTAGAGTGGGCACAGTGGAGCCCAAAGTGGAGGCACAGACTCACCTTTCATTACTGGGACCTCTACCCCTCTTGATCAGCACCCAAGCTTCTTTTCAGGCAAAGAAGAAGTGATATGCAGTGGTTGCTAAGCATTAGTAGATGCAAAACCGCAGTAAGTGCCAAGGTGCAGCTGGTGTCCAGATACAGTGGGTGGTAAGATGCAAAGGTTCACTTTGTGCTGAGTTGCAGTGGGTGCCGAGATGCCAAAGCACAGTCTGTGTCAAGCTGCTGTGGGTACCAAGGTCCAGTTTGTATTGAGTGTTTATGTGCAGTGGGTGCTATGCAGTATTGAATGCTGAATGAGTAGCAGATGGTGATAAACAATAGTGGGTGCCATGTGAGTGCTAATTTGTACAGGGAGCCATGTGAGTGTTGGACATGAGTGAGGAGGGAGTGCCATGTGTGGTCTGGATGTGTGCCATGGGAGAGAGTATTGAGTCTCATATGGGTTCAGACCAAGGATGGGTACTGGGTGCTATTTGGGTGCTGGCCATGGATGGGTACTGGGTGCATATAATGGCTTTGGAACTTGGTGAAGTGTGAGTACTGTGCCATGTGGGTGTTGATTATGGGGGTATGTGGGTCTTAGGTGCAAATACAGAGTGCCAAGTGGGTACTGGGAGTGAGTATATGGTGACATTTGGGTGATGGGAGCTGGCTAGTGGGGTATTTGTTGTCATGTGGGTGCTAAAGGCAGATGCTTGGTACCATGTGGGTGCTGGCACAGGGTGTCATGTGGATTCTGGCTGTATGGGTGTGTATCAACTATCATGCAGGTGTTGATTGCAGGTACTCAGTCCCTTGTGAGTTCTGGGTGCAAGTACTGGATGTCATATGTGAGTGCTTGGTGTTTGTACTGGGCACTACGTGGAGGCTTAGTGCAACTGGAACTACTGATGATGAAGCATGTGGGTGTTGGGTGCAGGTACTGGGTATCACATAGGTGCGAATACTTGGTGCCATGCCTGCACTGGGTGCTAGCTATGAGTGCAGGTACTTTGGGTGCTAGTACTAGTTATGTGAGTGCAGATAGTGGGTGCCATGTGAAGGCGTTGTGTGAGTAGTGAGCGCCATGTTGGGGCTGGGTGCAAGTACTGTGCCGTGTGGGTGTAAGTACTGGGTGCCAGCTATAGGATGAAGGGGTGCAGGTACTGGGTGTCATGTGGCTGTTTGATGCAAGTACTAAGTGCCATATTGAGGCCGCATGTGAGTATTGGGTGCAGGGTGCAAGTACTGGGTGCTTGCTATAGTGGGGGTTACTGGTTGAGTGTAATGTGGGTGCTGAATATTGATGGGATTGTTGTGGATGCAGGGGGTGGGAGATCACTGTTGGTACTGCTATGAATGGCATAGTTGCTGCTAGGGGAGGCAGAGGTTATTGTGGTTGCTGGGGGGAGGTAGAGCTCAGTGTGGTTGCTGGGGTAAGGGTAGGTCACTGTGGGTGCTGGGGGGAGTAACTGTGGGTGCTGTGGAAGGTAGAGGTCAGTATGAGTGCTGGAGGAAAGGGAGGTCACTGTAGGTCTTGGGGAAGGTAGAGGTCATTTTGGGTGCTGGAGGAAGGGGAGGTCACTATGAGTGCTGCTGTGAATGGCATAGTTGCTGCTAAGGGAGGTAGAGGTCAGTGTGGGTGCTGGGGGAAGGGTAATTCACTGTGGGTGCTGTGGAAGGAAGAGATCAGTATGGGTGCTGGAGGAAGGGAAGGTGACTGTGGGTGCTGGGATAGTCAGTGTAGTTACTGGAGGAAGGAGTGGATGCTGGGTGTTGGGAGAGGCCACTGTGGGCGCTGGCAATGGGAGAGATCACTGTAGGTGCTGCTTTTGGGATGAGACGTCCCTGTGGGTGCTGCAGGGGACAGGAGGGTAGCCACTGTGGGAGGGAAAGATCACTGTGGGTGCTGGGGGAGGGATATGTCAGTGTGGGTGCTGGGGTAGGCAGGAATGGATTACTGCTAGAGCTGGGGAGGGAGAGGTCACTGTGGGTGCTAGGTGGAGGGAGAGGTCACTGTGGGTGCTGGGGGAGGGGGGGGACGTTACTGTGGGTGCTAGGTGGAGGGAGAGGTCACTGTGGGTGCTAGATGGAGGGAAAGGTCACTGTGGGTGCTGAGTAAGGGAAAGGTCACTGTGCTAGGTGGAGGGAGAGGTCACTGTGGGTGCTAGGTGGAGGGAGAGGTCACTGTGGGTGCTAGGTGGAGGGAGAGGTCACTGTGGGTGCTAGGTGGAGGGAGAGGTCACTGTGGGTACTAGGTGGAGGGAGAGGTCACTATGGGTGCTGGGGGAGGTAGATGGCAGTATGGGTCCTAGGTGGAGGGAGAGGTCAATATGCCACACTAGGATTCCTGTCTGGGCCTCTTCACTTCAAAGTGTCCCAGGCAGGGGCGGAGCTTCCAGCGGGTGGGCGGGCTTATCGCGGTCAGGGGCGGAGCTTATTTTGTGCGACGAGAGGGGCCTTTTTTGAAGATTTTAATAGGGTGGGTGGGGGGGGGGGTGCCTGGGCACCCAGAGCACCCCCCTCTGCACGTGATCTGTTTCAACTATAGACTTTATGGAAAGCAAACCCACCTTTCCAGGATAATCGCAGATTGCACAGAAGTATGGTTTGCTTACCAAAACGGATCCAATGCAAACTGACAAGTGTTTAAAATACGATCTGTTCACTGTTACTTTTGCCGTGCGGTAAATCGGATAAAAAAAGTCATTTTATCGATTCAGTGGAAACAGAGCCTAAAGCAGTAGAATGGAGGAGTCTAAGGATAGTGCCACTAATGATTGAGTTGTGTCACTGCCAGGGCTGTGGAGTTTGTATAAAAATCATCTGACTTCTTATTGTATGAAACCACCGACTCCAGGTACCCGAAATTGCTCCTCAACTCTGACTCCACAGCTCTGGTCGCTGCAATATAAGAAAGGAGTAGTAGATCAGTTTGTATGCAAATAATCCCTTAACGCCAAACAATCAATAAGCAAAAATAAACGTGGGAATGTAAGCTTGGTTCTCCAGGGTCTTTAAGGTACGGAGGAGGGGTAACTGGTGTAAGTAGAGGGGGAGAGCAGAAGGCGAGACTTCTAGGAAACCTACTCAGTCCTGCGCCGAACGTGGCTATTTTGAGACTTGATAAGTTATAAGGTATTACATTGTGACTTGGTCAACAGCAAGTGTTGATAGATTTGGATTTTTTACTCATCCTTATGTAGTTTGGCTTCAAAATGGTCTAAAAGTAATATTTTATGCATTGTTAGTAAGATTTTCTGTAAAGGAGGCAGGTGGGGGTTAGTCCATTAAAGTAGGTTTTCTTTGTTTATCTTGGTGGCCATAAGTAGCAGATGGTCTGCTCTATTGTGGTGAGGTAGTAGAGGATTGGAGTTGTTATTTGGTAGTGTGCTGGGGGGGTTGCGCAGGGTGTCATGTGCATAGCTATTTGGGAACATAAGCAGTTAGAGGGCATGACCTGAAGAGTTGAAGAAGGGTAGGTTTTCTGGTATTACAATTGGTTGCAAGCAATTTACCCAGTTGTGTGAAATGGGTGGCAGTAGAGCAGTGGAATGCAGCACAGTGGAGGGAGAGGTTATACTCCATACACACACTTGAATGCTGTTGCTCGAAACGTACAATGAGTCGGCTGAGAAACATTTTTTAAAAAAAGATAACACACGACTCTGTTACTTTGCTGTACAAATGCTTGAGAAAGGGTCCTTTGGGTTCTGAAACTGACTGGGTGCATCACATCTTTTTCCCTGATCGAAATTAAACATGGTTTCTTTTGATATTGCTTATGACTGCAGAATGAGCTATAGATAGATGTACCATTACTTAGATTAATCAGATAGCCATTCCCATACTACACCAAGGTGTTCCAGAGTTTTTTAGGGTTGACTATTGGCGTGGCAATCTAGCTACATACTCATGCCATGCTAAATGCTGCTATTATTATTATTATTATTGATTTATAAAGCGCCAACATATTCCGTGGTGCTGTACAAAGTAAGAAACAAACATGGGGTACATAATACAGACAATGTTGTACACTAATATACAAGATACATAATTAGTGACAAAATACAAAAAAATGATACAGCATACAGAATACAAAATACAGAAGTGGTAATGACAGTGATAAAAGTAACATGATGAATAAAATGTATAATGATTTCCAAGACACAAAAGGGGGAGAGAGCTCTGCCCTTGCGAGCTTACAATCTAAAGGGAATGGGGGGAAACAAGAGGAGGGGTAGTATACGATAAAATATATAAAGGGAGTGTGTTTTAGGATACCTAGTAGGAGTGCAGTTTGGTCTTAGGACAAAGGGAAGTGGCTTAAGGTAGCGCATATGCTTGTCGGAACAAATGAGTTTTTAGAGAGCGTTTAAAAGTAACAAAGGTTGGCGAGTGATGGATGTGTTGTGGGGGGGGATTCCAGAGAAGGGGTGAAGTGCATGCAAAATCTTGTAAGCGTGAATGTGAGGAGGTGATTCTAGAGGAGGACAACAGAAGATCGTGTGCAGATCTGAGATTGCGATTGGGTTTGCATCTGGAAATTAGTGAGGATATGTACCGGGGAGAGAGATTGTGGAAAGCTTTGTAGGTTAGGGTTAGGAGTTTGAACTGAATCCTCTGGTTAATTGGCAGCCAGTGAAGAGCTTGACAAAGAGGGTCAGCAGAAGAAGATCGAGAAGAAAGATGAATGAGACAAGCAGCTGAGTTCAGTACCGACTGGAGCGGGGCCAGTTTGTTAGACGGTAGTCCACAAAGTAGTACGTTGCAGTAGTCCAGATGAGAAATTATAAGAGCATGTATTAACATTTTGGTTGTGTCTTGAGTGAGAAAGGGACGGACACGAGATATATTTTTGAGTTGGAGATGGCAGGAACTGGGTATGGAGTTAAGATGAGGAATAAAAGACAGAGAAGAGTCGAATATTACCCCCAAGCACCGTGCTTTGGGAACTGAAGTTATGGGAGTGTTATTAACATTTATAGTTACTTCAGGCAGAGAGGTGGCCAGAGATGGTGGAAAAATTATTAGTTCTGTTTTACTCATATTAAGTTTTAGGAAGCGAGAGGCCATGAAGGAGGATATAGCAGACAAGCAGTCAGGAACATGTTTGAGGAGGGAGTTAAGGTCTGGGTCAGAGAGGTACAGTTGTGTATCGTCTGCATAGAGGTGGTATTGAAAACCGAATGAGTTGATTAAGTCACCAAGACCGTGCATGTGCTATTCCAAGGTAACAGTAAAACAGTCCTTGTGTTCAGGTCTGTCTCGGGTGGGGATCAAGCATGTGTATAGACAGGCCCGAATTTATATTACAGGAGCCTATAGGCACAGATGTCCTGTCACTCTAGACTTTGCCCAACATGAACCTGAAAACACCTACTGAACTGCACCCCAAGTGTGCTGGCTGTCCCAGCTGTCACTTCTCCCTTTGTTCCCTTGCACACCATTGGTAGCTACAGGTGCCCCTTAGGATTAGGTAGCCAGAGATATTCTCAGTATTAGGTAGCTAGAGGAACCTCAGTACTAAGTAGCTAGAGGTGCACCCTGACTTAAGGGAGATCTGGTCAGTGGAATGCCGAGAGGTAGGTGAGTAGGCCTGAACGATTTTAGGAAAAGATTGAATTGCACGATTTCTGCCAGAAATTGCGATTTCGATTCAATACACGATTTTCTACTCACAACGATGGATCAGATCGCTCTGACCATCCATGACACAAAACCTCAACGTGTGTGAACCCAGGCTTAACCCAGGTGTAGAATTTAGTAATAGGTGCCCCTTTTATGCAGCTTATTACTACTGGAAGAAAAAAAAATATATAAGGCAGCACAGTGGCGTAGTGGTTAGTGCTCTTGCCTTGCAGCGCTGGGTCCCTGGTTCAAATTCTAGCCTGGTCCTAGCCCTGCAAGGAGTTTGTATGTTCTCTTCATGTCTGTTTGGGTTTCCTCCGGACACTTTGGTTTCCCCCCACATCCAAAAAACCTACAGATAAGTTAATTGGCTACTGAAAATTGGCCCTATACTATGGTACATATATATACATATGACTATGGTAGGGATTAGATTGTGAGCCCCTCTGAGGGACAGTTAAGTGACAAGACAATATACTCTGTACAGCGCTGTGTAAGAGATAGAGAGAGATAGAGATATATCTATATATTTATATTATATATTACTATACATTTCTCAGTACTGTGTGACATGACAGCAGTGACTCCCCATGTAGCCTATCAGGGTGACATTTTCAGTGTCAGTCACTGTCACCCAGGCACGCAGCAGCACACACCACAGGGCATGCAGAGAGGGGACCACAGTAATAGTAGTTTGCTGACTGTCCCCTGCCAGGTAGAGAGCAGACAGAAGTGTTAATTAATTACTGAGTGAACGGCTCGGCTCCCGGGCAGCGCGTCTCTCAGGCTCTTCTCATTTTCCGGGCGAAGGGGGGCGGTACAAGCCCATCCTCCCTGTGTATGCCTGTCTGCCCCATTAACCAGCCTGGCTGTCACCCGTAGAGGGAGGGGGAATGATCCCACTCATTAACCCCTCACTGGCCTCCTCTCCAGCACCTACAGGGAACATTTCTGCTTTTGCTATACGCGACTGAGGAGGAGGGAGCCGGAAGCAGAGCAGGAATCAGTAGCTGCAAAAACCGCAGCTCTGACGATCTCAAGATCGTCACACTGCTGATCGCGATTTCCGTTTTAAAACCGAAAATTGTTCAGCCCTATGGGTGAGTAACCTTTCATTTATGCTCTGCTCAGGACTCTGCATAGGTAAGGCACGAGGAAGGCACTTGGGGAGGGGAGTGAGCCGCCTTTCCATCCACAGGCGCATGTAGGCACGTGCCTATAGTGCCTTATCATAATTCTGGCCGTGCATACAACTGTCTTCCTGACGTCGCATAAAGATCTGGTATGCTGGGTGCTTGGCAACAGTGTAGCCCAGGCATGGGCAAACTTGGCCCTCCAGCTGTTAAGGAACTACAAGTCCCACAATGCATTGCAGGAGTCTCACAGCCACAGTCATGACTCATAAAGGCAAATGCATTGTGGGACTTGTAGTTCCTTGTAGTTTCCCATGCCTGGTGTAGCCCGCTCCCTTTATACCACTCCCGACTCCACCTTTTGCTTAACTTCCCTGCTCCTTCCCTAACACCCCCATATCTGTGTTACCTCCCCGCTATGAGCGCCCCTGTTCTCCTCCCATCCCTAGTCTGTGTTCCCTCTTCTACCAGAATCACCATGTTCACTTCCTCTCCATTCATCTGACCATACATTACTTGATGGCCACCAGATTGACCATCAGATCGATTCCTCACTGAGAGGAATCTATTACCTGCCCACACATTGCACATCAATTTCCAATAGATTTCCGCATGCAGTCTATTGGAAATCTACATAGTACTGCCGCTTCTGCCTAGGCCTCTGGGTGAGCTAAATGACAGCTCACCCTGCTGCCGGTAAAATTTCAGGTGCTGTTAATCTACCATTCCCCCTCTGAGTCATAGCAACTCGGAAGTAGAAGTAATTCAGGGTCTTGCAGTTGCTGTAACACTGAATTACGGCTGCACGGGCCATGCATTATCGCAATGAGGCTATATCGGCACCCTGCAGTGTTCTCCCCAGGCTGTTTTAAGCTGGGTGCTCCACCCGGCTAGTTTTGCTGAGCACCCGGCTGTCATTGACTTACCTCCTCCTATGCTATAAGCAGAGTTGTGCAATGAAGCACCAGCCCTGCATTCTCTCATATTGCCCCGCCCGGCTACTTATTCATGCCACCCGGCTGGAAAAAAAAATCTGGGGAGAACACTGCCCTATTCAAGTGCGACACCCCCTGCCTCAGGGTGCCCATGTTAAATGGAGGGTAGGGGGATACCGTCCGGAAGTCTGTTGGTCGACGGGAGATGGAATACCACTACTGCTGCACACTCGACCGAGCCATTTCGAGTTTAATCTTTTTAGCATGCCAAACTGATCATTTCAGTTTCATTTCAATTGCTTTTGTCTGATAATCTTTCAAAACAATCAATCGGGCATACATGTTGCATGATCATTATAATTGAATTGGCCGGATATTAATACTGCAAATTGAGTAATGTATGTACACCTTTACCCACCCACAATCTATTCCCTTCACTGGACCTATACATGTCATATCTCCCACCACCACCAATCAGCACCCACACTTTTTCTCTACTGTCAGTAGATATGTAGAGGTCCGCACTGCTTCAAAATTAATCTTAGTTTATTGAAAAGGTAAAAAAAGACATGCAGGTTAAAAAGAACTGTAGGGCCACAAGTTATTTTTTAACCTTTATGTCTTTTTTACCTTTTCAATAAACTAAGATTAATTTTGAAGCAGTGCGGGACTCTACATATTGATTGCAAGTGAAGATCCTGTGAATCCCGGGATACGATCTCTGCACGCTTCACCAGAATTTATTGTAACTAGCCAGAGAGTGTGGTCTCACAGCTATAAGTCTTATAATCCCCAGCATCTTCTTCCACTGCCTGAAATGTGCTGTGTACAACAAAAACATGTTTGCTAGTACCAATAACAGTCCTATTTATTTTCTATATATCTGTGGTAAGCAGCCAGTGATCACTGAGCACCAGGCAGCTGATAAGGAGGCCTCAGTGATGGACTTTGGACTGTACTGTGTGTCAGGCAGCTTACAGAGTGACCACACCCTCCTACACCACGGTGGACAGCACAGTGGCATAGTGCTTAGCATTTTCACCTTGCAGTGCTGAGTTCCTGGTTTGAATCCCTGCCAGGGCACTATCTGCATGTAGTTTATATGTTCTCCTCATGTCTGCATGTGTCTCCTCCGAGCACTCAATAAAATAATACAAAAATCTCCCATGATCCTGCTGGCACAGTACAGTTCCTACTGAGGAAAATGCCACCAGACCTAGTATAAAAAAAGGGGGGGGGGGTCTCAAAAACATTGCTCTGAGAGATAACTAGTGGTGGCATAACTTTGTTTTCTATGACATGCTGTGGAAGATATCAGACTTTTATAGAAATACATATGATAATAGGTAGGGGAGAGTCTGCTGTAGACACCTCTCCCCTCCAGACGAGGCACGGACTGCAGAACTTTACACCACCTCATCTTCCTCTTTCTGTTACTCGGTGTGGCAGCTCCACTGACTTCATAGAAGCGATCCTGCAGCAACCACTTCAGTCTGCACACTGATGGCAGTGAGATAGGAGAGGTGAGCAGTGCTGGGGATTATGGGACATTATTCAGTAACAGCAGGGCGTGTGTCCGTATGGCGTCTGTATCATTGTGTGTCAGCTTCCTATAAGGTCTCAGGATGTCACTGTCTTATTTCTCCATACAGGAGTGATATTTAGGAGGACTGTACAAGGACATCATGATGGAGAATCAGCCACCTCTCACATCACCGGGTAAGAGGAGACTTTCATTTCTTGTAAAGGAGAGAGCAGAACTGGCTGAACTGAGGGTCCACCTACCCCCCCCCCCCCCCCCCCTTCCCAGCATCTAATAATCACATAGAGACAGTGTATTCAGTCAGTATGTGTGTGTTTCCTGCAGATGGATCCAGAAACAGAAACCCACCAGAGAGCTGTACAGGTCCTCTTTATTCCCAGGACTGTTCACAAGAAGATTCCACTGTTCCCCACCATTACCAGGTTGGTGGAACAGAGTCAAGAACTAAAATATTTTTACAAACTGTGCAAGATTGTATTAGTTACATTACTGTGTGTGCTTTTACTACATTAGTGTTAACATCTTAAAACAGACTTGAGCTCAGAACTTCCTCTCTGCTCTAAAAGATAAGCAGCAGCATAATAACCTTTAAAGAAAAAAAAACATTTCTTTGTCACAGCTGATACAAATCCTGCAATAAATCTGCAGTGTATCTACTTCCTGCTTTCATGGAAGCAGACATATTGTTAACATCCTGTGTTTACTAATTAGCTACTCTGCCGCGGTAGAGGAGATTCCTGAGCTAACGCAGCTGAAGAGATCAAATTGCACTGGTGATTAGTCACAGATGAGGGGGAATAAAACAGGCTAAACTCTCTAAATACATACAGGGTGCATTTCTCTATGTTTTCCTTCTGTCATGTGCAAGAGATCAGGTCCACTTTAAATGGGCATGTGGGTTCCCCCATCCTCACTCCTTTGATACACTATTTCTCCTTCTGTCCCACCACCAGTGTTAACAGCTCATGGCCACTAACTGCGTAGAATGTGTTCTTCCAGCTCATCCTCCTCATCCTCCAGCCCCCCCATGCTGCCACTAGTGTCCCCACCTGCAGAGAGCACAGGGGTGTGTTTCCTTACCTCCAGCAACCCCCCCCCCTGCTGTCTCTAGTGTCCCCACCTGCTGCCTTTAGTGTCCCCACCTGCAGAGAGCACAGTGGCGTGTTCCTTCCTCCAGCCCACCCCCACCCCCCTGCCATCTGCAGCCACTAGTGTCCCCACCTGCGGAGAGAGCACAGTGGCCTGTTCCTTTCCTTCAGCTCCCCCCTCCTCTGCAGCCACTATTGTCCCCACCTGCAGAGAGAACAGGGGTTTGTTTCCTTACCTCCAGCCCCCCCCCCTCCCCCTCTGCCACTAGTGTCCCCACCTGCAGAGAGCACAAGGGCGTGTTCCTTCCTCCAGCCCCCCCTCACCATCTGCTGCCACTAGTGACCCCACTGCAGAGAGCACAGGGGCGTGTTTCCTTTCCTCCAGCCCACCCCCCCCTCTGCTGCCACTAGTGACCCCACTGCAGAGAGCACAAGGGCGTGTTCCTTCCTCCAGCCCCCCTCACCATCTGCTGCCACTAGTGACCCCACTGCAGAGAGCACAGGGGCGTGTTTCCTTTCCTCCAGCCCACCCCCCCCTCTGCTGCCACTAGTGTCCCCACCTGCTGCCACTAGTGTCCCCACCTGCAGAGAGCACAGGGGCGTGTTTCTTTTCCTCCAGCCCACCCCCACCCCCCTGCCATCTGCAGCCACTAGTGTCCCCACCTGCGGAGAGAGCACAGTGGCCTGTTCCTTTCCTCCAGCTCCCCCCTCCTCTGCAGCCACTAGTGACCCCACTGCAGAGAGCACAAGGGCGTGTTCCTTCCTCCAGCCCCCCCTCACCATCTGCTGCCACTAGTGACCCCACCTGCAGAGAGCACAGGGGCGTGTTTCCTTTCCTCCAGCCCACCCCCCCCTCTGCTGCCACTAGTGACCCCACTGAAGAGAGCACAAGGACGAGTTTCCTTTCCTCCAGCCCCCCCCCCCCCCTCTGCTGCCACTAGTGTCCCCACCTGCAGAGAGCACAGTGGCGTTTTCCTTTCCTCCACCCCCCCCCCCCCACCATCTGCTGCCACTAGTGTCCCCACCTGCGGAGAGTACAGTGGCATGTTTCTTTCCTCCAGCCCCCCCCCCTCCTCGCCATCTTCAGCCACTAGTGTCCCCACCTGCAGAGAGCACAGTGGCGTGTTCCTTTCCTCCAGTCCTTGCCATCTGCTGCCACTAATGTCCCTACCTGTAGAGGGTGCACTGCAATGTCTTTGATGTAGGATTTGAGCATACATGCAAGAGTAAGGAGTCTTTGGGAAAGGCTCCCTATCGATCCTGGTCACCCATGGAGCTGCAGTCTGTTGCTGCAGCCCTGAAGTGCTTTGAGTCCGCCAGGAGAAAAGCACAATATAAATGTTCTGTGTCTTGTCTTGGTATTGTTTAAAAAGAACTAAATACGGCTTCCACCATATGCCTCTCAGTTCAGGTGCCCTTTAATAAACTTTCTGCATGCAATTATTTGTTCATTAGTGTAAATGCGGTAATCATGGCATTCTCTGTGTGTTGGGGGTATAGCGTGAAGAGGAGACTGATATAAAAGTTAAGGAGGAAGAAGAAGAGATGTATGTGAAGAGTGATCAGCAGACTATGGAGGAAGGGGACATGATGAGGACCATAAAAGAGGAAGAAGAGACGTATGTGACGGCTTATCCACAGTCTACAGAGAACAATGACATCATGGTGACTATAAAAGTGGAGAAAGAAGAGACAGATGAGAGTGAAGAGATGAGAATTGTTAAAGTAGAAGAATCATCGATGGATATCAGTGCAGGTAAGTGAAGAAGCAGAAATGTTTGACTATGAATGTGAGGTGTATAGAATGAGCAGAGTTTCTGCATTTGTGGCAGCTGATAATGGGGATTGTGTAGCTGGAGAGCCGCCCTGATCACCCCTGAATACTGTGCAGGGGCCGTACATCATGTCTGTAATCAGGTTGTGCTGGCGGATTCTGAAAGGTTTAATACCTGCCATGGTGTATGTATACGCATTCCTTAAATCCTGGTCCCCCATGCACTTGTACATGCATGATAGTCTATAGCACATGCACATACATCCTCTACTACAATCATAACACATTGGGCAGGATTGTGCACAAGAGGCAGCAGGTGGTGAAGATATACTGCAGGCCCGATGGATGGGTAAGATCGTCCACAAATCTCCCAAGGTAATGGCAGCTTAAAGTGTACCTGAATGGGAATAGGTGCCCCTAGGGGGTACTTACCTCACAAGGGGGAACCCTCTGGAGCCTAAAGAGGCTTCCTGCGCAGGCGCACTAGCGGCTTTCCCTCAAGCTTTGTCAGAAATAGCAGAGACTGTTTAGGTCCGCTGTTAATTAACCTAGTAGCAGCCATGCTAGTGAAGTATCGCAGGCGTGCTACGTCACTAACAGCATTAACAAGGATTGGCCATGGCTAAGGACCACATGCTACACTGCCAGTAGCGTGCACATTCTAGAATTACGTTGCACTTCTTCAGTGCGATACATTTAATGAATCTACCTTCATGTTCCCAGCAAATGAGGAGGAGATACTGTACACCATATGAAAGGTCCATCTCCATTCCTCAGTATAACATCATAGTGCCAACAAATGAGGGGATACTGTACACCATATGAAAGGCACATCTCCATTCCTCAGTATAACATCATAGCACCAACAAATGAGGAGGAGATACTGTACACCATATGAAAGGCCCATCTCCATTTCTCAGTATAACATCATAGTGCCAACAAATGAGGAGGAGATACTGTACACCATATGAAAGGTCCATATCCATTCCTCAGTATAACATCATAGTGCCAACAAATGAGGAGGAGATACTGTACACCATATGAAAGGCCCATCTCCATTCCTCAGTATAACATCATAGTACCAACAAATGAGGAGGAGATACTGTACACCATATGAGAGGTCCATCAACATTCCTCAGTATAACATCATAGTGCCAACAAATGAGGAGGAGATACTGTACCCCATATGAAAGGCCCATCTCGATTCCTCAGTATAACATCATAGTACCAACAAATGAGGAGGAGATACTGTACCCCATATGAAAGGCCCATCTCCATTCCTCAGTATAACATCATAGTACCAACAAATGAGGGGGAGATACTGTACACCATATGAAAGGCCCATCTCCATTCCTCAGTATAACATCATAGTACCAACAAATGAGGAGGAGATACTGTACACCATATGAAAGGCCCATCTCCATTCCTCAGTATAACATCATAGTACCAACAAATGAGGGGGAGATACTGTACACCACATGAAAGGCCCATCTCCATTCCTCAGTATAACATCATAGTACCAACAAATGTGGAGGAGATACTGTACACCATATGAAAGGCCCATCTCCATTCCTCAGTATAACATCATAGTACCAACAAATGAGGAGGAGTTTCTGTACACCATATGAAAGGCCAATCTCCATTCCTCAGTATAACATCATAGAGCCAACAAATTCAAGACTGTAAAATAACAGCTTTTATATGTTTTTCACTTAGCAGATGGACACAGTTTTGGGAACATGTCAGAGGGACACATTCTGGTACCTCCACGTTATAATGGAGAAGATAATGGCGCAACACAGACTCCTCCTGGAATGAATATGCTTGGCCCTGCAAATAAATCACTATATCTTGCTGGTCTCGAGGAATCTTCTGGTAGATCACATCCTGTTACCCCAAATATCTATCTTAGATTTCCCAGTGCTGACAGGTCACATGACTGGCGTAATGCTCAGGCTCCTCCCCCTCATACTATAAGAGACGGAGGTGATCAGATATTTCCATGTTCAGATTGTGATAAATGTTTTACAATTTATAATGACTTCCTTACACACCAGAAAAGTCATGTGGGGGAGCGGCCTTTTTCATGCTCAGAGTGTGGGAAATGTTTTGCTTTGAAAGGAAACTTTCTTAGACATCAGAAAATTCACACCGGGGAGCGTCCTTTTTCATGCTCTGAGTGTGGGAAATGTTTTGCGCGGAAAGGAGATCTTGTTAAACACCAGAGAGTTCACACAGGTGAATGTCCTTATTCATGTTCAATTTGTGGAATGTCTTTCAAGCATGAAAAAAGATTAGTTAAACACCAGGAAAGCCATATAGATGAGTATCCATATTCAAGTTCAGAGGGTGGGAACATTGTGAAGAAAGAAGACTTTACCCCTAACCAGACAAGTTTTGCAGGTGAGCCCTCTTTATCTTGTTCAGAGTGTGGAAAGAATTTTTGTCTAAAAGCAAACCTTCTCGCTCACCAGAAAAGTCATACAGCTGAGCGCCCTTTCCCCTGTTCTGAGTGTGAGAAAAGTTTCATCTCAAAGGGAGACCTTCTTAGACATCAGAGTAGGCACACAGGAGAGTACCCATTTCATTGTTCAGAGTGTGGGAAAGGATTTTCTTGTAACTCTAGTCTTGTTAAACACACAAGACTTCACACAGGGGAACGCCCTTTTTCGTGTACAGAGTGTGGGAAAAGTTTTGCAGAGAAAGGAAACTTAGTTACACACCAGAAAAGTCACACAGGAGCGCGTCCATTTTCATGCTCAGAGTGTGGGAAAAGTTTTGCTGTGAAAAGAGATCTTCTTCAGCATCAAATAACCCACTCAGGAGTGTATCCTTATCTTTGTTCAGAGTGTGGGAAAGGTTTTACACATGAGAGAAATTTTATTAGACACCAGAAAAGTCACACAGGGGAGCGTCCCTTTTCATGTTCAGAATGTGGAGATAGTTTTGCTGTGAAATCACAACTTGTTAGACATCAGATAAGCCACACAGGAGAATACCCCTTTTCATGTTCAGAGTGCGGGAAATCTTTTATTTATAAACACTCATTTCAAATGCACCAGAACACTCACACACGTGAACCACGCAAGGAGTCATTCACATGTTCAGTGTGTGGGAAAATTTTTGTTTATAAAAAGCCCTTTCTTGAGCACCAGAAATCTCACACACAGGAGCAGTCGTTTTCATGTTCAGTGTGTGGAAAGTGTTTTACACAAAAATCAGATCTCCGTGCACATAAAGCAATTCACAAAGCAGAGCGTCCGTTCTCATGCTCAGTGTGTGGCAGACGATTCCATTTTAGTAAAAATCTTTCCAAGCACCAGAAAATTCACACAGAGGAGAATCATTATTCTTGTGCAGAGTGTGGGAAAGATTTTAGTCGGGAGCAGGACCTTCTTGTGCACCAGAGAATTCACACCGGTGAGCGGCCTTTCTCATGTCCAGAGTGTGGGAAGACTTTCCATCATCGTAAACTCCTTCGCATACACCAGAAAATCCACACAGGGATACGCCCATTTTTGTGTTTTGAGTGTGGCAAACATTTTATTTGTAGACGAGCTCTCCTTTTACACCAGACAACTCACACTGGTGAGCGGCCGTTTTCATGTTCAGAGTGTGGGAAAACCTTTGGTCGAAATGTATACCTTAGTCAACACATGAGAACTCACACCGGGGAGCGTCCTTTTTCATGTCCAGAGTGCGGGAAAAGTTTCAGTCAGAAACCGTCTTTATTCATGCACCTAAGAATTCACACCGATGAACGTCCTTTTTCATGTTCAGAGTGTGGGAAAAAATACCGCAGTAGGCAAAACCTTCGCGGACACCAGAAAAGTCACACAGGAGAACGTCCTTTTTCATGCTCAGAGTGCGGGAAAGGCTTTATTTGTAAGCAAAAGCTTATTGTGCACCAAAGAATTCACACAGGTGAGCGGCCTTATTCATGCTCAGAGTGTGGGAAAACTTTTATTTTCAAGAAAGACCTTATTGTGCACCAGCGATCTCACACAGGAGAGCGTCCCTTTTCATGTACGGAGTGTGGGAAATGTTTTAAATTCAGATCAAATTTGATTACCCACAAGAAAGGACAACACCCTCTGAAACATATGCAGGATGAATAGAAATGTCTAATGCTAATCTTATAAAGTGATACTGCGTGTAATATGTGCTTAGTAAAGGAAAGCATGTATAGATAGGATGGGTGATAATTACTAATTGTATGTTTTACTTTTTTATAGTCTGCAAGCAAGTGCATTCATATTCTAAATTACAGAATTGTGAATTCGGTTACAAGAAGTAAGGGTGTGTGTGGTTTCTGTGTTTGCCTCCATTAGTCTGTGTGAGAATGATTGTGAGCTACTTTTTTGTTGTTGTTGTTGTGTGTAATAATTGGTAAGAGAGCATTGCAGTTTGGGGAAAAGAGTTGTTGCATATCACTGCTTATAGTATGTATGGATAGGCGCTCCACGTTTTGCTTGCACATCAATAATAAACAGAGAAGTAGCCCCCCCTTTGGGGAAAGACTCACCGAATGTTGCGGCCTATTGGGCCCGTGTTCACTTCCGGGGTATTGGCCACCCGGCAGCCTCTCTGGCAATCCTCCAATCTAAGGCAACGAAACGTTGGGCGGAGCTACGGAGTGACGTCATACGCACAGCGCCAGCCGGACGCGGCTGCTTGCATGTGCGAGGAAGCTTTTAATTACATTACCTACTAACTCATCAGCTATAGCCAGCAGGGTTCCCCCCCCCCCTACTATACTTGGAGGGTGAGCGATACGGCAGAGGTGTACGCCTTGCCGCTAGCTGAGCACAGAGTGACCTCTGCACCCCCTGATCCGCTCTAAGTGGCGGTTGTTTGTAGGGGACAGGCTGCTGATTGCATATGAATATTTTTCATACCTGTCTGCCTTATTGGCAGCATTTTTTACTCATTTGAATACATTTTTACACTTTTACGCTATGTGGAGCATCTTATTTGCCCAAACATACTTGGAATAGCGATTGGAGGATTGCCAGAGAGGCTGCGGGGTGGCCAATACCCCGGAAGTGAACACGGGCCCAATAGGCCGCAACATTCGGTGAGTCTTTCCCCGAAGGGGGGGCTACTTCTCTGTTTATTATTGATGTGCAAGCAAAACGTGGACCGCCTATCCATACATACTATAGACTTTGGTTGATGTGACACGCATCTGGGAAGGAGCACACCCACCATTTTTAACCTTGTTTATATGAGACTGATTGGTGGTGTTTTTGCCTGCTAATTTGGACATTGCTATCCCCATATGAGCGCAGTATCGGGGTGTTTACTGTTTAAGCATATCACTGCTTACAGACTTAACCATTGTGAGTCAGGTAAAAAGGGGGCCGGAGATTTGGGCACAGCTGGCACCACCATAGGCTATAATGTGAATTACAGCGGAAGCTGAGTTGCGTCTTACCCCCGACTCAATGGCGGTCTGGAGGGGGATAGTAATTCACATCCCTGGGACTTTTGCTGAAGCACGGTGAGCCATTTTTAAACTTTACCCTGTGACCAAATTTCCCGGCGCCTTAATTGCTTGTATACCAAATCCTACAGAGCATAGAATATCAGGCCAGCCAGGGCACCATCTGTATTGAGTTTGTAACTTCTCCCTGTGTCTTCGTGGTTCCTCCGGGCATTCTGGTTTCCTCCCATATCTCAAAAAACAAACAGATAAGTTAATTGGCTTCACCCTAGATTGGCCCTAGACTACGATACATACACTACACAATACATGCATAGACATATTACTATGGTGGGGATTAGATGATGAGCCCCTCTGAGGAACAGTAAGACAATATACTCTGTGCAGCACTGCGGAAGATGTTGGCGCTATATAAATACTAAATTATAATAATACCTCTAACCCAGAACTTGTGTGTAAATATGTGTTCGTTGCCTCTAGCAACCAGTTATGGACCTTGCTTCATTTTCAGATAAATACTGTAAAAGTTATTCTTTAAAGCAGGAAAACCGTTTCAGAGGAGCCAGAAATTATTCTCATGTACATTGAGGAAGGCAAATGCAGAGACAACACACACTTCCACTTCCTGTTACCAACCTCAGAAGTCAGAGACTTCCTCCATGCATTATAAAGCATAATAAGTAAAAAGAAAGCTGGAAATTCTATTATCAGTCGCCTATAGTTGTACGCTGAACAGGGCAAGGCTTTCTCTCCTGCTGTGTTCCAGTACTGCTGTGCAATGCATCTAAGGAGTACAGAACTGGACACAAGGCTGCATCCAACTGTTTATTAAGCCTTTGCCAGTGGAGATTGTATCTGACCTAACAGCTGTTTCACCTGAGATCTCTGCTTCATGACCAGACCCTTCATCTATGTACAAGCATGGCTATTGTGGATTCTCTGTATCCTCTCATTCTCCATTCCCCTGTATGCACTTTGTACTGTCCATTGTAAGGGGCCACAAAACATTATGCTGCTATATAATAAGAAGTAATCATGTGGGTGCATGCCTTTTACCTTACTAAGCACATATGTACTCTATACTGTATATATAGATCCCCTAATTGTAGATTGAATTTTTTGATTTTGCTTGTATTTAGGAATATTAATGTATGATGTCACTTCCTGGGGGTGGCATTACGCTCCACTCATCGTGCGGTAGGACTCTATTCGTGTTTAGTGAATATTACTCTATATCCTCTTTCACTGTTCTCAACAGAAATCATTTCCAGCCGGTAAACATGAAAAAGCAGCCAGGTGGGCCGGAACTGAGAAATTTGGAGGCAGAGAAAATTAAATGTGTGATACCTTTTATTAAATTAAGAAATCCCCACTCACAATTGCGCCCCCCCCCCCCCAAATAAAAAATAAAATAATAAAATAGCGAAATCACTCCCCCATCCCCAAACATAGATAATATATGGGGGTAAATAAAACAATAATAAGGTTGTTGGGTAGTTAGATGTACCCCCAAAAGCATTAGGTAGACTGATGTGTATGAGCCCAACAATATTAATAGGTGTGCCCTCTATATGTATTCTATAACCAAGTGCCCCCGTATTGGGTAGCCAGAGTTGGCCTCTTTCCCAAAGTAGATAGCCCTGAGCTTAGATAGCCAAAGGCCTCTCCCCCCCCCCATATAGGTACCTCCTAACATGTCAATATTGCTCCCTATTAGCCTTACACGGGTTAATTAAGGCTTGATATGCTTAGCTGATCGATTTGCTTTTCCATTAACATTTGAATGGATAGTGACTGACTCTTATCTCAGCAAGCTTAAAGAGAATCTGTATTGTTAAAATCGCACAAAAGTAAACATACCAGTGCGTTAGGGGACATCTCCTATTACCCTCTGTCACAATTTCGCCGCTCCTCGCCGCATTAAAAGTGGTTAAAAACAGTTTTAAAAAGTTTGTTTATAAACAAACAAAATGGCCACCAAAACAGGAAGTAGATTGATGTACAGTATGTCCACACATAGAAAATACATCCATACACAAGCAGGCTGTATACACCCTTCCTTTTGAATCTCAAGAGATCATTTGTGTGTTTCTTTCCCCCTGCAGCTATCTTCCACTGAAGTGTCAGGCTGTTTCTTCCTGCAGAGTGCAGACAGCTCTGACTGTATGTAATTCCTCAGTATGTGAAAGCCCAGCCAGCTCAGAGGAGGATTTATCCAGCTTATAAAAGATAAGAGAGAAGCTGCTCTAATCTAAATAATACACAGGCAGTGTGCAGAGAGGGGCCTGGAGGTGGGAGATGCATCACAGAACCACAACACTGAAGAACTTGGCAGCCTTCCAGACACAGGCTGACAAGTCTGACAAGAGAGAGATAAGTTGATTTATTACAGAGATGGTGATAGTAGAACGTGCTGCAGTAAGCCAGAGCACATTAGAATAGCTTTTGGAACTTGTAGGATGATAAAAAACAGGATGAAATTTTTGTTACGGAGTCTCTTTAATATTTATAGGGTTTAGCATATATACAGTATCTCCAAGCTTCAATGAAACCGCAAGCTTCCCTCAGTGAATTACATCCTTTTCAATCAGATTTTACAACAATGAACAGCACAGAATTAGCTTAAAGAGGAACTCCAGTGGAAATAATGTAATGAAAAAAAAGTGCTTAATTTTTACAAATAATTATTTATAAATGATTTAGTCAAAGTTTGCTCATTGTAAAATTGTTCCCTGATTTACATTCTGACATGTGTCACATGTCGTCATTTTTACTGCTGGCAGGTGATGTCTGTGGAAAGAGACGATGCATTTTTGGCAGTTGGAAACAGCTGCTATTTCCCACAATGCAACAAGGCTCCCAGAGTGTGATGTCAGCACCCTGGTGCTGACATCACTATGTGGGAGGAATTTCACCACAATATCAGCCATACATCACTAATCCGTTTGACAAAAGAAAAAGATTTCTCATGGGAAAGGGGGTATTAGCTACTGATTGGGAGGAAGATCAATACTTGGTTACGGTTTCTCTTTAAAGTCAATAGTTGGATATGTATGAGCGATAGATTACTGGCAGATCAATCAAAGTGATCAAAATCAATATCTGCACAGCCTGCTTTAGATATTTTTTTTTTGACTAACTCTGGTGATAAAACTAAGGCTAATAATTTCAGCATGGACCAGAACCAACTGAGAATATCACAAATATTACTCTTTTATATAGGCTCTTTATATACTGTATAGGCTTTTGAGTAGAGCACATGTCCAAATGATGGAGTTACATAAAACACAGTCAAAGGCAATAAATCACTTTATCACTGTCCATAACTTTACTGCCAGGATGCACTTCTTGTGGAGATCACTGTCTTTGTGTTACTTTTTTATTACAGTAAGCTGAGTGTGTCTTTTTCTTGTATAATTTTGCTTTTATGCTGTGTTGTTGTAGGAATAATAATAAAAGAGTAAACATTTTTCTTGTGTGACTTGTGTCATTGCTCAGTGTGATGGTGTCACCCTCAGCCTCTCCTGCACACAGATCCCCTCCTGATCACACATATTCCAGAGGCCTCCTGCAATGACTCTGACATGTTACTCATCTCTATCAGCCACTGGCACAATCACACAGGGATGTACCGGGTTACACCCTCACAGGGGAATGCCTGGCAAGGCCCTGATGGTACTGGGTTTGGTATAGCCCTCCACAACGTATATGGTGCTCACCTATAAGTCCTACTATAGCGCCATATCACACCAAAACTAAAGGGAATCTGCAGGTTCACTACTTATTGGCCAAGACCAAATGAAGTGTCTCTTTTTAGATCTGTGCAGTGACAAATGTTATCCCTACAAACACACCTCCCTGGCTCTCTAGAATGCTGGCCTCATGGACAGGGCCAGTGTGATGGCTTTGTTACTCCATTCTCAGCAGAGCACTCCTCCGAGGAAGCTAAGTACAGAGCCTATGTGGGTATCCTCCAGGCACAGAGGGAACTTCAAGTCTTTTGGATGTTGAAAGGGCTACAGCACTCCCATCACTAGTTGCACAGGCAGGTAAATAGGTGACCTGTTCTACAGCAAGATATTGAAGCCCAGACAACAGGTGATGGGAAAAGTGATGTATATTTTATGGCCAAAACCCAGGATCAAGCCAGCCAATGTGTGAAGTGGCTGGCTATTGTAGCCAACATGCAAACCAACTTTGGGTGGCCAGAATGTGACCTGACAAGAGCCAGCTGGCCAAATCCTGCAAAAAAGGGCAAAACAGCAATGCTTGTAGTTCCCAGGCTCCTCAGCCTGCCCAAATTTGCCCCGGTGTCCACTCACCTCTCCATGCTGCCCTCCACTCCCCATGTCATCTCACTCTGATAAGAGGAATATAGACATGGCAACCCTCCCTGTCCACCTGTGTGGTATCTTGGTTTTTATTACAGCCTGTATTGTCAATATTCACTGGCATATTGAAAACGCTCATACAGCACTGAATACCGGCAACACAGACTGCAATAGAGACCACACACAGACGCACTGAAACTGGCTGCCCTTTCTATCTTTCTCCCATCAGAGCGAGAGCACATGGAGAGTGGAGGGGATAGAGGTGCAGTATGGAGAGGTGAGAGGAGCAGGTTGATAAGCCAGGGAACTTGGTACTGCTGCCGCTAAACTCTGCTGTTTTGCCCTTTCTTTGGGACTTGGTTGGCTGGCTTGCCAGATGTGCCCCCAGCATTAGCAGCCCCCCTACCCAGTATAGAAAGCCAGATATTAGCATAGATAGCTAGGAGTGCACACATCTCCCCCCCCCCCCCCTATATACAGAGCAGGGGAGCCAGCATTGGATTCCTGGTGTTTAGGAGGATGAGGCAAGCCTTATTGGGATTCAGAGGCTTCCACCTCCTGAGGTAAGTTTCCCTCAGAGTTTTTTTTTTTTCCATTGCAGTCTGCGATGTCCACACTTGCTTTATGACCCTTGGAAGATGGGCCTCCAGGTTTTGAGGGTCAAAAGGGGCTGGCAAGTAGAGATGGCCTGAACCTCCGATTTTAGGTTCGCGAACTTCCGCAAAGGTTTGCGAACTTGCAACCTTTTGCAAACCGCAATAGACTTCAATGGGGAGGCGAACTTTGAAAACTAGAAACACTTATGATGGTCAGAAAAGTGATGGAAAAGATGTTTCAAGGGGTCTAGCACCTGGAGGGGGGCATGGCGGAGTGGGATACATGCCAAAAGTCCATGGGAAAAATCACGATTTGATGCACAGCAGCGTTTTAAGGGCAGAAATCACATTGCATGCTAAATTGGAGGCCTAAAGTGCTTTAAAGAGGCACTATTGGCAATAACATGCCCCCCCAAAGAAAACACATATGTAAGTAGATAAATACTTCCTCTACTTACATAACAGATGTATTGCACTGTCCTCGGTTTCCTTTCATATAATTTTATAATATAAAGAAAGGGTCATTCTCTTCATGGCAAGGGCCATCTTGCTTCCTCCGGTATATTCTTCCCCCAACCCCGCACCCCCCTCCTCACCGCACTTGTTCTCAGCAAAGCAGGGAGGAAAAGCTGCAGACAGCAAAGGCTCACCTAATAATAGATCCAAGCGCTGCAGTTCCCCCTTATACTCTCTGCACTACCACCGGCGGCAGTGCAGAGAGTATGGGGGGAACTGCAGCGTCTGGAAACATTATTCCTGGAGTCTGTGCGCCACCTTTATCCTCCCACAAAGTTCTGTGCGGGGAAGAAGGAGAATGCGGCGGCGGCAGAAGGGCAGGAGGGGGGGGGCGTGGACATCACACTGGAGGAGGGGGGCAGAGGACAGAGACAGGAGATAGCCTCTGGCCCCCCTCCGTGCGCTCTTACAGCGGCTACAACCACCGCAGACAAGGGGAGATCAGGCGGCCAATCGCAGAGCAGAGAGGTGATTGACAGAGGCTTTAGCCAATCAGCCTGCCTGTCATTTCTGTTCTGCGGCTTTGCGTCCTGCAGGCATGGGGAGAGAAAATCCTCCTAGGAAAAAAAGTAAGAATAATTTTAACTATTTGCATTGCCTTATTAGCATCCTTTTTGTCTATGTAATAGGCTAAAATAGAAAATAGATTTCACATATAATGCCTAACAGTTACTCTTTAAAACATCTTGCAAAGTGTATACATCAATCAGGTAGTGTAATTAGTGTACTGCTTCACACTGACAGACTAAACTTACTGTGTAACGCACCGCAAACAGCTGTTTGTGTTGTGACGGCCGTCCTGGCCAGAGTGCATGCAATAGCGGTTTTCAAGCCCATATGGTCGCCGGGCTGAGGTAGCTCAATGACAATAGTACAGTGAAGTACAGTGACTGTTGGTATTAAATATCACACTGCGTGCGCTCCCGTAGGTAGGTGGGTGCACTGAACAACACGTAGGTATATGCAGTGATGGGTATTACAAATGTGCACCTGTCACACACACGTACCGTAAACAAGTACAGTGACTGGTGCTATTAAATATCACACTGCGTGCGCTCACGTAGGTAGGTGGGTGCACTGAGCAACAGGTAGGTATATGCAGTGATGGGTATTACAAATGTGCACCTGTCACACACACGTACCGTGAACAGGTGCAATGACTGGTGGTATTAAATATCACACTGCGTGCGCTCACGTAGGTAGGTGGGTGCACTGAACAACAGGTAGGTATATGCAGTGATGGGTATTACAAATGTGCACCTGTCACACACACGTACCGTGAACAGGTGCAATGACTGGTGGTATTAAATATCACACTGCGTGCGCTCACGTAGGTAGGTGGGTGCACTGAACAACAGGTAGGTATATGCAGTGATGGGTATTACAAATGTGCACCTGTCCCACACACACGTACCGTTAACAGGTGCAATGACTGGTGGTATTAACAATGCGTGCGCTCATGTAGATATAGGTAGGTGCATTGAACAGTGAACAGGTGCAGTGATTGGGATTACAATTGTGCAGCTGCCTGTCACACACACAGGTAGTCACTCACTGAATGTGCTGGGCCTGGCAGTGGCACAGTAGGAATTACCACCAAGGGGCCAAAGGCCAGCTGCGACTGACTGACAGGGCTGTATATGCAAGTGGGCCACACACACAAAAAAAAAATCACAAGAACAAGAGCTGTTGTGGGGTGCTTTTTTAGCAATAAGAATCAGCAATGAGCAAGCTAAGAAGCCTACAAGAGCCTAACTAAGCTTTCCCTATGAGAGTCTGACTGCAGCACCTGTCCCTTCACTAATTACTGCAGGCACATGAGTGAGTGAAAAGCCTGACTCTGCCTGCCTTTTATAAGGGGGGGGGGGGGGGGAGAGGGGGGGGGGGGGTTCCAGGAGGGAGTGTAGCCTGATTGGCTACAATGTGCCTGCTGACTGTGATGTAGAGTTGGTATTTGTGATTAAAAACCCACTTTAGCAGTGAATAGGAAAGCCCCCTTACATTCTAGAAACACCAAATTTGCAGGTTAAGAAGAACAGGGGAATTTTTTTTTCAAAAAGACCTTATAGTTTTTGAGAAAATCGATTTTAAAGTTTCAAAGGAAAAAAGTATATATTTAAATGCGGTAAATGACAGTTAAAGAGTAACTGTCAGGCTGCAAAAGCTAATTTAAACCTCTATTCTCCTGTGTTAAACAGTTTAGAAGGAAGCCAAAAAGGCAATACTGAAGTTAAAAATCTCTCTTACTTTGATGTGTGCAGAACAGCAAGGCTTTATTCCCAAGCTCCTAAGTAGTGATGGGCGAACAGTGTTCGCCACTGTTCGGGTTCACCCGGATTTTGGCCTGTTCGGGTTCGGTTCGGCACCCCCCGAACACCTCATGATGTTCGGGAGGGTGCTCGGGCACGCTGCCCGAACCCGATCAGGTACTTCCATCTGGTACTTCCGCCCTCTCTTGACGCACTTCCTGTTTACATTTGAAGTCGCGTCAAGAGAGTGCAGAAGTACCGCGATGACGCGTACGAGGGTACGTGTCATCATGTAGATGACGCATACCCTCGTTCGCGTCATCGCGGTACTTCTGCGCTCTCTTGACGCGACTTCAAATGTAAACAGGAAGTGCGTCAAGAGAGGGCGGAAGTACCAGATGGTACTAGCGCCTAGCATCTCTGGCTGCCCGCTTCCTGCCCTCCTCCTCAGGTACTTTTGGGGGGCTTAAATTTAACATTATAGGGAACCGGCAAAAGGGAGAGCTTAGCGGGGAGGGGTGGAGGGCATTTCCGACCCCCCCCCCCGCGCTCGGGGCATGCTCTCCCTTTATGCTGGGACCCTATAGGGGCCCCAAAGGGACATGTTCGGGTTGGGTTCGGGGTTCGGCTCGAACATGCCGAACATCAGGGGCATGTTCGGCCGAACCGCGCCGAACCCGAACATCCAGATGTTCGCCCAACACTACTCCTAAGGAGGCCGGCAGGACGCATAACAGATACTGCAAAGCATTCTGGGGCTGCTTCTTCTCCCCACTGCACTACCTTGGGTCCTCCCCTTCATTTCCCTATACCGCCCTAAGGCTGGTTTCACAGTGGGAAGTTACAGGCTCATGTTACAGCAGCCTAAAGCTCCCATCCCTGAAAAATCACAGGGCACATGTTCCGTTACAGTATACTGCATGAGTCCGCTACATGGCTAATTAATATTCACTGCACAGTGACAGTAGTGTTGTCCTCATGAACCATTAGGATTTTTTTTGTGAGTCTAATCATCAGGAAGCAGGGAGGGTATGGCATCACAATTGGCTTCATAGGAGACAGACACACATGGAACTTGCCATGAGCTGTCAGGAGCATCATTCTCTGCAAATACTATATAAACATTCTGTGAAATCCAAACGTGGACAGTGAAATGCATATGTAATGTAAGTACAGCCAATATTTAGCTACTGATATACTGATATATATGTTTTTTTTCTCTGAGACCCTATACCTAACAGCTCCTCTTTAATATAGCAAACCTAACGCTAGTGTAAATTTACATATATCAAAAGAAAGAGCAATGAGTTTCCTGACGTGGTTTCCAGGGGGTCCTGCGGATGGACCTCTTGCAAACCCCTCCGGAGCCGCAACACTTTTGCCAGGGATTGCTATACAGCCGCAATATGGCTATATAAAGATCCTGGCATCTTTTCCAATATGACGTAGGGTCCTCCTTCCCAAGCATCTTTAACCCCTTGTCTCCCATGCAGGCTGGGATAGTCAGAATGTGGAGCCCCAGATAGTCCATGGTATGGGGGGTCTCCAGGGGAGAGGAGTGTCCAAGCCTTCCCCTCCCACCTGGAGCATTTGTCCAATCCATAGACAAGGGGCTCTTAACCACCTCTGGTGCCCCAGGAGGAGGTGGGGGCGATGACTCCCTGGTGGTTCATGGTGGCATCTGGGAGACCACTTTAAGAAGGGGACCCCAGATGCCTGCTCCCCTCCCAGGAGAAATTAGTATAGGGGTACAAAGTACCCCTTATCCACTTCCACAAAGGGTTATATGAAATAAAAACACAATGAGGAAAGTCCTTTAATAATCTTAATTAACCAGAAATACTTACCTGTACCTTTAAAAAAATTTCCCACACCAATATCCTCGGAAAGGTCCCATGCCACTATCTTCTAATCTTGCGATCTTCTGTTACATTACATGTTGTTTGAAGATCTCCACCGGCAGCTCTGCTACACTACGTACAGCAGAGCTGCATCTCTGTTCTCCACGGCTCCCGCCTCTGCCCTCCTCCCACCCACCCACTGCACTTATAGCGCCCACCTGATGTGCTATGGGTGCTCCAGGGTGACAGCATAGGTGGGTGCTATAGGTGCAGTGGGTGGGCGAGAAGGAGAGCAGAGCCAGGAGCCGCAGCTGACAGAGACGCAGCTCTGCTATACTTAGTATAGCCGTGTCAGCCGTGGCTCGCGGATTAGAGATTAAACTAGTTAAACCAGTATGTTTCCTTGAAAGAGAAATGTATCTCCATGCATTCAGGAGGGGTGGGAATACACATCAAGCTTGGTACTGCTGCTAATGTTCAGGAAATCACGGGCCATAATATACGTGAAACGTGCGCACCAATATAACACAACAACGTTTAGTCCAAAGCTGAACATTGAGCCTTTCCCCGCCATGGAGTATCGTTGTGGTCCATGAAGCAGCACACTAGTGTGAAACAATTGTTGACCGATATCTCTATGCACGGTGTTCCTTGGATGGGTAATGTATAATGTTTATCGATACTGCTGAACCAGAAATCGCTGGTATAAAAAATGGGGTCTACCGACATCATGCTGCTTGGATTTGCGACCACCGCTGACTACACCGCTCTCTCGTCGCTGAAGATCACTCGCGGTGCCATCGCTATGATAGCAGAGCTCCGTAAGCTGGTCAGGAGCTGATGTCATTGGCAGCTGACCCTGTGATCAATGTGAGCCAATGAGATTGGTGTACAGTGATCACGGGGTCAGGAACCAATGAAATTGGCTCCTGATTGGTTCACAGAGCTCTTCTGTCATACCAAAAGCAGGGCGAGTGGGCTGTTGCAGGAGAGCGGAGCAATTGGGGGTAGCGTGCTGCAGGGAAGTTTAAATCTATGCGCTGGCAGGGATAACTGCTCCCAAACAGGGCGTTGATTTCATCTAACGTGATCCGTAAGCAGTTAAACAACATTGTGGCTAAGGGGTTCCACTCCTGTATGTAATGCAAAGAAGCAGCGGAGCGCTACACATTACCTCCTTCTAAAGGAGAGACATTTCCTACCGCTGCTGGAAGCAGGTAATGCATAACCAGATAAGATGGACTTTAGCAGAGAGCGTCTTATTTTTTCTGAGGTGCTTCATTGTGTCTGTTAACAATGCAGCTTGTTCATTATTGCTGTAAGGTTTCTGCTCTTTTCATCTGAATTCAGTTACATTTTTGTTCTATTGCATAAAAGAATAAAATCCTCCCTCTGTGTGTTCTACATTTGTGCTGTAATTATGCAATTGCAATACTGCCCTGTAGGAAATAAGTCATTAATCCCACCAGTAAGGAGGCTCCTCAGTAGTCCTGATGCGTCACACAGTCCGCCTCCAGCAACAAGCCCTGCCTAGTTAAGTTGATTAAATCTTGGATGGGAAAGAGGTACCGAACGTTTGATACTTACCTTCAGACACTGTTAATAGCCCTAAGGAAGCGGGTTGATACCCGTGAAACGGGTTGTCCAGTGTTTTTTCTCTACAATTACATCTTTTTTTTAACCGGAGCTATGTTTCATTTACTGAGGTATATTTTGGGGTGCCTTCCCTCCCAGTGTGGTAACAAAAGAATTCTTGTTTTCTTTTTCATCTTTAGGACAGCTGATGACGAATGCATGACTGTTAAAAATATATGGAAAAATCGTAACTCTTGTGACTACTGATGGACAAGCAGAACTCAGCCAAATTATTGAGGGCTTTGTTAGATGAAGGGCATTTCTTTGGTATTTACCATTTTCTGCTGGCAATAAAACTAAAATTGGGTAACATGGCTGAATTGTGTCTTCTTCATGTGAGATTTTTAGTCTGTACATTGGGGGCCACTCTAAAAAATAAAGCCATAGATTTCATTAAAGAAGAGTCCATGTGGTCCTAGAGTGTTTCATGGAACACCTCTCCCTCTCTCCTTGTGTTCACATGGGTTTCCTCCAGATCCATGGCTGGATTTCTGGCAAGGCCAAATAGGCCATGGCCTAGGGCACCAGATAAACAAGGGGCGGACTTCAGGCAGCCAGTGGCCTTTAATTTGTTTGGACACTTAATCTGACTGCAAATAAAGGGGTTGGGCCAACCGCACCATTTGAACCAGCTGGCAGCGGCCTGTGCTGCAGACAGCTGCACTCGGTTAACCAAGCATGTGCGAACAGTCCTGGTCCAATGGCACAGCAGAAGCTGCGGGCAGTTACGGAAGGCTGGGTCAGGGCGCACGTGGTGTGGGGGATGAAAGGACCTGGGGCAGGACCAGCGAATACTACAGAATACAGAAGGCAGCCTATCATAGTTCCCATTTCCTGGTTATTGATTGGCCAGTGGTGATCCATGTCACTTTACCATGGAGACCAAAGTGAGTATGGGATGGGACTTTTTACGCGTTGCCCACTCCACCCGCTGTCCAATTGTGGTAGGATACTGTGTGGTTAGGGGCGGCTGGTAAAAGTGGGCCTTAGGTGGTAAGAAGTACAAATCCGGCCCTGTCCAGATCCCCTGGTTTCCTCCAGATCCCCAAAACACTGATGAATTGGCTCCCCACTCAGAAGACTGGCCTTAAGCTGTGTACACATGCAGGATAAAAGTTGGCCAAGGCGGACCGATAATAACCACCTCTGCCGAGTATCCAGCGTGTGCACAGTATCCCCTGCCAGTGATCAGCCTGGCACTTCGCTTTGACCAAGCTTCAGCCAAGAGCATTGTTCTTCCTACTCATCCAGCTTCCGCGTGATGTCACACTTGCGCTGCTTCATCTGCCCTCCAGCACCCCCCTATAGCAGTAGAACATGTTGCTAGCCTGCAGACTAGAGACGCATCTGTACAGCCTCAGCCCTGGAATGTCATACCAAGGGATCAGGTCCCAATTCCCACCAGGTGACATGCCTTGTATGTGTATACGAGGCTTTAAGGTGATGATACAATCTTGACTGTACAACCTTGCCAAATAGATGTAGTAGAAGGGTAAACTGAGTGAATATACTTTGGATAGATTCTTTATGTAGTCCTTTATATTAAATAGAAGTGGTAAGATTGTACAGACAAGGTTGTATCATTAGTGGGCACCTTTAGATTGTGATTGGAGTTGTAGTAGGGATTGTGAGTCTCTCTGATGAACTGTTAGTATCATGACTTGTTTGATGCGCTTTATGAAGTGCAGTGGAAGATATTAGCTCTATATAAAAACATATTGGTAGCATTTATATGGAATTGATATGTTTTTCTCAGCTCTTCCCAGACAACATTACACCAGTGACACCATTCTTCATCTTCCACAAATGTAAAGGCTCATGCGGAAGGCTCGTACACATGTGCAATTTTTCCACTACAATGCATGGAGCCCCCCAAGCAAAACTTTGAAGGGGTCCCCTAATGTTCACACCCCTTCCCTTGGCTCCCCTCGGTGCCCTCCTTGGGGCCCATCTCACAAGGGTCATAAAACAAGTGTGGTCATCATGATCTTCACAACCATAGCAAGCCAAAAACACCCACCTGATCTGAAGTATAGTCCCCTGTATGGGAGGAAGGGAAGGCTAGTAGTTGGGGCCCCTCTGGGCCCTCCTGCCATGGCAGAGGCTGCTCTCCTCTAGTTATGCCCCTGGGTGGAGGATATTGTCCCATTGCCCAGTTGACAGAGGGACTTTTTAACCCGAGTGGGGTCAGGTTGGTTCTGTCCCCGTCTGCATATTCAGTGTAGTCCCCAATTGTAACCCTTGCTTGTGAGTAGTGTTGGGCGAACAGTGTTCGCCACTGTTCGGGTTCTGCAGAACATCACCCTGTTCGGGTGATGTTCGAGTTCGGCCGAACACCTGGTGGTGTTCGGCCAAACTGTTCGGGTTCGCCCGAACTGCTGAATGCCAGGCCGAACAGGGCCCCTGTTCGGCCGAACAGGGCCCTGTTCGGCCGAATACGGCCCCCCTATGGGGTCGCAGGCATAAGGGGGGAGCATGCCCTAAACGCGGGTGGGGGGGTCGGAAATTCCCCCCACCCCCTCCGCTAGCGCTCCCCCCTCTGCCCGCTTCCCCATACAAAAGTTTGACGAAAGTAAAATAGTACCGGTGGCTGGCTGCTGCAGTGGCTGGCTGGCACTATGAAGTGACTGAGGAGGAGGAGTCGGAGTAGGACGCGTTGAGGGAGGCCGGGCAGCGGGCGGTTCAGCGGTAGTACCCTTGTGGTACTTCCGCCCTTTCTCTGACCTCATGTCCTCTGCGTGATGACGCATATGAGGGTACGCGTGACGCGTACCCTCGTATGCAGAGGACGTGAGGTCAGAGAAAGGGCGGAAGTACCACAAGGGTACTACCGCTGAACCGCCCACTGCCCGGCCTCCCTCAACGCGTCCTACTCCGACTCCTCCTCCTCAGTCACTTCATAGTGCCAGCCAGCCACTGCAGCAGCCAGCCACCACCACCGGTACTATTTTACTCTCGTCAAACTTTTGTATGGGGAAGCGGGCAGAGGGGGGAGCGCTAGCGGAGGGGGTGGGGGGAATTTCCGACCCCCCCACGATCGGGGCATGCTCCCCCCTTATGCCTGCGACCCCATAGGGCCCCCAAAAGCGGGATGTTCGGGGAGTTCGGGGTTCGGCCCGAACATGCCGAACATCGCGGCCATGTTCGGCGAACGTTCCCGAACCCGAACATCCAGGTGTTCGCCCAACACTACTTGTGAGTATACCACCTGTGGATACTAATTATCCAATATTTCTCTATGTACTACACTATAGGCTCTCTGTTTTCCACCCCTCACTTTATTTTCCTTGTTTACACTATTATGAAGTGTCTCCTGGTGAGCACTGCGAGGAACACTAATGGAGGGCATTATGAAGAAGAGGTCAATAATGACACTATAATAAATGGGTATTCTATTGTGTGACCTCCACACTGCCCCCTTCGCCCTTGGACCTCAGAGAGGCTGCTACACTTATTGAAACACCCCGGGGTATGGAAGTGCTCTGATATCAGTTACGCAGAGGTTCTGTATTAATGAAATGAATAATTTACGGTGAGAGTTTGTATAGTATACTTACTGTTTCTAGAGATCTTGCATACTCTCCTCTCTCTCTCTCTCTCTCTCTCTCTATATATATATATATATATATATATATATAACATAGACCATTCTGTATTGACCAACAGTGGTGCTCATCCGGATACCCGAACTTTTTTCAGCTATCCGACCAGATTCGGATTCCGGATATCTGGGCTGAAATCCGCATAACACTATGCGGATATTTGGTCGCATACCCGGATATCCGGCGGATATCCGAATCCGAATACTGTAACTAAGGAGATGAAATCATTAAGCCCATCAGAGGGCTCCCAGCAGAAGCCCTAGCAACCAATCACAGAAGGGAACCCTGGCCAGCCCCACCTGACCTCATTGAGCCAATCAGAGGGCTCCCAGACTAAGCCCTAGCACCCAATCACAGAAAGGAACCCTGGCCAGGCCCCCCTGTATAATAAGGAGGGTTACCATGATGAGAAATATCGTCCTTGCTTGTCACTGCTC